>NC_077230.1:191945799-192320799 GCF_027887165.1 Monodelphis domestica | reverse complement strand
TCTAATTTCGTTCAAATTATAAGGAAATCAGTAAAAGTGAAAAAAATCTTTGCAACAAGTTTATCTCATATTCAAGACGTAATCAGTCAGCCAATAAACATTTATTAAGCACCTATTATATGCCAGGCACATACTAAATGCTAGTAGAATGAACAAAGCTAAAAGATAGTTCCTGCTCTTAAAGAGGAATTAATTCAAATTTATTAGACTAACCTATTGTCTAAGTGGTCAAGATAAATGATCAATGGATAAGAACAGACAGTTTTAAAAGAAGGAAATTCAGGCTATCAAAAAGAATATGAAAAATTATTCAAAATCACTAAAAATTAGAAAAAATTAGATAAGCTAACATAATAAAAATGATAATCCTATCCAAATTGATCTACTTATTCAGTGCCATACCTATCAAACCACCAAAACACTTTGTTTTATAGAAGAGAAAAAATTATAACAAAGTTCATCTGGAAGAACAAGAGATCAAGAATATCAAGGGAAATAATGG
Source organism: Monodelphis domestica (assembly GCF_027887165.1). Classification (NCBI taxonomy): domain Eukaryota; kingdom Metazoa; phylum Chordata; class Mammalia; order Didelphimorphia; family Didelphidae; genus Monodelphis; species Monodelphis domestica. The sequence goes on along the minus strand of NC_077230.1, from coordinate 192,320,297 downwards.
GGAAAAAATGTGAAGGATGGGAAAATTAGAGAAAAGAACTTTAGGTTCCACTTCACACTCTTCAGACTGACAAAAATAACAAAAGAGACAATTTTCAAAGAAAGGAATCCAAACTATGAACAAGTACATAAAAAAATGTTCTAAATCACTAAAAATTATAAAGAAGCAAATTAAGACAACTTTAAATTTCCTCTCATGCCCATTAGACTAACAAAAATGACAAAAGAGGAAAATGAGAAATGTTTGAGGGATTATATGAAAGCAGGTACATTTATGCTTTTGGTGGAGTTCTGAACAGGTTTGGCCATTCTATGAAGACATTTAAGACTATGCCCTATAACTCAATGAAAAATGAATGCCCTTTGACCCAGCCAAAGATAAATACCCCAAAAAGATGAAAGACAGAGTAAAAGAATTCATGTATACACAAATATTTATAGCAGTTCTTTTCATGATATCTAAAAACTGATCACCACGAGTATGTCCTCCTATTGGAGAATGGCTAAGTAAATTTCAGTAAAGGAATAATGAAATATTATTGCAACAAAAGAGATAACAGAATGGACATTTTTAGAGAAAAATGGATAACCCTCTATAAAATGATATAGATTAAAGTGAGCAGAACTGAGAGAATCAACTCTACAGTGATAACATGACAGAGGAAAACAACTTTGAAATGCTTTAAAATTCTGATCAAATATTTCCAACACAGCTCAGCAGCAAGAATTAGAAAGAGAAATCCCATTCAAAATCACCTTAGACAAAATAAAATACTTAGGAATCTATCTCCTGAAACAAACACAAGAACTATATGAACACAACTACAAAACACTCTCCACACAACTAAAACAAGACTTGAGCAATTGGAAAAACATTAACTGCTCATGGGTAGGATAAGACAATATAATAAAAATGACCATCCTACCCAAACTTATCTATCTACTTAGTGCCATACCCGTTGAACTTCCAAAAAATTTTTTTACTGAATTAGAAAAAACCATAATGAAGTTCATTTGGAAGAATAAAGGATCAAGGATATCCAGGGAAATAATGAAAAAAAAATACAAAGGAAGATGGTCTTGCAGTCCCAGATCTCAAACTATATTATAAAGTAGTGGTCATCAAAAAAATCTGGTATTGACTAAGAGACAGAAAGGAGGATCAGTGGAATAGACTTGGGGTAAGTGACCTCAGCAAGACAGTCTATGACAAACCCCAAAAGCACAGCTTCTGGGACAAAAACCCACTATTTAATAAAAACTGCTGGGAAAACTGGAAGCCAGTATGGGAGAGATTAGGTTTGGATCAATACCTCACACCCTACACCAAGATAAACTCAGAATGGGTGAATGACTTGAACATAAAGAAGGAAAGTATAAGTAAATTAGGTGAACACAGAATAGTATACATGTCAGACCTTTGGGAAGGGAAAGACTTTAAAACCAAGCAAGACATAGAAAGAGTCACAAAATGTAAAATAAACAATTTTGGTTACATCAAATTAAAAAGGTTTTGTACAAACAAAACCAATGTAACCAAAATTAGAAGGGAAGCAACAAATTGGGAAACAATCTTCATAACAAAAACCTCTGACAAAGGTCTAATTACTCAAATTTATAAAGAGCTAAATCAATTGTACAAAAAATCAAGCCATTCTCCAATTGATAAATGGGCAAGGGACATGAATAGGAAGTTTTCAGCCAAAGAAATCAAAACTATTAATAAGACATGAAAAAGTGTTCTAAATCTCTTATAATCAGAGAAATGCAAATCAAAACAACTCTGAGGTACCACCTCATACCTAGCAGATTGGCTAACATGACAGCAAAGGAAAGTAATGAATGTTGGAGGGGATGTGGCAAAGTTGGGACATTAATTCATTGCTGGTGGAGTTGTGAATTGATCCAACCATTCTGGAGGGCAATTTGGAAATATGCCCAAAGGGCGATAAAAGACTGTGTGCCCTTTGATCCAGCCATAGCACTGCTGGATTTGTACCCCAAAGAGACAATAAGGAAAAAGACATGTACAAGAATATTCATAGCTGCGCTCTTTGTGGTGGCAAAAAGTTGGAAAATGAGGGGATGTCCTTCAATTGGGGAATGGCTGAACAAATTATGGTATATGTTGGTGATGGAGTATTATTGTGCTAAAAGGAATAATAAAGTGGAGGAATTACATGGGGACTGAAACAACCTTCAGGAATTGATACAGAGTGAGAGGAGCAGAACCAGGAAAACATTGTACACAGAGACTGATACACTGTGGTACAATCAAATGTAATGGACTTCTCCATTAGTGTCAATACAATGTCCCTGAACAATCTGCAGGGATCAAGGAGAAAAAAACATTACCCTCAAGCAGAGGACAAACTGTGGGAGTAAAAACACTGAAGAAAGGCAACACAGCTTGACTACAGGGGTGGAGGGGATATGATTGAGGAGAGACTCTAAATGAATACCTTAATGCAAATAGTAACAACATGTCAAAAGAGTTCAGACCAAGGACACATGTGATATCTAGAGGAATCACAAATCGCCATTGGGAGGGGTGGGGGAAGGAAAAGAAAATGACCTTTGTTTCTAATGAATAATGTTTGAAAATGAACAAATAAAATAATGTTTAAAAGGAAAAAATAAACTCTGATCAATTCAATGATAAACTAAAAGCCTATTGACATGCCACTCACCTTCTTCCAGAGAGATGATGAATTTAAAATGCCAAAAGGACCATATATTTTTTTATATGACTAAAGCGAGAATTTGTTTTGGGTGAAAGGAGAAATAGAATATAAATTTTTTAAAAAGATAATTAATGTTGTCATCAAATATATTTTGAGACACTTTGGATACCAAAACAAAAAGAAAAACAACCAAGCCTATGCAATGTTGTTGGTTGTCTCTCGAACCGAGGATGACGATTGTCTTTGTGCGTTTTTGTGCACAAAGACACCTGTGCATGAAGATTTAAGTGGAAAAGTCGATGCACAGAGACAGTCCTACTCTCTCGGCGTTGGAAGCCTGGGTCCAGTGGCACGAAAAGTCATTACATCTGGAGACTTCCTCAGCTGCATTGGATGGCCATGTTGTCCTTTGTGCTCCAACACACCCTAAGCACTCCACAGTGCCTTGCTGTGTCGCCATCTCAGCTGTTGAACCTTCTTGTTGGTTTCTTCCGCCTGTTCTGCCGAAAACAGTCTTCACATGCTGGGTGAGCAAAGCCCTGGTTCACCAGGGGTCGACGTCCACCCGATGGCTACCCTCACAAGGTTTAGCCGGCTTGTCAAAGCCGTTGCCCGGGGTGTGGCCACTGCCGCATGCTAGCAGCTACTAGGAGCCACAAGTGAGAGCTGAGTGTCAGGTGACAGTCAATGGCTGGAGAGCTGCCCTAAAAATGCACGACAAGTCTTCCATACCAGAGATATTACCCCTCCCTGAGCACCCCATACACCCATAATGTATATGCAATACATTAATAATATGAACATAGTTATTTTATGTCATAAATCTGTTGCTTTATTTTGTGTTAAATATTGGTTTGTGTTTTAATAAAGCATTCTTTGTTATTAAAAAAGAAAACAATTGAACCCTAAAAAAGGATAAGTATGAAGAATTCAGTTAAATTTGGGAAGATATGAATGATGTGAATCAAAATGAAGTTAATAGAGCAGAACAAGTTCCACAATGGCCATGATAATTAACATCAAACAACAACAAAAACTTTAGAAATCTGAACTGCTGATCAGAATTAAATATTCGGCATTTTGAAGGTCCTCAAACATTTTACCCCTTCCCACTTTGAGAATTATTTGAATTATCAGTAAATTACTCTTCTTATCTCAGCAGAGAGATAGTAGACCACAGGTACAAAATGAGGAATACATTTTCTAACTGGATCAATGTGTTTTTTGAGAGGTAGGAGATTCCTGAAAGTGGCACTGTTGTTAAAAAGTTTTTATAAACACTTTTTAGAAAATAAGACAAGCTGAAGTGATAATTATGATATTGCAATAAACTCAGTGCCATTTTTCTTGAGGATAAAAAGTGAAAAAATTTAAATTCTTAAAATTTGGTTCCCTAATTTGAGAAAGAAACCAAAGTTATGATTATCAATTAGTTGGCAAATAACTTTCTCAATGACTTCCACCAAAATATTGCTCTATTATCTCAGGAAACCAGGGAGGTAAGCCTGACTTCAGAAGGACTATGCCAATGATGACAACCTAACCAAGCTAGAAAGAGTTTATATATTAGCACAGTAATGGACCATCTGTCTAACATCTCAGGACTTAGCTAGCAAGGATGGAAAATATCATTACTAGAAGATTGGTCATCAGATATTTTGACCAACAAAACTCTAGGAAATTAGGACATTTACAACATGGTTAATCAGTACTGTATTATTCAATATCCTTTCACTTCTGTAGTGATTGGAGGAATGGAAGAAAAAAAGAAAAATGGTGCCAAGAATCATTTAATTATTAGTACCTCCAACAAACAACCAACACTGCCAGAAGACCTGAACTTATATTGATATTCTTTCCATAGAAGAAACCAGAAGATGATGTGCAGGTGAAAAATTTTCTGATTCCAAGGCCAACTCTCTATTCACTATGCCATGCTGCTTCTTAGAGTAAACAAAAAAATGGAAATTTTGTTTGGGATTAAGGAAAGTTCCTGATGGTATACTATGAATACATTCTTCAGGAAAATTAGATATTGTACATAAAATGCTGTGCAAACTTTGTAGGACTTCATAAATGTCAATTATTGCTACTGTTATTACCCAAGAAAAATGTTAAAGGTGCTAGATGTGGGAAGCATGATATAGCATAAAAAACAAAACAAAACTGACTAAACTTTAAGAAAACAGAAGTGACTAATTACCAAGGTAATACTCATTTCAGAATCTGTTGTCTCTGTACTTTAAAACCATTAATTAACTGGTTAGAGAAAAATTGAAAGTCAACACAAAATAAGAAGAAATGATGACTATGAGAAAGAGATGCGCCATTCAAATCCAACCCATTTAAGTTTTAAATACTAAAAACGAGAAATGCAAAAACCTAGACTTTGATTAACAATAATTACTTAAGAAATTACTTCAACGAACCTAAGACCACATCAGTGTGCACACTCTCTCTAAGGCTACACATGGTCACTCATAAATACCTTGTTGTCCTTTACAATTCCTTTCTGTGTCCTCTCACAATACTTCTGTTGAGGCTCAGTCCAATGCACTGAGTCCTTCTTTTAACAATCTGTAAGTACCAGGGCAGTATACAGTGAAGGCTGTCCATTTGGTAGCCTTCATTATCCTTAGATGGGACCCACTGTCTTTCCCTAGAATTAATTTCCTAAACCCAAATATTTCTAATGAAAGTAAATGCCTAATATTCAAGCTATATAGAAATTGGGATAGATACATAAGATTAAGAGTCAGTCTCCACTAGATAAGTAATCAAAGGATATAAGTGAGTAGTTTTAAAAGGAGAAATGCAAACTATAAAAACTATATGGAAAAAATGTTGCAAATCACAAAAAATAAGAGAACTAAAGATTAAAAACAACTATAAAAGACAAATTAAAGTGTTAAAGAAGTCATGGAGGCAAAAGCTAGGTGACTCAATGGATTGAGAGCCAGACTTAGAGACAGGAAGTCCAGGGTTCAAATCTTACCTCAGATACTTCCTGCTTATGGGACCCTAGGTAAGTCACTTAGCCCCCATTGCCTAGCACTTACCACTCTTATGCCTTGGAACCAATACTCAGTATTGATTCTAAGACAGAAGGTAAGAATTATTTATTTTTAAAAATAAAAATTTAAAAATAGAGATAACAGAAAGACAGCTACACTAATGTTCTACTTTGTTTTAAAAAAAAAAAACACCTCTTTGGAATTGCATGAATCATTATATTGTTGATGTATTGATTGCATGACTGGACATATAGACCAAAAAAAGTCATGGACAAAAATACTAATGTGATATGTGCAAAAACATTGGTAAGAGCACTTTTATAAATAGAAAAAAAAATGAAAATACAGTGGGGGTGCCTTTTTGATGCAGAATCAGGAATACATTATATACAATATCTACCACTATATAAATTAAAACAGTACTATGAATTTAACATTTATTGTAATGTTTCATCTTAGTCAAGGAGAATAAATGATAAAATATGTTTCTCTCCTCTTGGTAGAAAGGAACACATTTTTGGATGCACAATGCTGCATATGCTGTCAGTTATACCTGTTTTAGTTGGTTGGTTTTGATGAACTGCATTATAGATGATTCAAATATTGGGGATATAGATCAAGAAATAAATGTTGTGCCTGAAAAGGAATCATTAACACTTTTAAAAAATTAATATGAATAAAAAATATTTTCCAGCCTGTTATTATAAGTAATATGTTAAAGCTTACTGCTGTTTGCCATGCACACAATGCCCAAAGTCTCTCTGACACAAAACTATATATTTTTAGAATCAAAATTCTCATAATGACGCTATGTGGCTGCAAATCATGAATCATGAAATTGTCTTTCACTCCTCATTTCTTTGGTAAGCTTTTAAGATTTCATGTTCAGATAAGAGTAGGATTGGATGACTTTAAAGGTCCTCATCCACTTAAGAGTCAACGATTCTGTAATCAATGGACATGCCCTTTCTTTAGTATGCTATAGTGCTTGCTATGATTTTAGACTGAATTTATGGTTTGATTTTATAATTTACAATTATAAAATTATAATTATAATTTATAGTTTGATTTTGATTGCATCACCATAATGCAACATAATTGACCAAATAACTCTATAGAACTCCCACTGCACAACATAAGGAAATGCTTCCTTCTTGAATAGTATTATGAAAAACTAGCAGAGTTAACAGGAAAGAGAGAGGGGTAGGGAAACGATCATCTGAAGAATCCAAGAGATAACCCAGACCCCTGAAATGGTTGCTCCTATTCTGGGTTTGAAATATTTCTTACTCAACAGTATTCAGTTGCCTGGCTCCCCTTAGAGTCTTGAAAAAAGATCAGTAACAATTTTCTATCAACATCATTCTGTGGATATAGTTTGGAGCTAAGGATCCATGTAGAAATATAAATAGCTTAAAACCCTGACCATGTTCTTCCCTTACCCTTGGACACATTTACATCAATCATAGTCTTCCATGAATTTTCTAGAATTCATTCTCTTTTGTAAATGAAGCCTATTGGCCTCTTCTATCAAAGGTTAAAGTAAAAAAGAATTTTTTGACAGGGTTTGAATCTGGAATAGACTCAGGGTTTCACTCTTGCATGCATGTCTGGCAATTTATTTCTTATGAATATGACAAAGAATATTCGTGTTTCAAGTCAAGTCAGACCAAATAAACTGGGAAGTCCCTTCATGCTGAGATTTGTGATTCTAAAATTCTGTGAGGCTGAAAATATCAGTACCATTGTCAAGGGTAGAAGTAGAGCAAGTAGCAGATAACTCAATCAGTACCAGGGCTTATCTATGGATATATATGGATATATCTATATATTATCTGTATACTTAAAGCCATTAAGAACATAGAGGAGTAACACAAATTAAATCAATTTAGGGAAGTATGATGCTTGTTGATAAGTTATTAGGCTCTTTTTTAAAATTTTATTTGGGTTCATGGAATGAGAACTCAGGAACCTGAGAAAATTATTTTGAAAAATTCAGAACCAATTAAGTTTTACAGCAGGGGGAAGTCTAGTTTGGAAAAACATAAAAACTTGAGGGAATAATTCGGGGACTGGAGATAGACAAAGGTAAACCATCAAAAGAGACTAAAAAAAGGTGTTGTGGGAAAAAGTGAGTCAAGAAAAAGAAATGTTATGGAAAGCAAAGGAGGAGACAGTAGTTGAGGGAATAACCAAAAGTTTCAAAATTTAGACAGAGGCCAAACAAGATGCAAACTGAGAAGACAATGGATTTTGCAATTGAATGGTCTCTTAAGTAATTATGTAATAGATGAACCCTTGGATGGAAAATAAAAGGGAACAACATGTATATTAATGATATATGTGTATGTGTGGGCTATATATAGATATATAGTATTGGTATATACATGTACATTTTCATGTATTGTATACATTCATATGGGACATTTATATATAAAATATGCATATGTAATACACAATAGATTGTATATGTATGTAGTATAAAATAGTATATGTGGAGAATATTATAAAGATTAAAATTGATATCTAATACTCCAAGTATTATATTTAATAATACTTATTAAATATTTATCTTGAAGTATAAGGAAGTAAAGCTAGCAAAAAAACAAGAACGGCTCCTCCCTCCTACACATGGATCCAACCAGACTGAGAGAGAGCATGGCCAAAACCAAAACTAAAACTTCAATCAACACAATGACACATATACACAAAAGTGAAAAGGGGGTTGTGGGAAATGTAGTCAGTAGGATTCAAGATTGCAATAAATTAAAATCTCTCCTGTGATCCTTTGAGATACCTCCTGTGATCCTTTGGGAGACCAGTCTCCTCAATGGATCATGAAAATATAGCTAACTTATAACTTGAACTAGAGGTATATATAAATATTACAATTTTTAAAGAGAAATTATAATAATTTAGGGGTAAGAGGAAAATAAAAAAGAAAAGGAACAAAACCAATAATAGGTGTATTGACAAAACCCAATTAAGGGGTAAAGCAGGGAAGGGGCTAGGAGATAGGCTGGGGTGGGTGAAAGAGGGCCAGAACCTCCCCCCCTGCCAAGGCAAAGAGACTGGCAGAGGTTAAGAGGCAACCAGCTATGCTGCAGGGAAAGGGACTCCCTTTCGGTGTTGGGCTAAGGCTGAAGGAGGGAGTCTTTCACTCACCAGTAAACAAGGCAGTACAGCAGGCAGGGTCTGTAGAAAAGGCAGAAGCATGGGGTGTGCCCCCTATAGCAGAAGCCAAGCCAGGAGTAATTAGGCTGTGCAAAGTGCTGGAAACAGTGGGGGAGGAGTAAGCCTGCAGCCTGGCCGCTTAGCCAGGGTTGGGCCTCCAGCAGGAGCAGCTTTGGCTGCAAACCAGTAGCAGTTTTAAACAGTGGGGTTTGGGCAAGCAGTGGGGCTATTTAAGCCAATCGCTAACAACAGCTGAAAAGAACAGCTGAGGTAGTGGGGAAGGAATGAGCTTGGCTGCTGCCAGGGCAGAAATCCACCAGCTTTAAATAAAAAGCTCTGAGTTCTAGTCCCTTCTTAGAGTCGCCATTTTATATCTTTGGACTTCATCTCTAGTATTTCCCCAAATTCCCTTTGCCTGCGTACTCGTGTTTTGTGTGATTGTACTTAAGGGGCTGTAACTCCTCCCTCTTCTTCTCTCTCTTTGACCTGTGACCAGGCTGAGTTCAGGCAGTTCTTTTGTTTTAGTTATTATTAATAAAATGTTTAAAATATAATACTTAGTTATTGATTATTGATTTTTAAAACATACATTTTGGCTGATCACAATTTCTCAAATATTTTAAAGATAGAATAGATATATTTTTTCAAACCTGTGCTCCTGCTGGCCCACCTGCTTTTGAGCCATCATGGCCACTGTGCTCTGTCTGCTGCCACTGCTTTTGCTCCTGATTCAGCCTGAGCCACTCTCCACCCAGTCTCCAGCCCTCCTAAAGTCCATGACCAGACCTGCCTGTCATTCCAAGACACATGCTTTTTTTTTTTTCCACAGAGGGTGATATATAAAAATCTTTCTGCCCCAATCCCTTTCCACACTATGGGTGGGTTTTTCTAGTCTGCCATAGCCACTTTTCAGTGTGGAGAATAGAAAGCAGATTTTTTTAAAGCTGACCCTGGATTCCTAGTTTAGAAGGGTGTTACTAAAGGTTTTTCACTGGGAGTCCAAATCAGGGGATTTAAAGTCAGTTTTGAGAAATAAGCCTGTTTTTTCCTTCTCTCTCTTGACTCAAAACACCAAACCAAAATGCCATTCCTTCATATGCAAATACTCTATTGTTGTCCCTTAAAGTTTTACCCTTAGGAAAGAGAACATAGAATAATAGCTCTTAAAAACCCTTTAGTAAAAATCTCTAAAAAAAAAATCTCTTTATCTTCAGTCAGGGTCTCCTTTTGTTTAACTTTTATTTAAGGAGTAAACTTGTTACAAAGCATGGCTCACTCTATGAGTATTACCTATCTCAAGCAGCTCAAAGTTTTGGGTTGTCTTTTCTTACTACTGTTCCTAGGTAAAATGGCCTTTGCACTTAGCTTGAATAATCCTGAGTTTTAGAGGGGAGAGTCATCTTCCTACACATCTTTGGAATTTGGGCCTGCCCAACCTCAATTTGAGATCCCTCCATACGATGTTCAGTCCAGAATTCTCCCTCACTATGATGAACTTTAGAGTCTGACAAAGGAATTGCAAATGGATGATAAATACTGGGTGAGGGGAAGAAAACTTTAAAAGAGAACTGGAAGTTTATTGCTAACTATTTTAAGTTTATTCTCCTCCTATAATATAGAACAAGTCTATTGGATTGATGAAAAGGATTTTGACTGCACTTCCTGCCTGTACCTTGTCTTTTCCTTATATAATTGTATTTACTGATTGCTTAAAGGTTTAAAATTTTTACGTTTATCTGTATTAATCTAATCAATATCTTTCTGTTATACTGAATCATTTTTAGCTACAATGTTTTGCCTTTCTTGATCTTTAATGTGTACCTTTAATTTTGCTGAAGAATAAAATATCATCATATCAGCCAATGAACATCTTGACCAAACCCTTGTCACATAGATGATAATGAATGGGTTTCAACAAAACTGGTTAAATTGTATGCAACCTTTGGAGAATTTAATGAGTTAAGAATTTAAATGGTAATTAATTTCTTTTTGAACCCTTACCTTCTGTCTTGGAATCAATACTGTGTATTGATTCCAAGACAGAAGAGTGGTAAGGACTAGGCAATTGGGATTAAGTGACTTGTCCAGGGTCTTAAATGGTAATTCTAATGGGTCTTCAGAAATAATTTTAGTAACTAGTGGTTTCTGAATTTATATTATATATACATATATATGCATATATATACATAATAAAAATGTTTATATAAAGCAGGAAGTCAAAAAGAGTTTCTGTGCATGCATTCAACTCTTCAGTTTAATTTACTTCCACCAGAACAATCTAGATTTCTTGGTGATGCTCTAGACCCAAATACATTTTACTTTGTTTAAAAATATATTCGCCATGGTTGAAAGATTTGCTACATCTATAAAAATTGTGACAAATATCTATCAGTTCACAGGTTTTTAGAAATGTCACACAGCAACTCATATGAAATATGATAGTGGGTTTGTTTGCTATTATCATTAACTGGGCTATTGTGAATTTGGGGGACTTTGGTACTTTCTTTGAATGTGCATTGTCTACTGTATTACTGTTTTATCATTTGCTTTCACACAGTGGTTCATGGCCAAGTTAAAAAGGAAATGAATCTCTTTTTTGGAGGGGGTTGAGAAACCTTTGTATTCTACCTCTTCTTGCCTGACTCAGTGTGTCACTGATTGTAAGCTATGTATTTTTTCTTTTTAAAACTTTTTTATTATTGTTTTTCTTTACATGTGCAATATAGTATCTGTTTTTTCTCTCCTTTTTGTATTTGAAGCACATGTCAACAGTATTGAGAAGATTTTTCTTTAACTTTTTTTGATTTTACAGTAATATAAGTTTAAAACACATTTTTCTAATATTAATGCACATCCCAAAAGCTTTAGACTATAAAAATGATGCCATTGATTGTTTAAAAAAATATGGGACTTTGCTTAATGATTCTGTCTGATTCCAGAAGAAAGGAATATACAAAAAGAGCCACTGTACAGTGCTAAAGAAGCACAGAGCACCTGCATAGTGCCTATAGAGTACAAGATCAAAGAGACCAGATCCCAATAGTAGTGATATAATTTTGAGCCAAGACAAGAGGACTTGAACATGTTTGGGGTTCAAGGTTGCAGCTGTTTTGACATATATCAGAGATTGGACTTTCTCTGAGCCACATTCTATCAAGCACCTCCTTTTTGCTGCCATCCTGGCTCCCATTTGCTGCTGAAATCTAGTCCCTTTTTTGTTTTTCATAGTGTGGCAAACTTTCTGTAGTCCTGGCTACTGACTGGATAATTGCGTAAATGCTTAAATCATTTGAATTGGGCTCTGAGTCAAGGACGTGTTATAGATTTATTTTTCCTTTACTTAGATTTTCTAGACATAAGACTTTTACATTTTGTATTTCATCCCCAAGTTATTTTTCTCTTTTATTTGGATTTTTTTTTTATGTTTTTGGTTTTCTTTTGCAAATTGATTCATATACTTCATAACTCAGCCATGCATACCTGAGTGATCCCTGTGTTGGTTATAATTCACCTCATGGGGGCCAAAATATTGTTGTGAACTTTGATTTGAATTTGAGCAATTTTAGGATAAGAAACTTGCTACCTCCTGGAATCCAGAAGGTGCCATGAAGATGCCTACAGAAATCACATGCTGCTCCAGAAGATCCAGAGTGAACTTTGAGATATGAATTGAACTATGGGGGGTTGAAATATATTTATTTTGAGTGTATACTCTTATGCCAAAGGGGACTACCCCCAAATTGGCTTCTTGTCAACCTAGTCATCATTGGTTTTGTTCTCTTTTCCTTTTATGCACAAATTATTGAAATTTATAAGTTATTTATGTTTCCATGATCCTTTTGGGGAGACTGGTCTCCCATCCCCAGAAGTCCCTAGTATTTCCCAAAATTCCCTTTTCCTGCATTCTTGCATTTTGCATGATTGTATTTAAGTGGCTGTAACTCTTCCCCTCTTCCTCTCTCTCTTTGACCTGTGACTGGGCTGAGTTCAAGCAGTTCTTTTGCTTTAGTTATTATTAACAAAACTTTTATAATATAAAAGTTATTGATTATTAATTTTTAAAACCCACAGTATGTATTACATATACATTTGTTAAACTAAGTACTGTTAAATTAAACAAAGCCAAAAAAGAAGAAAAAAGAGAAAAAGAAAAACAGAACCTGCACTCAAGGTATACATTCTATTAGGAGATGTAATATGTAAACATGTGAATAACAAATAATTTAAGGAGGGAGAAAACATTAGTAACAAAGTATTTCCCCTTAAATGTCTGACTCCCTCTTTAATGAGGTGGCTAATATCTGTTCTACAGTTCTGAATGTGATTTATTGCCTCCTACTTTAAATAGTATCCTGATTCTGGAAGTTTTGCTAGGCTAGAGTCTTCCATACCCATACCAAAGCTTCCTTTTAGTCCAAAAGTAGTAGTACCAGGGCAGCTAGGTGGCTCAGTGGACAGAGAGCCAGGTCTGGAGAAAGGAGGACCTGGGTTCAAATGTGACCTCAGACACTTCCTAGTTCACTTAACCCTAATTGCATAGCCCTTACCCTTCTTCTGCCTTGAAACTCACACATAGTATTGATTCTAATACAGGAGGCAAAATGTTTTTCTTTAATTATGATCATTCCCAAGTAATCTTGACAATATTGTACAAAACAATTTTTGTGGCTCTCTTTCTCAGTTCATCTTCATTTTATGGTAATGTAAAGTTGTGGAATTTTAGAACTGAGTATCTGAGAAATGATTACCTTCAAACTCATCCTTATGATCTTCAGAATGCTTCTAACCATCCATAACCACCACAGTTTGTCATGACTGTCAGAATTGTTATCTTCGCTGTTGAATTATGTGCTGAGAAACTGTAATTACTCATCTTTGGACTAAATAGAAATTTTAAATGTTCTTTTATTACAGTTTTGTGCTTCCAAAAGAATCTTCTTTCTCTCTATGTCCAGAGAAACTTTTCTTTATTTCTTTTTAAAAAATTCTTAAATTAGACAGCAAATAAAATGAATATGTATCTATGTTTATATATGTATACACATATGTATACACATATATATAATAAGACAAGGGGACTGTTTCTGAAACTGCAAATCTCTATTGTATAGTTTGTTTTCTTTAGCTTTCAAAGCTATCCTTCTACTTGAGGATTCCTTCTAGCTGTTGTGTTCTCTTCTTCCTCCCCATCTTTATTTTGTTTTATTTTGAGAAATCTTTCCTTCACACTCCATTCCTTCCTATCCACTTTTCAACTTGAGAAAAAAGGAAAGAAAAAGGAAAAGGTCTCATAACAAATATGCATATTTAAGCAAAACAAATCTCATATTAGCAATGTCTAAAAATAAATGTCTCATTCTGAACCTTATATCTATCACTTTTTTCAGGATGTGATTTTTATGCTTCATCATAAGTGCTCTGGAATTAGTGTTATTTATTACATTGATTTGAGTTCTTAAGGCTTTAAATTTGTTTTTCTTTACATTGTTATTCCTACATAAATTGTTCTCTTGGTTCTGCTCACTTCATCCTGCTCATGTTTCTCTGTAATCATTCTTTTCATTCTTTCTTTTCAGCACAATAATATTCCAATACATTCAAACACCATAACTTGCCCAGCCATTACCCAATAGACATGCACCCTTGGTTTCCAATTATGTGCTATAACAAAAAAGGGCTGCTATTTCTATTTTTGTATATGAAATTCTTTATCCTTTGTTGAAGTACTTGTGCCATTATCATTGAATCAAAAGCTATGCACTATTCAGTAATTTTTTGGCAATAGTTGAAAATTGCTTTCCAAAATGGCTACCCAAGTCTACCAAAATTCGTTACTGTATCTCTTTCCTAAAGTCTCTCTCCAGTATTTATCATTTTCCTTTTTTGAAATGTCTGCGAATATGTTGAGGAGGTAGTAAAACCTCAAAGGTGCCATAGTTAACATTTCTCTTCTTATTAGTGATTGGACCATTTTTGCTAACATCATAGTTTTCTTCTTTTGAAAGATATATTTTCATATATTTTAGCCATTTATTAATTGATAAATGGCTTTTACTTTTATGAATTTGAATCAATACCTCATATACATATAGAAAATGAACTTTCTATAATCAAAATTATTCATTTTACATCTTATAATGTCCTCTATCTGAAAACGAACTCTTTATAGAGAAGCATTCTACAAGTATTTTCCCCCAGTTTATTTCTCTTCTAATTTTAGCTCCATTGATTTTGTTTGTGTAAAAACTTCTAAATTTTATGTAATCAAACCTTTCCATTTTTTTTGCTCCCCTTGATCTCTGATTCGCTTATGATTTATTCCTCTCGCTATAGATCCAAAAAATAATTTCTTCCTTGCTCTTTTAATTTGTGTATTATGTCACCTTTTATTTCTGAATCACATATTTATTTGGTGTTCATCTTTAGGTATATCATGTGAGGTGTTGGTCTAAACCTAATTCCTTTCAGATTACTTTCCAGTGTTCCTGAACTTTTGTCAAACACTGATTTCTTGCCCCACTAACTAGGATCTTTCATTTTACCAAACCTAAAATAGATTACTAAGTGCTTTTGCTTTTGTAAGTCATATACCTAAATTCTTCCACAGATCTACTTCTATGTTTTTTTTTTATCCAGTACCAAAGTTTAGATAAATACTGCTTTATAGTATGACCTGAGGTCGCATCCTACTAGTTCTTCTTTCCTACCATTCCCTGAGTCCTATTATTTCCCTTGGGATTTTTTGAAATTTCATTCCTACAGATGAATTTCATTATTACTTTTCTAGCTTCATAAAGCTCTTTAATCCCTGTTCAATCCTTTGGCAACTTGACAAATAAATTATCTAAATAAGTAAATTAATTTAAATTACATTGATATATTTATTATAATAGCTTTACCTAACAATGAACAATGAATATTTCTCCATTTCTCTGTCTTTACTTCTGTAAAGAATGTTTTATAGATGTATTCTTATATACTTTTTCTGTGTGTCTTGATAAACTCCTAAATATTTTCTACATTCTATAGTTATTTTTAATTGAATTTCTCTATCTATTCCTAATAGATATTCCTGCTATTAACAGAGATGCTAATGGTATATGCAGATTTATTTTAAATTCTATAACTTTGTTGAAGATATTAATTATCTCAATTATTTTAGTAAAGCTTTTAAGAGTTCTTCAAGTAAACAATTATATCACCTCCAAAAAAAAACCTAATCTTTGTTCTTTGTTTCTGCTTAATCTATTAATTTCTTTTTCTTGTTTTATTGCTCTTAGTAGCATTTCTCAAATATCAGAGATGATAAATGATTTCCTTGCTTAACTCCTGTCCTTAATGGACAGTGTCTAGTGTATTCCCATTATATGTTAATTGTAACTCTTGGTTTTATATAGGTACTATTTTATGACTATTTATTCCTATCTGTTCTGAAACTAGTTCTGAAATAAATATCAAATTTCACTTAAAAAACTATTTCAGTATCTATTTCTATAAGTGTATAATTATATTGTTCTAATTACTAATACATTTCATTATGTTTATATTTTCCTAATGTTAAGCAAGTTCTACATTCCTGGTATAAATCGCATCTGATTGAGGTATATATATATATTTTTGGATATATTGCAATAGCCTAATAGCCAATGTTTTATACAAAATATTGTCAATTTTCATTCTCCATAGTTTTTTTGTTTGTGTTTTGACTCCCTGACTTAAAATATTAATTTCATATTGTATAATAGAAATTATTTGGTAGAATCTCTTCTATACTATTTCTGCAAACAATTAATGTAATATTGAAGTCAATTGTTCTTTATTGTTTCTCCTTTTCCAAAACTCCCATTATTCCTATATCTCTTGAGAGAATGAGTTGAAGTTAAGGTGAACTTATATTTTCTTATGACTACAGATGTTTGAGAGAGAGGAAAGAAAGTATAATCATAGAATTGAAAGGGATATGTTAACTAAAGGATGAATCCCCTTTGAAGTGTGTCAAAGCCTTTATCAACCTTCTTGACATTTTTTATATTTGAAATTTCCCTCAGCATTTTCGCCAGTGACTAAAATATAAGAAACAAGTCCTCTGAGAGCAGGAACCAGATTTTCAAAGTTTCTATCACTGAACGTGTGCATGCCAAAGGTATCCAACAATACAGAAGTGAGGATGCTGGACCTAGATTTTTTTGTGATGGTAAATGTATTCTTTGTAATAAGAAAAGCAGGATTTTTCCTTTTTTCTCCACATGGAATTAAATTATATTAATGAATGCCAAACTAAGCATGGCATTTGTTTTCCTACTTCTGACTCTACACAAGTTGTCCCATATGCTTGGAAATTACTTCTTCCTCAACTTTGCCAATTAAACTCCTTACAAAGCTTAATTCAGGTTCTAATTCTTATACCAAAGATTCTTCTTTTTGTGTGTATGTCAAGAACTGCTTCAGTAGTCTGGTGAAACATAAACTCCTCAGGATAATGTTTTTAAATGCATTAAAAAAGATATGTAAAGTTATAAATGAAACCAATTTTATTAAAGTACAGTTGTCAAAATATTTTAATAACAAATTCATCTGACAGAGAGGCTAAGAATCTTTCCCCGACTCCCACCAAATAATCTTCTAAGGTCTCAACTATGAAAATAATTATGTTCCAGTGGAAAGTTTAATTAATGGTTTGTGGTTCCTGGATGAAACATAATTTTGACCACAAGCGTCTTAACTCATGCCTCTCAAGTAGATAACTACATTCTCTAGATGTTCATAAGGCCCTGAGATATATAAAATTCTCAGATGTGCTAAAGAGTATGCAGCTGGCTTGGACAAGATCAGGAATCCTGTCTGGTTATTTGATCAGTGTGGAGAGCTCATTCTATCAGTTTAGATGGAACAACTCATCTGTGCTTGAGAAGTTTGATAACTTGCACATGGTCATAAAGCTAGTGCATGTTAGAAACAAGATTGGAACTCTTTGTAACTCTGTGTCTCTAAAAATTTTTCTTAGGCTAGTTTATTAAAGTCAAACTTTTCAAGATTTCTTTTTTTCCCCTCCACTCTGCAGGATTCTTTCTCACTTAATCTATTTTCCTTGTGTTAATGAGTAAAATTAATTTAATTTGACTAGAAAATTTCCTTTTTAGGAAAAATTAAATCACCCTAACAGAAATTCCATTTGCCTATCCATTTGTCCCTTGTAATAAAGGTCTTTTCAGAAAGGCTTTATCACAAAATAGCCTCAAAAGACCTTTCCCTGAATCAGGGAAAGCTTAACATGGAGATTGTTATTGTTAAGTCATTTCAGTTGTATCCACCTCTTTGTGACACCATATGGGATTTTCTTAGAAAAGATACTAGAGTGGGCAGCTGGGTGACTCAGTGGATTGAGAGTCAGGCCCAGAGATTGGAGATCCTGGGTTCAAATCTGACCTCAGACACTTCTTAGCTGTGTGACCCTGGTCAAGTCACTTAACCCCCATTGCCTAGCCCTTACCACTCTTCTGCCTTAGAACCAATACACAGTATTGACTCCAAGACAGAAGGTATGGGTTTAAAAAAAAATACTAGAGTGGTTCACCATTTCCTTCTCCAGCTTTTTTGTAACTGAAGAAGAAAAAAAGATAAAATAGGCATTAGCAACAGGTGGAAAGAACACTTCAGTCAGCTTCTCAACCGACCCTCTTCAGTCGACCAAAGCGCCCTTGACCAGATCCCCCAAAACCGCACCATTGAACAACTTGACGTCCCTCCTTCAATAGAGGAAGTCCAAAAAGCCATTAAACAAATGAGTGCAGGCAAGGCACCTGGTAAAGACGGGATCCCAACTGAGGTGTACAAGGCCTTAAATGGAAAGGCGCTCCAGGCATTCCACATAGTGCTGACCAGCATATGGGAAGAGGAAGACATGCCCCCAGAACTCAGAGATGCCTCCATCGTAGCCCTATACAAGAACAAAGGCTCACGAGCAGCCTGTGACAACTACAGAGGCATCTCACTACTCTCCACTGCCGGAAAGATCCTCGTCCATGTAATACTCAACAGACTCCTGTCATCTGTTTCAGAGCAGAACCTGCCTGAATCACAATGTGGCTTCCGACCAGATCGCAGCACCATCGACATGGTCTTCACGGTGAGGCAAATGCAGGAAAAATGCCTTGAGCAGAACCTGAGTCTCTACATTGTCTTCATAGACCTGATGAAGGTGTTCGACACAGTGAACAGGGACGCATTGTGGGTGATCCTCAGCAAGCTCGATTGCCCAGCAAAATTCGTCAAACTGATCCAGCTCTTTCATGTCGACATGACAGGGGAAGTCCTATCTGGTGGAAAGACTTCTGATCGCTTCAACATCTCCAATGGCGTGAAACAAGACTGTGTCCTCGCTCTGGTACTATTCAACCTATTTTTCACCCAAGTATTATGACATGCTGTGATGGATCTAGACCTGGGTGTCTACATCAAATACCAACTGGATGGCTCACTATTCGACCTTCGCCACCTGAATGCAAAAACAAAAACAACAGAGAGACTCATCCTGGAAGCTCTCTTTGCAGATGAATGTGCTCTCATGGCCCACCAAGAAAATCATCTCCAAACCATTGTGGACAGGTTCTCCACCGCAACAAAACTGTTTGGCCTGACTATCAGCCTCAGCAAAACAGAGGTGCTGTTCCAACCTCCACCAGGGAGGCCAACGAACCAGCCGTGCATTACAATCGAGGGCACACAGCTTTCTAACGTCAACACTTTCAAGTACCTGGGCAGCACCATCGCCAACGATGGGTCCCTAGACCACGAGATCAATGCCAGGATCCAAAAGGCCAGCCAGGCACTCGGGCGGCTGCGCTGCAAAGTCCTCCAACACAGAGGTGTAAGCACTGCGACGAAGCTCAAAGTGTACAACGAAGTGGTCCTCAGCTCGCTCCTGTACGGCTGTGAGACATGGACACTGTACCGGAAGCACATGAAACAGCTGGAGCAATTCCACCAACGCTCCCTCCGGTCAATCATGAGGATCCGATGGCAGGACCGAATCACCAATCAGGAACTCCTCGACAGAGCCAACTCCACCAGCATCGAAGTCATGGTCCTCCAAACCCAGCGACGATGGTCTGGACACGTCATCCGCATGGACCCACTGCGAGTACGAAGACAGGTATTCTATGGTGAACTGTCAGCTGGACTCAGGAAACAAGGCCGGCCAAAGAAAAGATTCAAGGATCAGCTAAAGTCCAACTTGAAGTGGGCTGGCATTACACCAAAGCAACTAGAACTCGCTACCTCTGTCAGAAGCAGCTGGCAAACCCACATTCACCATGCTGCCACCACCTTTGAAGATGAGCGACATCAACGTCTTGCCGCTGCGCGTGAACGCCGACACCAGGCCACAACCGCACTTCCCATAACAACTGGAGTCCCATGCCCCATGTGCCACAAACTCTGCGCCTCAGCCTTTGGACTCCAAAGCCACATGAGGGTACACCGTAGATGAAACTGCACAAAGACAATAGTCATTCTCGGTCACCAAGAGACTACCACTACTCTCCAGTTTTTTTGTAGATGAAGAAAGTGAGACAAAAAGGATTAAATGACTTGCCCAGGGTCATACAGCCAGTAAGTGTCTGAGGACAAATTTGAACTCAGGTCTTTCTGACTTCAGGCCTGACTCTCTATCTTCTATGCCACCTATCTGCCCAATATGGAAATTGTAAGCATGTAAATTAATTGCTGAGATATTAATTAATTACCTCAAGAAACCAGCAATACAGTTTAGACTATGTGATTCTTGTAAATAGTGATTACTTCATTCATTGTATTTGTGTCTTCAGCCCCTAGAGACATAGTAGGCACTTAATAAATACTTGCTGATTGCTTTTATTTTGTTTTGGTAGGAATGAGTCTAAAGAACCCAGAAACAGATGTTTACATTCATCTTACTGTGTAGGGAATGCTTCAGGTGAGAGAAATGGAGGTTTAGAGATAGAGTAAGCCAGCATACAAGATTTTAAAATACCAGAGTTAAAAAAGAATGATAGAGGATCAATAAAGAATAAGGTCTCGTTCCTAGTATATTTGCATGTAGGATTAGAAAAAATTCATAAAAGCTCTGCAAATCTTTATATTTTGCTTTTGTCTATTATTCTGGTTGCTCCTTTATATTTCCAAACTTCAGCCTTTTTGTGCTGTGATTTTTTATAGTTGGTTCTGCAGGTCTGCAAATTTTGGATGTTTCTAAGGTGGCATTTTCCTGGAAGAGGTGTGGTCACTTCCCCTGGTCTGCCTTTTCATCTTTGCCAGAGAAGGGCCCCTGGCCCCTGTGGCCACAAGTGCTAGCACTTTCTTTGCCTTGGAACTTTGACCATGATCCCTCCCTTAGAATCAATCATAAACACTTCTCCCTTCCTAGGAACTCTGACCCCAAACTGGATATAGCCAATAGAGTTGACAATCAGAGCCAGCTGTACCAAGTGCCAGGAAAGGGTCACCCTATTATCTCTTTCTGACCAGTGGACCCACTCCTTTACAATCTCTGTGGGGGAGGGGGAGAGTGAGGAGTGGGAGAGGAGAGTCCACTCAGGCTTCCAAGTGGTGTCAGAAGCTTCTGTCAACCACCTCAGTTTTCTTAGGCAAGAAAAATGTCTCACTATCACCTTTTTGTTGACTCTGCCACTCCAAAATTTGATTTGAGGCACTATTTTAAAGTTGTTTGGTGAGAAATAGTGAGAGTTCAGTTGGGTTTCCTTTAATTCACCACCTTGGTTTCTTCCAGGGCCTATCTTGAAAGTGACTTTACTTCAATACTTCTGTTGAACTATGATTTCATCAGTGTGAGTAGTCCTCCCATAGATGCTCTCTTGACCCATTCATGCTTTCTTATCTCTATGGTTCTTGTCTGTGTCTTTCCGTAATCCTCAAAAGAGGAGCTACCCAAGGTGCTGGAGGCCTTCCTCTGATCTTTTCAGTACTTACAGCATCTAGTGCAACACTTGAGTGGTCTCTTGGACCCTTACTCTTGCTACATGGCTGATCCACCTCCTTTTCCAGATGCATATCCTTAATGATGTCTTTGACATCACCTCCCAAGAGAGTCATGTTTTCAACTTCTAACATTTGAGAACCTCATAGCAAAAAGTGAAGTTGTTCTAGAGGGGACTAACTTAGAAGAACATGGCTTCTGATTCTGAGATAGAATTATTTGTCACCCTTCCTCCAGCATTTATGAGGTGTGAAAATTTATATGCTCTACACTGTTGCTAAAGAGGCTCTAGAGAGAAGCAAATGAATACAGAAGAAATATATATATATATATATATATATATATATGAACTGGGAGGTATCCTACTGTTGCAAGATACTAAAATTCATGTCTTGCATCTGGAAACTAATTGCTTCCGACTGCCTAAGTCTATTTTAGGCAGGATGGGAGAGAAAGTTTATATCATGGATACTGAATCTGGCATTGGAGATGACAGATATGCAAAATGCTGTAAGGATGCTGATTGCAAATGCAGAGAAAAGATATGAAGAAGCATGAAAGCTTGCTCAACATGTGACATTTTTAAAATGATTTTTAGTTAACTTTTGGTACTGCACCCCAGAGCCTAAATATTTCCCCCCTAACAAGGCTCCATCAGGCAGTAAACATATTTATTACATGCCTACTATGTGGCAAGCACAAGTGCTAAGCTCAGGAGACCTAGAAAGGCAAGGCATTTCCTATTTTCAAGGAGCTCATAGTTTAATGGGGGAGACAATATGCAAACATCTATGTACATTACAAACAAGCTATTTATAGGATAATTTGGAGATAATCAATAGAGTGAAAGGGCTAGAATTAATGGGCATCAGGAGTGACTCCCAATAGAAAGTGGGATTTTAGCTGGGATTTAAAGAAATTTAGGGAAGAAAGGAGGCAGAGATGAAGAGGGGAAGCATGCCAAACAGGAAGATAGCCAGTAAAATGCACCTAGTCAGGTAATGGACTGACTTAGTTGAGAAATATCCAGGAAGCCAGGGTCTCTGGATCACCAAATATGGGGGGGAGCTGTGTAAGGTATAAGGAGTTTGAAAGAGTGGGTAGAGCAGGTTATGAAGGGCTTTGAATTCTCATCTGGGAGGGGACAGGAAGCCACTGGAATTTATTGCGTAGGGAGTGACATGATCAGACCTAAGCTTAAGGAAGATCACTTCCACAGCTGAGTGGTTCAATCCTTGGTTCATTGATATCCCTTTCTGTTTCTCATTATCAATACCTGATCCCTCTTGACCAGACTCCTGCAGTCCAGTTTAGCCTACAGGAGGGGTACTCTAATCCTTGTTCTTCCTCTGTTGTTTTTCTCCCTGAAAACGAGGCAGGGTTCTTCAGAGTCAAAGAGTCAGAAGGGCTGTCAGGGACATTGTAGTCCTATTGGCATCTAAACAAGAAGTTTTTCTGCAATATCTTGGGCCAGTGGATAGCTCAAGATGTACTCCAGAGACAGGAGTTGATTATCAGAGGCAAGGTAGAAAACAAACATGGACAGGCGGCTAAGTGTTACAGTGGATAGAATGCCTAGCCAGGAGTCAGGAGGAATCATCATTCTGAGTTCAAATTTGGCCTCAGACATGTACTAGCTATGTGACCCTGGGCAAATTACTTAACCCCATTTGCCTCAATTTCCTCAATGTAAAATGAGCAGAAGGAAATGGTAAACTACTCCATCGTCTTTGAAAACAAACAAACAAAAAACACCCAAATTGGGTCATGAAGAATCAGACATTACTGAAATAACAACAAAATTAGATAAAAGGTGAAAAGTTTGTTATTCATCCAGAAGTTTGAGCTATATGATGTTAAGTATTTACATATTTGGAAATTTCTGGAAGATTGATTAAGGGATTTTTTTAAAACTTTCATTTTTTAGGTTTTTTTTCAGATGACTTAAGATTGACATATGTTGACTAGTGTGATTCTCAAAACAATCCAATAAAGTAGATGCTTTCTGAGGGAAACTGAGGCTGGAGATTGATGTACACAAGTTCACACATCGAAGTAACTGTCTGTGGTAGGGTTTGAACATAGGTCTTCCTAACTCCAACTCCAGCACTGTCTATTGTACTATCTAGTGATGAATTGTCTGCGATCACACAGCCAGAATATGCCACACGTGGTACTTAAACTCAAATGTTCCTGAGTCCTGTCTGGCTCTCTGTCCTCAGTGCCCTGCTACTTCTCATTTTCTAGATATATAAGAAAGTAGCATAAATATAGAAGGCCAAGAGTTATTCCTTAGAAGATTACCCAATAAGTTAAAAGACATAAACAAAGAATTATCAAAAGTACAGACTTCTAACAACCGTCTGACAAATTGCTCCAAGTCACTAATAATAAGAGAATTGAACATGTAAAACCCAGTGGAATTGCTTGTCAACTACAGGGGAGGAGAGGGCGGAGGGGAGGGAGACAACATGAATCATATAACCTTGGAAAACTTATGTGTAGATTTATTACTGGAATAAAATAAAGAAAATAAGTGCTTCCAAAAATAATAAATAAATAAATTATAGGAAAGGAATAAGAAAATGGAATAAGAGAAATGACTAAGATTTTACTTCACACCTAGCAATACTGGCAAATAACAAACTTCTATGGGAAGTCAAGCAATCCAATACACCATAGGCAAAGTTTTGAATTGGTCCAATCATTCTGAAGAATAGTTTGTAATTATGCAAAAAAAGTGAAAAAATGTTAATTCCCTTTCAGAGATCACATAATTTAGCAAATATCAAGATCAGTGACAAAAGAAAGATTCCAAATAAGCAAAAAAAAATGTTTTTAGTAGCACTTTTTTGTGGTAGCAATAAGTTGGGAAAAAGTAGGTGCCTGTTGATTAGCAAGTGGCTAAACAATTTGAGTATGTGAATGTAATAGAATATTATCAGCTTTCAAGAAATAGCAAATATGAAGAATTCAGAGAAACATAAGGTTTGTACAAACTAATATATGGTGAATTAAGCAGAATGGTAAAAGTGATGTGCATAGTGACTACAACCATGTAAATTAAAAGAACATTATAATGAATGGAAAGTTTTGTAATTAAAATAACTAAACAGCCTTTGAGAGGAGAGAAAATATAGCTCTACCTTTCACAGGAGCAGTTATGGAGCTTTGATGTAGAAAAAAATTTTTCTATCAGACAAATTTGATATCTTAGCTGGTCTTGCTTAAGTGCTTTTTTTCTCTCCTTGGCTACATGGAAAAGTTCACTGGGAAGGAAGGAGTGGATTAAAAAATGGGTATTGGGGCAGCGAGGTGGCTCAGTGGATTGAGAGTCAGGCCCAGAGATGGAAGTTCCTAGATTCAAATCTGGCCTCAGATACTTCCTAGCTGTGTGACCCTGGTCAAGTCACTTAACCCCTATTGCCTAGCCCTTACCACTCTTCTGCCTTGGAGCCAATATACAGTATTGATTCCAAAATGGAAGGTAGGGATCTAAAAAAAATGAGTATGATACAAAACAATAGATATCAATAAACTTTATTTGAAAAATGAAATGTACTATGACAACACCCTGCTTAAAAGAATCCACTAATGAATTCTTTTGTTAAGCAAATAATTATTCCTTTATATTTTGTGTAATTCTAGACTTTTATATGTCAGATTTGATTAAAGCTAGGTCTGTGTGTATTATTAAATTCCATATTTATATAGCAATTTATACTTTTTACATGGCATATAATCATTTACTAATTATGTTTTCCATCTTTCCTTTGAGGATGATGAGAGAAAAGTATTATTAATCCAATTTTATGTCTCTGTATGATTAACAGTAAACTACATGAGCTCAATGAAAGCCAGTTATTATCTTCCAATCATAGTCAAATGAATGATATAATTTTAGGCTATATAATGGGTGAACTCAGAAAATGACTGAGGTTTGCCTATGAAATCAGGTTTCTGAGTTGTAATACTTTCAACAGAAATTTTTTTTCTTGGATAAACTTGATAATAGTTAAAGAAAATGACCAAAAAATAGTCATTCAACCAGATAAAGTTAAAAATTAGTCAAGAGGTATATAGATAATGTGTATATGCTTATACATGTATGTGTGTATACACCAATTTTGTGCATGTCCCATGTCATCAATACAATACCTGTATGATATACAATAAGAGGAAATATAGAAAATATTTATAATAATCTTATGAAAAATGAGTTTCCTTCTGGACTGTGGTGGTACACCAAATCAAAAGCAAGACTTCCAACTGATTGAAAGGAGCTAGATGAAAATGAATCTAATCATCATTATTATTTCTAATACTTTGATCTATTAGATGAAATTTCTTAGGTCCTCTACCTATCTATCCTTTGCTAAAATGTAAGAGTCAACAAAATGGAACAAGAATTATTTCTGCTACAATTTCATATTCTAGGGCTAGAGGTCATATATTGTAGTTAAACAGGAGCTCCCTCATTAGAAGTCAGAAGAGAAGAAAAACAACATTTTCCTACCTGATGTTATAGCCAAAACTCCCAATATTTATACAGCCATCTAATGTTTATTTCTTCATTGATCAGACCTGAAAACTTAAAATATCATTTTGCAAGCCTGTCTGAGTCAGACCTTCCCAGGAAGAAATCATTTTTGTATGATGATAGGTTATATAACAAAAACAATCATTCTGAGGTATTGTCCTAATTAGCCATTTCTTCTATTAGTCCATTGGGTAAGGTTTGCCCCATTGTAATGATGACATGGACCATGGATTTTTATACCTATTAAATCAAATATTTATCTATGTGCAAGTTTCATCTTTGAACACTTTGGGGAAATCAAGATTGTGCTGTCATTTAAACAAAACTATTCATTCAAGTGGGAGTATACAATTATATCTCCTCTTTGAATGTCACCACTTGAATGAATTAGTGGTAAAAAATAAGAACTGCTCCTTTTGTTCTAAATCTCTATCTCTAAGTCCAAGTTTGAAAAAATAATTTAGAACAATTCTCTTTGAGAAGATGTGAATATGAGTTTGTATTTTTAAAGTATTTTAGAAGATCATAAATTTTTTTTTCCATTTCCCCATTCTCTTTTTAAAAAATAAGGTAAAATGAAGCCAAAACAATGCATCAATTAATTGAATTCCTTTAAATAATTTAAATAAGTAGGGGAAAGGTTGAGCAGGGATAAACCCAAGTTGCTGAATTGACCATTTGACTATTTTAAACAATCAACTAGTGAAAATAAAGTTAAAAGTTTATGAGATGCAGGAATTAACATCACTCTACGGTAATTATGAAATTTTCAGAGCTGTTTTTTCTCTTACCTAAGAACTAGACCTACTAATTAAAGACTTCTTAATTTCCTATTAAGGATTGGAGAAGAGAGACTAAATCTTTGGTTTCATTGATTAATGAACAAAATAGGATGCTAAACTTCCTCTACCAATTCAATTACTTTTTCTATACCTTAAGTCTCAGAAAGTTACCAAGAACCCTAAGAAGGATAAGTGACTTGAACCAGGTCACACAACTAATCTGTGTCAGGGGTGATATTTGGACCTTGATCTTTCTAACTAGAAGGCAAGCTCTCTGTACTGTCTCCATTTTCCTATCAATATTTTATTTAAACTCCTTTGCTAATATCACTCTTATTTCTCCCTGATTTTCCTTCACTCCATAGAACCCTATGTTGTAATAAACAAATTTCATGAGGCAAAAATACAAATGAAAACAAAAAGTACTTTCCAATAATCCAAGAGTCAGAGAACGGGGTCCTGAAGTAATGATTGTTAGAACAGAGAAAAGAAGATGGAAAGGACCAGATCTGGAAACTCCTTGGATATGTGGGATGAGTATAGCACCAACATTTTGAACCTGGGTGATTTTAAGGATGTGACAGTCATAAGGAAGGACTGACAGAAACAAGGAAGTTTAGGAGAGAGGTGACTTTGAGGGGAAAGCTAACATAATTAAGATCTGGAATCAGTTATAAAACAATCATGCCAGCTCATTTGGTGTTGTTGTGACTCATTCTGTCCTTCCCAAGATGAAAGCAAGAAGCATCGCTCTTACAGCCCTGGAGTGTAGAGCCTATCTTTAGACAACTCAAGATGTGATCTAAAGACAGAAAATCAGCACTAGAGGCAAGGAGAAAATTTTACCCATAGTAGAAAAGAAACAAGGGCAGCTAGGTGGCACAGTGGATTGAGTACAGGGTCTGGAGTTAGGAAGACTCATCTTCCTGAGTTCAAATTTGTCCTCAGACATGTCCTAGCTGTGTGATTCTGGGCAAGTCACTTAACCCTGTTTGCCTCAGTTTCCTTATCTGTAAAATGAGCTAGAGGAAAAAAATAGGAAACTACTTTAGCATCTTTGTCAATAAAACCCCATAAAGGGTCACAAAAAGTCTGAAATGACTAACCAACAGGAAGGAAACAAGCATTTATTTACTATAAATATAAGAAACTATGCTAAACATTTTACACATATTATATTATTTGTCCTTTACAACAATCTTGAGATGTAGGTACTATTATTATCTTCATTTTAGAGTTGGGAAAGCTGAGGCAGACAGAGGTTAAGTGACTTGCCCAGGATCATAAAGCTAGGAAGTATCTGATACAAGATTTGAACTCAGGTCTTCCTAACTCCAGATCCATTCGTAATCCTTGCAACCACCTAATTGCCTCTAAGTATTTTCTTTTCAATTTTGAAAATATTTTACAGAAGCTCCTTTACTAATATTACTATTTCTTTTCCCTGACATTCCTTCACCCTATGACAGCCTCCCTTGTAACAAACAAATATTGTGAGGCAAAAATACAAATAAAAACCAAAAGCTATGTCCAGTTCCTGCTATGGATTCCCAGGTTGGGGTTGAGTTATGACATCCTTAAGAAGCTGATACATAGTGTGGAAATTGACAGTAGTTAGTGTGAGGGAGAAGGATAAGGGTATGACTGTAGGGGGTAAATCCTCAGGTTGGCTACCATATGGAGGATGGATAATGATCCATCTTTCTACCTTCAGTTGATTGAGCTTACAGCCCATGCCCAGGTGACTGGAGAACATCAGGATGCCTGTTTTGGTCAGTTGTATTCACACGCCTGCTTCCTAAATACCTAACATGGGCTCTCTGTCCAGGAGGGTTATACTCAGCCTCACTGTGATTGCTCTGAAATTCTTATAAGCTGGCAGCTGTCAAATGCCTCTAAATGCAGCCTGAACTGTTTCTGCTGCAGATTATTGATTGTACTTGAGTCAGGGCCTTTCAGTTATCATCTCAATGACTTTGGTTGTGGCCGTCTGGTGGTGACTTGAACATAGGAGGTCAAGCAACCAGGAACATCAACACACTGCTTTGTGTTTAGGAGTATGTATGTGTAGTTTCTGTCTGTTGGTAAAAGAAATCTCTATAAAGCTCTCAGAAAAATGGAAGCTTTGTCATTTTTCCAGCTACTGTACATCCAGTCTATAAGATTTTTACATAAAAACAAAAGTAAAAAACTGCTTTTTTAATAATAAAACATGAGAGAAATATTAGAGATGAACAATTTGTTATATTGATAATAGGATAGACGAGTGTTTTCAGAGTTGCAGATCTTATCTACAAAGAGACAAGTACGAGTGACTTGGTTCTAAGATTTATCCATAAATCTAGTAGCATTTCTTGTTCTTTATGTGTTATAGCAGCCCCCAATGAAATTTGGTTCAAATGTACTTAGGGAACTACATGCTTTAAGTAGTTACTTAAGCGATGGGTTATTTCACTATATCAGAGAATTTGTTGTATGTATATTCTTTCTGTTGTTGATTATAACCTGTCCACCCTTTTTCAGGTTGTAGAATTCTTGCCAATGTCTTTTCATAACTTTCCTACAGATGATCTATTCAAAATGCTGGAGGTATTCTCTGTTTCTTTTAATATCATGTGATTATTAGCAAAATAACTCATGTTATCTCTTATTCCATAATCATCATCATCATCAACACCCTCACCATCATAATAATTATGACAACAATAATAATAAAGCTCTCATTAATATAATATCTAAGGTTTATAAAACATTTTATAAACATTATCCCTTTAATACTTATAGCAACTATGTAAGGAAAATGCTATTATTATCCTCATTTTACAGATGAAAAAATTGAGACTAAGAGGCTAAGCTACTTACCCAAGGCCACACAATTATTAACTGAGGCAGGATTGGATGTAGGTATTCCTGAGTCCAGGCTCAGCACTCTGTCAATTGTGCCACCTACTGGACCATCTTTGTTTATAGCCACAAATATCTTCATTGATATCCTTTGTGCTATTTCTAATGCATACATTATGACTGGTAATATGCCACAATCTTCTTAAATTCAGCATCTGTCTTTCCATTGTATACTAAATCACCTATATTTTGATTTCTTCTTAAATGATGATGTTCCATAATTTGCAGCCCTATAGCATCATTAGGAGAATATGGATGTTTTCAAAAATAGCATGTTCTGACATAGAACTATTTAAGATCATCAAAAATGCCGCATAATTTCCCAAATGTAAGCCACTGGTTTTTCTCCTCCTGCTCATTTCTGAAACCAGCTACATTGCCATCTGTAGCACATGAAATAAATTAATGAAAAAATTTTTAAACATCTAACTACAATCCAAGCACTGGGGTAAATCCTAAGGATAAAACTAGAAAAGATAAAGCAGTCTCTTTTTTAAAATTGTATTGACATGTTTAAACAAAAAAAGAAAAGAAAAGAAATAAATCGGAAAAAGAAGGCAGTCCCTGTCCTCAAGGAGCATATATTCAAATGAGGGAAGATAACATATAGAAAGTTTTGGTGGGGGAACTATTTCTGTTAAACAATTAATTGGCATAACTTTGTAGTAATTGATATTAATAATATTATTATTACTATCATCATCATAATCATCAGAGATAGAAACAAAATTATGAGGATGGGAGTGTGAAAATGCCTGGGGAATACCAAGATGAATTTGAGTCAAGTTTAAAATGGAGAAGACCCATCAAGGAGAAGTCAAGGACTCAGAGTCACAGATGGAGATTGGATTGGAGGTAAAGACTGAAGCACAGAATCATAACATAAAGATTGTGCCTGGACTTCCAGGTAAGCATAGCAGCAGTCTAGACTCAGGACTCTTCCTCTCCTCAGCACCCACTGATATAGATTACCTCAAAAGTAAAAAAAAAAATCATAAGAACGAAGGGACTCTACAGTAGGGCGCAGCATTGAAGGTACTTGGGATTTGGCCATCTCCACACTATAAGGGGTTGAAAAAGCTCCTTCCCAAATGTGAGCTGATCTACCCTCCCCCACCCTACCTATGGAGCCAGAGTCAGAGCCAGCACATGCCAGAATCAGCGAGTGAACAAGGGGCACCTCTAGAGTGAGCAAGGGGCACCTCTAGGTCCTTAGGAGCTGACTAAGACCACCAAAGTCTTACCCCTGAGAACAGCTACACCTGAACCCTGGCTGGCTGGGGAGCACAGACTGTGAGTTCTCTCAGGAAGGTGGCACAGAGAAAGGCAGCAAACAGCAGAAGCTGCGGAGATTCAAGAGCTTGCCTCAGGCAAAATCCTCTCTCCTTAACTCCATATACAGAGAGCCTGTCCATCCCACTCAGATTTCTGACTAAAAAGGGAAGGAAAAACCTCCACAGGTTGATGGCAAATTGTGCCCAGGAGCTACAAAAACTCTCCAAGAAAAACAAAAAGAAGGCATTGACCCTGGAAAATTTCTACAGAGGAAAATACCAGGCTATAGAGGAAATAGAGGAGGAAATTCAAACAAAGCCAAAACCTTCTAAAAATATGGAAATTGTCCATAAGCTCTTGAAGAATTTAAATTGGAGCTTATCAAAAAGATAGAAGCCTTCTGGCAAGAAAAGTGGGAAATAGTTCAAAGAGAAAATAAAAGTTTAAAGGACAAGAACTCCCAATTAGAGAAACAGCTGGAGCCACATAAAAAGCAGGATAGATCAAACAGAAAAGGAAATTCAAAAGATTATAGCAGAAAATCAAAAGATTAAAGCAGAAAACCAAATGATTATAAAAGAAAACCATGCCTTAAGAACCAGAATTGGGCAATTGGAAACCAATGATCTTGCAAAACAGCAAGAATTAATAAAGCAAAGTCAAAAGACTGACAAAATATAAGAAAACATAAAATATCTCACAGAGAAGATGACAGATTGCGAAAACAGAGGAAGGAGAAACAATTTGAGAATCTTTGGTCTACCTGAAAAGCAAGAAATAAACAGAAATCTTGATGTCATACTACAAGAAATCATCCAAGAAAACTTCCCTGATGTTCTTGAACAAGGGAGAAAAATCAACTTTGAAAGGGTTCCTAGAACACCCTCTACACTAAATCCTCAAAAGACAACGCCCAGGAATGTAATTGCCAAATTCCAGAGCTTTCAAGCTAAGGAGAAAATTCTACAAGAAGCCAAAAAGAGACAATTCAGATACCAAGGAGCACCAATCAGGATCACACAAGACCTGGCAACTTCTACACTAAAGGACCACAAGGTCTGGAACATGATATTCAGAAAGGCAAGCAAAGTGGGTCTTCAACCAAGAATCACCTATCCATCAAAACGGACTATATACTTCCAGGGGAAAGTATGGGCATTCAACAAAATAGAAGATTTCCAAGTATTTTTAAAGAAAAAACCAGGACTCATTGGAAAGTTTGATATCCAAACACAAAGATCAAGATAAACATGAAAAGGTAAATAAGAAAGAGAGGGAAAGGGGGAAAATGTTTTCTTTTATAAAACTCTCTTCTTTAAGGACTACAATTAGATCAAATTACATATATTAATATATGGGTAAATATTATTTGTAACTCAAAAATTGTATTCATTATTATAGTAATTAGAAGAATCATTCACAGGAAGAGATTGGGACATTAAGGGCTGTAAGACGATATGCAAAAAGAAAAAGAAAAATGGAGGGGGGAATTGAAGATTACACCAAGAGATAAAATAAATAGGATAATCTTTATCACACAAAGATACACATGGGAAGGGGAGGGGAATAATACTCTTATAAGAAGGAGAGGAAGAGAGTGTTAATAGGTAATACTTAAACCTTACTCTCAGTGAAATCAGTTCTGAGAGGGAAGAGCATCTAGATACATTGGAGAATCGAATTCTATCTTACCCTACAGGAAAAGTGAGAAGGGAAAACTAAGGGGGGGGTGTAGGGGGAGTATAAAAAGGGAGGGAAAGAGAGGGAGGAGGGAACTTAACAGACCCTAAAAAATAAGAAGGGAACAAAAATGGAGGGGGCAGAAAGGGAAGCATATTAAGGGTAGTGATTAGGGGGACGGATTAAGAAGAAACCACTGGTTTAAAAGGATATAGCAAAAGAAGAACTGGACAATAGGATGCAAGGTCTTATATGTTTATTTAGAAGGAAATAAATAGTCCCTCTTGAACTAGCCTTACAAATCCCAGTCTAAATATGGATGGGACACATGTCACAATCTTCAACATGATATTTCTATATAATTTGATTGACTACTAAAAAGTTAGGGCTCAAATTCAGAGGGACTTATGAGAAAGAATGCTATCCACATTCAGAGGAAGAAGAAGAAAAACAACTGCTTGATCACATGGGTCAATGGGGATATGACTGGGGATACAAATGATCACCCTAATGCAAATATTAATAATATGAAAATAGGTCTTGATCAATGACACATGTAAAACCCAATGGATTTGCACATCAGCTATGGGAGTGGGTGGGGGGAAGGGAGGGAAAGAAAATGACTCTTGTAACCATGGAAAAATATTCTAAATTAACTAACTAAATAAAAATTTCCAAAAGTAAAAAAAATAATAATAAAATAAATAAATAAAAAGTTAGGTTTCAGTTAGAGTGTGAGTTTTCCCCTTGGACTTTAACTCATTCTTATTAGATTCTGGAAAGACAGTGAAGTTTTCTTCTGGCTTAAAAATTGCACTAAAGCTACTGAGTTCTTTTCTTCTGACAATTAAGGCAGGAATCCCATGCTAGGTAGGTGGGGAGAACAATTACCTTGACTTCTTCCCTTATTTTTTGTTCCTGCTCAAATTCATCTTTTAAAAAAAAATACTTACCTTCCATCTTAGAATCAACACTGTGTATTGGTTACAAGGCAGAAGAGCAATAAGGACTAGGCAATGGGGCTTAAGTGACTTGCCCAAGGCCATACAACTAGGAAATATCTGAAGCTTGATTTGAACCTCCCATCTGAATACCTGGCTCTCAATCCACTCATCCACCTCAATGCCCCCCTCAATTTCATTTTATGCCAAGTAGAAAAGGAACTTGGACATTTCTAACCCCAGATTAGATTGTCTTGGACAAAGAACTGAGATCTCTGTTGCAGCAGTCCACAGCTGTGTTTACTCAAGACAGATAATTAAGTCATAAAGTTAGGCCTGAGAAGAGCGCATTCTCTGCCCTGCGCATGGCCAGTAAGGCATGGCCAGTAAGGCAAAGTAGGTTTCTTTGTTCTCCCCAGGCTGAAGAAGGATCCGCCCTTATCTTATGACAACTTACCTTTCTACCAATGATAATCCCCTATGTCATTAATTACTATGCATTATGTATCTTTGCATATGATAATAAGTAAATACAGGAGCCCACAGGCCCAGCCCAGCTTTACCCACTCATCTCTCTTCCTTACTACTATCTCTCTCTCTCTCTCATGGAGCAGGCCTCTGGCCATGCTCCGTCTTTCTCCTCTACTGCTCTTATCCCTATCATTAAGCCGCAACAGTCCGTGCTAATAGCATGGGTTTAAGGACTGTGGCTTGTTTCTCCTGATCTCTAAGCTCATTTCTGATGCCCATGATGTTGTGTTGTGGTCTTCTCACTGTCTCATGTATCTATGAAGTGGAAGGCGGAGCTTAAGTCTATGGAGCTCGATTTATATATGATTCGATGTCTAGTTCTCTCTCTTGCCATTCCTCCCAGCTTTAAATCCTGGTTCCCCCAGAGATAAACCTCGATCTATCTTTCCTCTTGTGTGCGAGGGCTGCTGGCCAATCTCTTGCCTCATCTGTCCCCAGATATTGTCACTAGCTTTCTTAGTGTGGTAGCTTGTATCTTCTGGCTATGAAGTAAAAAATATTAACCTGTCTTAATCAAGGAAAGACATTATAGTCATGATTTCCTACCATACTAAGATAGCCAATGGGTGAGCCTGAAAATATGAAGCCCAAAAGTTGGTGACAGGAATCAATGCCTCACAGTGACCACAAAGATAGTACAATTATGAGCCCAGAGGTAGGCAAAGCAATCCAGAAGGGGGAGAAAGGAGAGCAACAGAGATACCACATCCAGAGGGATATAACATGTACACAAGTATTGAGCTATTCAAGTACAAGCCTAACACACAGCAATACCCAGCAGTATACAAATCAAGAAATTTTATTCAATTCAACAAACGTTTTTAAGTGTCCATTATATGCTAGATACTGTGATAGAAATACAAATAAGAGAAAGAAAGATTATCCCTGCCTTCAAGGAGCTGATAATCCATTGGGGGAAGAAAACACACAAAAGGAAATGGGAAAGGGCTGAAGTAGACACCAGAAGGTACCAAGCATGGTTCTGTGGAGTTCAAGCCAAGCAGAGAGGTAGATGAAAAGTAGAAAGTGAGATGGACAGTTCAAAAACTGCCCTTTATAAAGCAAAGCTTTGAAAGGAACTCTCCAGTCCTCTCCAATAAGAGAGGAGAGGAGGCTGAGGGAGTTGGGAAGGTAGTGAGTATCCAAGGCTTAGTGATGACATCACCAAAAGATATCAGTGACCTTTTGGTGTCAGATGCATCATAAGCCTCTCCATGCTTGTGCCCTTGCCTTACATATATGCCTACATGTGTTTCCTCTATGTATGTATTGTAAATTTCAAAACTATTCCACCCTATTTAGAACATTCTTTAGAAGATGGGATTTAGCTATTTCCTGATCAATAACAATAGGGATACTTGGAATAACAGAATCAGGTCTTGGAAACAACAATCTCCATCCTACTCAGGGTAACAAGATTAGGAAGGGCTGCAGCAAAACTCAAGATTTAATTATTTGAGAATATGACCTTCAAGAGACATATGCAAAAAGACCTCTGGGAGGTCCTAGGTCAAGCTAGAGCCACCATTGGCACATGTGAGATGCAGGAAGTGAGGTAGAGAACAGCCTCTGGAGTTCTCTGGACTTCCTGTGAGGAGGGCTAGAGGGAGTTGGAGGCTGGGTGGAACCCGCCGACTGTTTTTCTCCAGATTGGTCACGTGAGTGATAGGGATTGATCTCTTTCCCTGCCTTGGCTATCCAGGGCCTTTGGCTCAGCCTGAGCAGAGTGGGTATTTAAAACCTCTTTCCTTCTCTCCCTTTTCCTTCTCTCTCCCTTTTCCTTCTCTCTCTC
Source organism: Monodelphis domestica (assembly GCF_027887165.1). Taxonomy (NCBI): domain Eukaryota; kingdom Metazoa; phylum Chordata; class Mammalia; order Didelphimorphia; family Didelphidae; genus Monodelphis; species Monodelphis domestica. The sequence continues at coordinate 192,284,008 of NC_077230.1, read as the reverse complement.
TCTCTCTCTCTCTCTCTCTCTCTCTCTCTCTCTCTCTCTCTCTCTCTCTCTCTCTCTCTCTCTCTCTCTTTCTCCCTCCCTCCCTCCCTCTAATACTTTCTTCCTCCTGTTTGTAATTAAACACCATAAAAAAAGTTGGCAGCTGACTTGAGTGTTTCATTTAGGAATTACATAAGTGAATTCCTTGGCAACCTTAAATTAATGTGTATATGTATCTATCTATATCTATATCTATATCTATATATCTATATCTATATATATCTATATATATCAGTCCTTTAAAGTGATTTCAATATCACAGTATCATAGTCAAATGAATTTTTTATATTTGTTTCCATTCATGATCTTTTTGTGTCCCTTCTTCCATTTAGTGGCATGTGTGTTTGTGGGAAAGTGTATCCCCAAGGTTAATGGTTTGAGTTAATAGAGGAAAGGATATTTTTCATTACATTTATTATTATGCTATTTCTTTAAGTCTCTTTGAACTAACTGTGCCCTTTGACTGATTGTTAAAAAAGTAAATACATTGATGGGAGCTTAGGAGGTAGAGTTTTGAGGGAATGTAAGCTGTTCATCACAAAAACAAATCCCAAACTCTAAAATAGTTTTAGAAAGAAATATCTTGGACTAGTTGTAGGGAGAGAATCAGAAAGTATGACTCTCTTCTTCAGTCTTTGTAAGATTACATTATAAAGAATTCAGATAGGGACATAAGGACATTGACTGGATTGCCCTTATGTTGGTAGCAGGTAGTTTCCAAGAGAAGGATGGCTGAGATCAGCAAAACACAAACTTTGGATAGAACTCAAAACACAAGCTTTGGGTAGACCCAAAACAAGACCTGAGCAGACTCAAAAGCACTAGGCAGGATCTTAGCATTCCTTACAACCATCTGGCTTCCCTGGAGCATCTCTGAAGGCAGCCTGACCTCTAGAGTAAACTTTTGGGTTAAACAATTTCATAGCCACATAAAGCTAAGTTCAACAATATTAATGAATAAAGTTTTATGAACAATATAACAAAATATTTCCTTATAATACTTTTGTAGTACTTGAACTTGGAGTAGTTTTCCAGAATCCCCATATGTAGAAAAATATGAATTTAAGATATAGAAGCATGCAATAAGGCTATAGGATGCGATCTTTGTTCTGCAAAATGATGGTTAAATATAATTATCTGAAAGAGGAAGTCCTAGGTGAAAAGGATTTTTCAAATAACAAGTTAGCCTACATTCCCATGAGAATTGGCTTCTTCGTTTAATTATACATTTGTACAATACTTATTAATGCTATCCTATAATTTCCTATTGAGATCAATGAAACCTTCAGAATCTAAAAAATGTTTAGGAGTGGCAAAGGGGTGGTTAGATAGCATGTAGAAAAGTCTTTATTTCTTCTTGAATCTTGACTATGGCAGCCCATGTTTTTATATTTGTATTTTTTTATAGAATTCTAGCTTCTATATAATACCTCAATACAGAAATAAATAAAACTGTTTCAAAGAAAGTTGTTAAAAACTATGTATAAATGGACAAGTATCTGGTTTACTCATTCCTAATGGTAAAACACTAAAACATAAACACAATTTCCCAAACATGCAAAAATAAAGTTATTTAATTGAACTGAAGGAAAAGTTTATGCTGAGAAAGGTTTATGGGCACAAATGGGGAGCCATAATAAAATAGTGGAGATTTTGAGAAAATATAGGAGGATGGAAAAGAAAGGACTAGAAAAGAACATGAAAATTTATAGGAGAACTAACTGGAGTGGAAAAGTATAGGAGCTGCTCTAGTGAGAAATTATTAAAAATAAACAGGATAAAGAAACATGTCATACAATAGGAATTACCTTGTGATGGCAGTGCTTAGAGTGGAATGGAATGAACTCAGATGTCATACTAATTTTTTCCAGGACACCTGAAAACAAACCATGCTTCTTCTCTCTTTGTATGTCTTCTTCATTGTCTTATGTCTCTAACTAAAACAACACACAATCTGACTGTTTCCTTTGTGTGCTCTCAGTTTTTGCACTTTATTCATAAAGCCAAACCCCTGGAAAAAAATCTGGTTACCATATGTGTGCCCTTTTAAAAGGAGAAGGGAAAGGACTGGAGTATTAAAAGAGTCTCTATCAGAAGAATGAATGAGGAAGAGAGAGGAAATAGAAAGCTTAAAAAAGGTAATGGATAGTCAAATTTTATGGAGCCCTGTTTCAGACTAAAGGAACTAACGGCTTATTTCCCTTCTCCAAAAAAATAACCAAAAGATACATAAATTGTTAATATGCTAAACTCATCTTTTAATTTGTATTTTTACATATATATGACTTTACTACTTTTTAAATTTTCTAAATCATAAATAATAAGCGCCAATTAATGGCTAATAAGGGAAAATGACAAATGAATTGCAATAAAAGATACAAACATTATTTCAACTCACTACATTAGGAAGAAAAGGCTTATTATCTCAGTCTTGGGATCATAAATTATAGCCATAGGAATTCTCAGGTAGAGGACTTCAGTTAATGAGCTACAGGGCTGCTCCCCCTATTGTTGTGCAAAAAGAGTGGAGACATACAGGATGAATTACAAGGACACAGTAAATGCCTCCAAACCTTGGTCTGGATAGGAGAGTCCATTTTGAAGCATGCAGTTAGGATTAAGCTATTATAAGTCAAAAGGTATTATAGTTGATGAACATATTAAGTAGGACTATATGATAATTTTCCTTCTCTCCAATAATCTTTTTACTATACTCTAATATTTCATCCTTTAGAGAAATCTGTTTCTATTCCTGTACCTTTTCTACTTAGCAAAATAGGGATTATTATAGACTAAGCAAATAAAAAAAGCATAGGTTTTATAACAATTGAATCTTCAGCCTCCTAGTTGTACTGTGTTCTTGTCGAAACATTTGCTTGTAAAGATGTATCTCTGAAATGTCTGCTACATATGAACATTAATTTCACAGTAGGCAATGCTGTCAGTCAACTAGATTGTCCCATTTTTCTAGCCTGTTTTCTGATGTAGCAAATTCTAAATAAGTAGTCTCTTAAATTATTTCACATAATTTAAAAATAGCATGTCATTACCATCAAGCTCCAAGGAGAATGATTTAATTTCAAATCGTTTCCCCATACACTGACTGAAGAAATGACTCTGTGATCATTTTTGACCTTTCGTCAACATAATTGCCAAATAATTAACAATTGTAAAATGATTACCACCTGAAAGAGTTGAAAATGATTATTAAAGGACATCATCCATTTGATTGGAGCCATGACCTATATATTTTCTACTTATGACTGTCTATTAAAAACAACAACAACAGCATTCAGGGTGTTTTTCTGAAAGCCAACAAACACACTGGCAGCATTTCTTGTTTTTTCCCCCTCCTACAGAGGTCAAGGAAAATTCTTAATTGCCCTTTTCAGATGATATTCTTCTGCAGTGGGGGCTATAAATAATAGTTTAAAATGTGAGCCCTGGGCCATGGTCCAGGTAGAAGTTTGAGGTCTGTTTCATTCGAAATGAGAGATACGTGTGAACTAACCTTTTCACTGATGTGGAGGATTTAATATGTATCTGCACAGCGCACATCATCAATATATTGATTTGTTTTGTGTCCTTAGGATTGTCCTAGTTGGTTTAAAAAAATGACATAGAGAAAAGACAGAACTTACCCTCAAGGACTTTATAACCTTCTCTTAGCTGCAATCTGTTCCACTGAAAAAATTCAGTGGCCAACGGCATGCCTAGCCTTCTAATGTCCTATGGAACTGAGGGTTTATAGGCAGCCAGAAATGCCGTTAGGAGCTGGTGGTAAAAGGCACTGTGGAAGCTTACTTTTTCAATGACAGTGCCTTGAACATAATAGGCTTTTAATAAATGATTGCTGAATTGAATTGACTGCTATAGCCAAGGCCATCGTCCAAACTGCCTGGATGGCCAGGAAATGCAGGAGGAGTAGGAAGCCTGTCGTCCATTGCCAAATTTCAAACTCCATGAGGTCTCTCTGGCTGCCACACAGACCACTCCAGTTCTAGATTGCTTAGGAAAGTACTAAGTGTGTGTCAGCCCCATTCATTACAGATCTGAGGAGAGCCTGTACAACTGTGTTCAGTGAACCATTAGGGATAATCTAAAGGTTTTCTCAAAGGTCTGATTTTCAGATTCTTGAGTGTGTGTGTGTGTGTGTGTGTGTGTGTGTGTGTGTGTGTGTGTGTGTGTGTAACTGACTAGATGACAATTAGGTTAATTGTTCCTGTGCATGTTTTACATGATTGCTTACTGTCTCATTGAGGAGGGAAGGGAGAAAGGGAGAGAAAGAATTGGGGACTCAAAAATGTTTTAATTTTATTTTAATGCCTAATCACTTCTCTCTTTGTTGCCATGGCCTCATATTTGATCAACTTGCATCCAGGATCTCATCCTTTCAATTTATCCTCCACAGAGTTAATTAAGATTCCAAAAAGATTCTGATCTAGTTACTACCCTACTCAGAATACTTCAGGGGCTCCCTATTGCTTCTGGGAAAAAATATTTCCTCAGTAAATTAAAAATTGAAAGATCTGGGGTAGCTAGATGGTACAATTGATAAAGCATTGGGTCTGGAGTCAGAAAGACCTGAGTTTAGATCTGGCCTCAGATACTTAGTTATGTGACCCTGGACAAGCATATAACCTTTTTTGCCTCAGTTTCCTCATCTATAAAATGAGCTGGTAAAGGAAATGACAGACACTACAAATGTCTTTGCCAAGAAAATCCCAAATGGGGCACAAAGAGTCAGCTATAACTGAAATGACTGAACAAAACAATCACAACATGATCTGATTCCCACCAATTTTCCAGATTTAAATTACTATTCTACTGAGTTCCAAGGAAACTGGTCTACAAGCTGTTCCCTGAACTTGACATTCCATCTGTGACTCCTTGCATGCTATTAATCTGCATACTTGGCACTCAACATTTTAATTTTATTCAATTTAACAAGAAATTATTAAGTATTTACTAGGTATAAGGCAATCCATTATCACCTTCACTTCTTAGAATTGCCATCTTCAAGGCATTGGATATATTACATGGCCTGGAGTCCAGAGGTTCTGGGTTCAAATATGGCCTCAGATATTTCCTCACTGTATGACTCTGGACGAGTCACCTAACCCTCATTGCCTAGCCCTTGCTGATCTTCTGCCTTGGAACCAATAAACAATATTGATTCTGACAGAAAGCAAGGATTTAAAAAAACTCTCCAGCTACTATGCCCAAAGGCTTTAAAAGACTGTCTGCCCTTTGATCCAGCCATACCACTGCTGGGTTTATAATCCCAAAGAGATCATAAGGAAAAAGACTTGTACAAAAATATTTATAGCCATGCTCTTTGTGGTGGCAAAAAATTGGAAAATGAGGGGATATCCTTCGATTGGGGAATGATTGAACAAATTGTGGTATCTGTTGGTTATGGAATACTATTGTGCTAAAAGGAATAATAAAGTGGAGGAATTCCATGGAGACTGGAACAACCTCCAGGAATTGATGCAGAGTGAAAGGAGCAGAACCAGGAGAACATTGTACACAGAGACTGATACACTGTGGAACAATCGAATGTAATCGACTTCTCTACTAGAAGCAATGCAATGACCCAGGACAATTCTGAGGGACTTATGAGAAAGAACACTATCCACATCCAGAAAAAGAACTGTGGGAGCAGAAACATAGGAGAAAAACAACTGTTTGATCACATGGGTCGATGGGGATATGATTGGGGTTGCAGACTCTAAATGATCATCCTGGTACAAATCTTAATAATATGGAAATAGGTCTTGATTAATGACACATTTGAAACCCAGTGGAATTGCTCATTGGCTATGGGATGGTGGTGGGAGGAGGGGAAGGAAAGAACATGAATCATGTAACCATGGAAAAATATTCTAAATTAATTAATTAAATAAAAATTTTCCCAAAAAAAGTCTCCAGCTTCTTTCAAAGTTCACCTCAAAATGTTGTCTCCTTCAAAAGGCCTTTCTTGGGCCTTCCAGTTGTTATTCTTCTCTCCTTCTTGATATTATGTTCTATTCACTTATCTTTGTCTATGATCACATCCTCTTCCTCCCTGCCTTCTCCCACTAAGAGGTATGTTCCTAAAGGAGAGGGATTTTGTTTTTTTACTTCTTTGCATTCTTGATGCTTGGAACAAGGTCTTGCATATAACAAGTGACTAATAAATGTTTACTAAATTTCATTGAAATAGAATAGATGAGGGGTAGCTCTGTTGAGTCTGAACACAAAGGCAATTATAGATTCAGAGCTGTAAGGAATCTAAGTCACCATCCAGTTCAACGCCCCCATTTTAGAAATAAGGAAACTGAGGCCCAGAGACATGAAATGACTTCCCCAAGGTCACAGTGATAGTGAATGATATTAGTAAGACTGATGTCTTAAGAATATTAATTTTCTATTCTGTAGAGGATGGAATGGAGAGGGACAAACTAGAAGCAGAGAGAAATAAATTATGAGATTATTACTATAGTCCAGGTAAGAAGCAGAAGCAATATTCTCATATGAATATACTGCAGAAGACCTGACCCTAAAGGGATGAGGAGTCTAGGAAACAGATCACACAAATCTGGCCTAGAGGCATAATAAAGGCAGTAATAGGGAACTCAGTTATTTGGACATCTGCTAGAGCTTTCTCTTTGCCAAAAAAGAGTAACTAATAATTTTTTCACTTGATTTAATGATAATTTCTTACTTCAGAAGATCTAGGAGCCAAAATGGGGAAATTCTGTTTTATATCTGAACCACACAAACAAAATTATTTGCTAGGATAAAAAATGATCATGGGGTAGGGACCACCCCATAATAAAATTTGTGAAAGAGATAGGGTGAAAAGTTAGGCATTGCCTGAAATCAGGGTTGCAAATGTTTAACAATAATGTTTAACAACTTTTCAGAAGTTTTGGCTTTTAAAGATTGCTCTATATGGCAAAACTAAATAATATGGGAATAGATATCAAGTGATAACATTTGTATAACTCAGTGTAATTGTTTGTCGGCTCTTGGAGAAGAGAGGGAAAAGGGGAGGAAAAGAAAATGAATCATGTAAACATGGAAAAATATTTTTAAATGAATAAATTTAAATTAAAAAAATACATTGGGGACACATTAAAAAAACTCTCCAAAGCAAGACATACTTTTAAGTTTAATCTGCATTATCACTTTCTCCCTCACTTAAAATCTAGATTACCAACAAAACAAATCAATCCCTATTTTTAAGCTTTCGTCATTTTCTAAGGTGTTTTAAAGTTCACACTAAAAATTTCGTCTTAGTTGGCTCCGGTACACTGTTGCATGAAATGTGCCTGAGTGTTTGAGATCTGACACATTCTAACAAGGATCAGGTAGGATCCAATGGCCTAAAATTGTATAGAGAGAGTTTGGCCAAGAAGGATGTAAGTTTATCAAGAATAAAGTTCTGAGGACACACAGAAGCATTCATATAAGGAACAAAAGGAAGAGTTGTTTAAGTGTACTACTGTGAATTCACATAATAGTCATCTGCCAACGTATAGAAGAGAAGGTAGCTGTCTTGAGTGCCCTTTTTTCATTCACAATTTCCTTATTTTGACAGTTATGACCCATTTTACAGTTTAAACTGTTCCTAATGTACGAATTTCTACTTTTGGAGTGGGGCTAAATTATATATGAAACCATTGTCAGCACCAGCATTATCATCATCATCACTATTGCTAATATTATTTATTGTCCACTATCGCTACAAAAATGCAACCTCATTTTGTGAGTCTCCTTTCCTAACTAGTAGAAACACTTTTAGTATGTTTTTTTCTCTTTTTTTGCTTTGAAAATTTGACTTGCAAGTTTTCTTTAACATATAGCATGTGTAGTCTTGAAAATTTGAGTATAAGATTATTTTTCTCTTTCCTCCTAATTTCTGGAAAATATTTTGCCCCCTTTCCCAGTGATAAAGAAGACCTGTCAAGGACACTCTCAGTATATTTATTAGGATCCAAACTAAGCAGGCTGCAGATGCTAAAATGACTATGCCATCATCCATTGTCATTGGCCATATATCATCCTTAGGTTAATTATAGGAACCAGCCCATCATAAACTCCCCTGAGGCAATAGGTGCCTATATCTGAGGCTCCTGAGAGTCAGAGACCAGTCATAAGTATGGAAATGAGCCTTATGTGACCTTGCCAATTAGTACTCAGAAAAGGCTGAGTACCACAAGCTCAGGCACTTGCCATCTAAACAATTAACACTTATAAATCTTTAGGAAGTCTTAATAAGGACATGATGTCAGAATAGAGTTTTTTCATTATATGAGCAAAAAACAACAATCTAACCTCATATTACACCTCTGCCAAAAACTCATCCTGCAACCCTCACAAAAATATTAGCATTTATAACAGTTATAACATTTGTAACATTTATAACAAAAAAAATGGAGATTGTTTGTATAGGGTCCGAAGAAACTAATGAACCAAGAAAAGTGCCCTTCCTTTAGAAGTGTTCCAAGTAGCCGTGGCAGTAGTCTACTCACTTCTGACCTAAGATTCAGGCATCTGTAATTTAGCTTTGCAATAACATATCCCTCAATAAGTTTTACCAGTATTATACAAGTGGTGTGAAGAAAATATTGACCACATCACTGCTTATTTAGAGAGTAGTAGCTGCTAGATGGTGGAGAACAGGAGAGTCTGATCACTTCTCTAACTCTTAGAACTTAGCCACAAGAATTGAAGATAAATGGAACAGCCTGTCCTAAGGGTTGGGGATTATTGTTTTGTTTGACTGTAGAGTTTTCTACATTATTGTTCAAAGCATTATATTTCAAACTTTTTATATAAAAATCTCAGTTCTGATATGAGAACCCCAACTGTATTACAGTTGCCATAATCTGGCTCTCTCCCTCTTCTCACCCCCAAGTTTTGGACTGGGGAAAGCATGATGGATACAAGTATAATAACTGCTCCATGGTAAGTGGTTCTTAGCCTCTTACTGCAGGATTTTCAAGTGAGTGAGGAAATGGCATGCAGCTTGGGGCAGATGGAAGAAACCATCTTCTATCCACTGGTAGAAGAAAGTAATGCATTATAAATGAAGCTACAATGTTGTTCCAGAAAAACAAAAATCTTACTCATTTGAAACTGATTAAATAGGGTATAGATGAAATCATAGTTAGAACTGAAATTGGATCATAGTATCAGATCATGTTGGAGGCCAATTAACCTACCATCCATTGGTCTTTACACTACAAGTTTGTAGACTTCAAACCTAGGAGAAGCTGAGGAACCTTTCTAGACTTTTGCATCTCAGATCTCATGATAAAGTTTCATAATCAAAGAAATAGTTTTTCTGTGTACTGGGAACCTAATAGGTCCTAAGCACAAACCAGATGATGAATCTTTTCTTTTTGTATTAAGGAAGTCAGAGATAGGAAGGACAAAGAATCTAAACTGCAAAAATCTCTCTTAAAAAATCAGATTTTGGTCCCTTATGATGCTAGCTTATACATTCTTGAATTTATTGACTCTACTTAGGTCTTGCTACTAGATAGATCATGTTTCCAATCATGATCTTAATAATATCTTAGAAGAAGATCTGACCTGTTGATCAATTATGGTGGCAAAGAACAAAACCTAGAACTGAAATAATTTAGAAAGCGGTTTATTAAGTCATCTGGCAGAGGGGAAGAGCCAAAAGAGGGGCAGCCTGCTCCCCCTTAGCCTCTGTATATTTTTATGTTATCTATAGTTCAACTAAAAGAGCAAGGAATTGATAGCCAATCGGCTAGAAGAGACTGTTTTCCTTAATGGTTCTTTTTGAAGTCAGCATAACCTGGAGTTAAGTATGAAACAAATCCAGTCTCTAAGCAATAGGACTGTTCTCTCTGCCACACAGGGTTAGATTCAAACAATGCAATAAAGTTTTCTCAAATTTTCCCTACCTTTGGGGTTTAAAAGCCCCACATTCCAGTACTAGTAAAATCTAGGATTCTGAAGCAAATATCTATGATTTCAAGGGAAGCTCATTAAAATAACCTAATTAAGTGGAGGCATCCCCTTCACTATTCATCTTATCAAGAACTTGACAGAATTCCATTAAGGAGTGATTAGAACCAGACTGGTGGCAAACTTTTCCCAGGGTCTCAGAGTCAGAGGAATCAAACTATCTGTAAGTCCAAGAACTTAGATTTGTGCTGGGAAACAAATACACTATATAATACAGGAAGATTTCCCAGACACTGAAAAAACACATATAGCCATGAGTATCTCTCCTTCCAAAAAAGAGAGAGAGAAAAGAAAAGAAAGATTCACAGTCCCATGCTTCCTTTAATGTCATAAAAATTGAACAAACTCAGTTGAGCAGAATAAAAAGCTCACCTTTCTCCTAAGGAAACAAATCTAGTTAATCATACCATCATATATGTAAGTTTATGCATATATATATACACATATATGTATGTATATACATATATATCCTAATTCTTTGAGGAAACATTCTAATCTGGATTTCTCAAGGTTTACTCTGCCATTAACATTAAAAATTTGCATCTTTATCACATCATTTCCCTGTCCTATTTATCCTATACTACCTTTTGAGGATACAAATTATCCTTATATCATCAGAAGAATGAAGTACTTTAAGAATCTAATCTTAACCCCCAGACTGACCTTCAAAGACCCCAATTCTGACACTATAATTATCTATTCATTGCCATGATAGAGAAAAAAATAAGAACCAAAATAATTCAAAAAGAGCAAGTCATTGGACAGAGTTGGAGAGTCAAAAAAAAAGTTGCTCCCCTTATGCCACTATAAGTATCATTATATAGAATTTTTTAAAAGGAACAAAGAAACAGTAATTGATTGGCCAGCACAGACAGGTTTTCAAATAAGATATGTCATTAGTCTTTGGGTCCCTTTGAAAGTTCTTGGGGGGTTAATATAACCTGGAGTCTTGAGTTAATCATTTAAAAAAATCTGAGTGTTAAGCAACAGATCTTCTCTCTCAACCACATAGGTTAAGTTCAAACAACACAAAAATTTCTCAGAAATTGGGTTGCAGGGGAGGGGATCTGTTGTAAATTTTTTGTGTGTGGAAATAACTGTAGCCATCTACAAAGAAGAGACTGTAGAATGGAAATATGGCCAGCAATTTTTAGCAAGGTCTAAAAGTTCTTAAGATTACAGTCAACATGAAATGCCAGACTAAGAATTTTATAAATCTATTTGAGTTTTATTTATTTTGTGTTTACATTGAGATTGCATTTTAAAATAAGGGCTTTTGTTGTTTAATAGTTCTGATATCTTCTTTTGGTACTCCTGCCCTCTAGATAATTAATTAGTTTAATCATTAATTTTTAAATAGGCCATTTTCTCCTTTGCCACACCAGCAAAATTCATCATATATACTCTAATCCCATTACCATCATTACTTCTAGAAGATGTCATGGTTTCTAATTTTGGGGAGGAGAAAAATATCCCAAGTTCATGGGAAGTGATGTAGTATATTTAATTCTATTTATTAAATGCATATAATATGTAGATTAATTCTAAAACCCATTACATAATTCTGGCCTCAAAACCTGACTGTAAATGCATACTGTAATCAGTAAAATAATCCTTTTAAATTGACAAGATTGGAATTTCAAAAGCAGAAGAATATGCTTTATAAATTTCAAGGCTAGGCTGCTTTTATACAAATAAAGAAAGGAAAGTCTGGGTAAAAAGGAGGAAAAATTATATCTTTGTACGTGATAAGCCAAGGTAAATTCCCACTGAGAGATATTATACATTGATATTGTGGTCTTTCATACTCAAAAAGATTGAGATAATTGATAAATTTTATTTATTTAAAAAGTTGCCATTATCTGCTGATAATTGTGATTGATACTGTAATTATTACTTGGAATCTGCATTTCTGGAATTAATCAAATTGTTTGGTGGTTGGAAAATTTTGGCCTTATGGAGCAGCATTGTGAGGATATGAGAATGGTATATGAAAACTATTGTCAATATATGTAAGTTGAGATTCACATAGGACTATTGATATTTGAAATAGAATATGTTTTAATAAAGAAAGTGTTTTAGAATTCATGAAGAAAATGTGAAAGAAGAAGGGAGATCTTGAGAAAGCTCATTGCCTTATTTGAGGATTTCAAAGGGGAAGTTCTTGGATGAGGGAAACCCCCCCAAAAAATGTGAGCTCTTTCCCTAACTTTGCCTATTGAAGCCTATCTATCCATAGACACTACACTATAACCTGCTATTTCATTTCCAAAGGTTTCCAGTAACCTGAATTTTGCCTCAGTTACAAAGAGGTCAACAATTAACTAGAAATAGATGTAAATGGAAGGTTAGGTAGAGAGCCCAACCTCTGCCTAAGTGTTAGGAATTTTTCCTAACTGGGGGCTCAGAGTAATCATGACTTACCCTAGAACTTTTCACTTAAAATAGACTTCCTAAAACTGAAAAAAAGGGGGAACATAGTAGACCTTAGGGACCATTATATTACCCCCCTCTCCATGCTTAAAATGAACTAATTGTTATAACATGGGGTTACATGTGACATGGTCCTATAAAAAGTCAGTAATGCTAAAGCTCAAAATAAGCTAAAATACCCAAGAAAGGCTAAAACAAAACAGTTGATTTAAAAAAAAAGTTATTTAAAAAGAAATAGGAACCCAGTGTAGATATTTTGAATACAATAATGATAACTAACATCAGAGAGAAGAATGTTTCTTTTTCTTCTATTTCTCTGTCAATGAGAATTATCTTTATACTGGAAAGAAAAGAACAAAAATGGATAATCAGAAAATTATTAATGGTGAGATAAGCAAATAAATATCTGCTCCTGATAAGTTCCAGTTACTGACCCTTGTCAAAGTGGTCAAATTAAAAAAAAAAAGCAAAAGCAACCAAAAAAACTGGTAAACATAATTGTTGAGTTACAATCAGTGATGTCTAAAAGATCTCAGAGAATAAGAGACTCATCACAAAACTGAAGAAGGTTGAATGCTGTCCATATTTCTTAAAAGGGGCGTGATTCCTGGAAAAATTCAAGAATAGATTATTAGTGGATATTTAGAAAAGAAATAGGAATTATCCAGAACCATCATAGTTTCATCCAAAACAGGACATTCTAGACCAAGCTTACTTTCTCTCTTTTTAAAAAATTTTTTATTTAAACCCTTACCTTCCGTCTTGGAAACAATACTGGGTATTGGTTCCAAGGCAGAAGAGTGGTAAGAGCTAGGCAAAGGGGGTTAAGTGACTGGCCCAAGGTCATACAGCTGGGAAGTGTCTAAGGCCAAATTTGAACCCAGGACCTCCCATCTCTATGCCTGGCCCACAATCCACTGAGCTACTCAGCTGCCCAGTTGCCCCCTACTTTCTCTTTTGACAGGGTTATTATACTGATAGATCAAGGGAATGCTTTTGGTTTGGTTTACACAGATTTTGGAACATTGGATTTGAAGTCAAAAGACCTGGACTCCAATCCCAACTTGGCCACTTGCTACCTATGGAACCTTGGATAAGTCACTTAAACTCTTAGTGCTTCACTCTTTATCTATAAAAGAATATTGGACTCAAAGGTCCTTTGTAGCCCTGATTCTGTGATCCTATGATTCCATGCTATTATTGTGGAGGGAAATGGATAAATGTGAACTAGACAAAAATTTAGGTAGGCAGAACTGGTCAAGTATTTCATGCTGTAAAAAATTAATATTAAATTTAGAAATAGTTTCCCTTTGGCCTCCAAAACCTTTTGATTTTAAACCTCCAAGAGTTTCTTTCCTGGGCTTTGGAACAAGTGCTCCCTTGTGTTTAGATCTTTATTAGTAAAAAGGTGATCTAGGGGGAGGGCACTTGACTCACTTGAGAAATTAGGTAATAAAGTCATCAGGACCCAGGCTACCATTTTGGATAGAAGTGACATAGCCACACGGCCAGTCTGTCGGTGTCCTTAGAGCACAGACCTTCCTATGATGACATAATGAGGGAGGAGGTAATGTCTTTGAGTCCACTGCTTTCCAATTTCCTGGGGAGGCCCTCAGTGATGCCATCAGCTCTCTTGCCCAGTTACTCATGCTTTTTGCCCATCTCTCTCAGGCTCTGCTTTTTTACCCTGGCTGCATTCTTTGTGTCTGTTTGGACTATGGAGGGAGTCCACGGACTAGCTAGATTTTCTTGAGCAGCCTTTTAATAAATATTTTAATATTTAACAAATACAGCTTCCAGAGAATTTCATTTATTACAATGCCCTTGTAGAAGTAGAAAGAGCTCTATGGATCTGTGATTGACCCTATGGTGCATAAAATATTTATCATTGACTTAGCTAAGATATAAATGGCCTGTTTATCAAGTGTGTAGATGATATAAAGCTGAGAAAAATAGATAACATACATTGTGGATGACAGAGTCCAAATTCAAGATCTTAATAGGTCAGAATATTGGGTCACATGAGGATGATGACTGTTCTTTGCTTTATGTTAGGTGTCTTGTCACCTAACACATAACTCGCACATACAAAGCCTTCATGAATGTCGATTAGGTTAGTATGAATAAATATAAAGTATTACATTTAGGTAAAAAAAAAAACCTGTCACCATTGCAATATGAGGATAACAAGCTAATTAACCATCTAAAAAAAGATCCAGGAGTTGGAGCAAAATGTAAGCCCAATATGAATCAGCATGCTGATATGATAACCAAGAAAATTAATGTAATGCTAGTGTGAATGAAGGGAAGCAGAATGCTCAGCACTGGGTAGGGGGGCAGTAATAGTCTCAGTATTTTGCACTTGTCATTACATCTGGAGTCGGGTGCCATATTTCAGAAAGAATATTAATAAACTGGAGAAAGTCTAGAGAAAGGCTACTAGGATGATGAAGAGCCTCTATCTAGGTCATACCATTCAAGGAGTAGATGAAGAAACACAGTTTACCTTGAAGAAGAAAAAAATGTAAGGAAGCATGATAGGTTTCTCCAAGTTTTTTAAAGGACGAAGGGTTAGGCTTGTTTTACTTGGCCCCAAAGGACAGAATTAAGAGCAACCTGTGTAGGTTGCCAAGAGGAAGAGATATGGTCTACCTCAAGAAGGAACAGGTTTTCCTTTATTGGGAATCTGCATGCAAATGTTGGTTTGAAGTAGAGATAGAGATTTCTGTTCACTTGCAAATGAAACTCAGGTTTGTGATTCACTAGTCCTGGTGGAAACTCACCATAATTTATGCATCTTCTGTAGTACAAAGAACTAGTCTAGAAAAAAAATGGGTTATGGTTCTAGTTCTGTTTATGACCTTTAACAAATTTCAAATCCTCTATCAAATGGAAATGATGCCTCCTGTATACATCATAGGGTTTTTTTTTGTATTAAATAAGATAACAGATGTGAACTGATTTTGAAAAATAAAAAGACTATAAAAATAGAAGCCATCATTAGTTTTCCTCATTTGTAAAGTGAGGAAAAGATGTTTTCTTCTAAAGCAACTCTGCTGGGAAGCTAATTTATATACCAATACATATGTAAAATACTTTAAATTCTTTAGAAGGCAGATGTCATGTATGGTTCAGATAAATACCAGTGAATACATAAATCTCAGCTAAAGACAAGTGTCATATTTCTCTAGCAGGGAAGAAAAATTAGCAAATTCATTATTAGGATCCTATTTATATGTCTATTGTCAAGGCAAATTATTTATTTGTTTTATGTCTGTTTTGCCTGGGTTAACATCATTAGTATTCAGGAGTAAATGAGTTCTGCATTTGAATTTCATACATTTTGCATTTTAAACAGGGGCCCAAGCTCATCCAACTTTTTCATGTGATGACACTTGTAATTAGTGGATAAAACGTAATTTAAGCTAGCAAAGAACAACTTACATGTACATGTCACTTGAAGGTTGGCAAAGAGCTTTCCTCCTAACAACTCTGAGAGAGGCATGTGTCATTTTATAGTTGACAAAAGGTAACTTTCAATGATCACACAACTAGTGTCTTAGGCCAGGTTTGGAATTAGGGTTTCTGTGTCTCCAGAGCCTGCTATAGTTATTAAGCCATTTTGCTTTTGATTTCTGTCACTGGAAGGACAGGAGATTTTGTTGCTGTGCCTGCCCAAGGAATCTTAGGTGGAGATATTCATGTGGATGACCACAAAAGACCTGCTTCTTGGAAAGGACATCCTTCATTTTTCTACCAGTTTGGGAGGAGCAGCCTCCCAAGCTGGGATAGGCTTGCTCTTTTCTCCTGACAATCAAGATAGTGAAGTTCTTGTTCATCTGAAATATTTTAGCACAATATGCTAAACTGGGTTTGAAGAAAAGTACCCCCCCCCCAATTCCCTTTCAAGCCTTTGTGTCTCCAAGAATTGAGCTTGGGGTTTTAGTTTTTTTCATTTATCCTTTTCAGTCCTAGGCACTGGCAGAAGGGTCTCTGGACTTGAGAACACAAGCCAAAGAGACCTGAGAGGTAGGATTCCAGGTCAGATGTTACTGCCATCCCAACAAGGAAGTCCTAAGAAACAGGAATATGGGACACATACCCAGAGGACCTTTAGACTTCAAAGGTGGGAGGACTGAGAGATATGAATACTGAGTTAAACTGTAAACCTAATCCCTCCTACCTCTCCAACTTCTGCCCAAAAAGGCAATTATACTCCCAGATGTGTGGGAGTGTTTGTATCTTTGTCCTTACTATAACTTTGAAGTAAATATTTCTTTGTAAAAACTAATCTGACTGTTAAGCGGTAAAAAGAAAGAGCAAATCAATGATTTTAAATTTTATTTTAAAAATAAAATAATGGTTGAAGGGAAAAAATTGGAAAAGAAAAAACAAAAGCAATGTATCCAGTATTAGAAGGAAAGCCAGAAACAATGATGAAATTTTTACAGCAAGTTTCTCTGATAAAGAGAACTGAGTCAAGTTTATAAGAATATGAGTCATTCTCTGGCATGATGATTGGATATTCCTATCGAATCAACTAAAAAACTAATTGAAATAATTACCAACTTTAACAAAGTTGCAGGATATTAAAAAACCCATAGAAATCATAGTGTTTTTATATATTACAACAAAGCCCAACAGCAAGAAATAGGAGGAGAAATTCCTTTCAAAACTGTAGATTATATAAAATACCTAGGAGTCTACCTGCCAAGACAAATCCAGGAATTATTTCAACATAATTACAAAGCACTTCTTGCACAAATAAAGTCAGATCTAAAAAACTGGAAAAGCATCAATTACTCATGGGTAAGCCAAGCCAACATAATGAAAATAATAATTCTACCTAACTCAATCTACCTATTTAGTGTCATATCAATCAAAAATCAAAAAGATTATTTCACAAAACTAGAAAAATTTTCTGAAGAAACTGGGAAGACCTATATGAATTATATCACCTACATGAACTAATGTAGAAGAAACAAGCAGAGTGAGAAGAACAGAAACACAGAATACAGCAATAATGTACAATGAACAACTGTGAATGACTTAGCTACTCTCAGCAATACAATGAGCCAGAACAATGATTAAAAATGAGATCTACTTCCAGAGGAAGAACTGATCGAGTCTGATTGCAGATGAAAGCAAATCATTCTTCACTTTATTTTCTTCATGGTTTTTTTTTTTATGTGTCTTATTCTACAACATGAGGACTATGGAAATATGTTTTGTATGATAGTGCATGTATAACCAATAGAAATCCCTTAGTGTCTTAGGGTTGGGGGAAGAAGGAGAGAGAGAGAGAGAGAGAGAGAGAGAGAGAGAGAGAATGCAGAACTCAAAATGTTAGAAAATGAACATTAAAATTGTTTTTACATGTACATGGGAAAAAATAAAACATTACCATAATTGAGCAAATATATATATATATATATATATATATATATATATATCAGTCATTCTCCAATTGATAAATGGTCAAAATATCTGAACAATAGATTTTTAGAAGAAACCAAGGCTATCTATAGGTATCTGAGGTACTAATCAGGAGATTAGAATATCAAGTTTTCAGACAAAGAAATCAGAGCTATCTCTAGTCATATGAAAAAATGCTCTAAATCACTCTTGATTAGAGAAATGCAAATTAAAACAACTCTGAGATACCATTTCACACAAATAAAAAACCAAAATAATAGAAAAGGAAAAATGATAAATGTTGGAGGAGATGTGGGAAAACTGAGCCAGTAAGTAATGCACTGCTGATAGAGTTTTGAACTCATCCTAACATTCTGGAGAACACTTTGTAACTAAACCTAAAGAGCTATAAAATCGTGCACATAACTAGGTCTATATACCAAAGAGATTTTTTTTAAAAAAGGACACGGTCCCATATGTACAAAAAATATCTATAGCAGCTCTTTTTGTAATTCAACGAATTGGAAATTGACAGATGCCCATTTAACTAAGCGTGGCTGAGTAAGTTGTGGTATATGATTCTGACAGAATGCTGCTTTGCTATAAGAAATGATGAGCTGGATGCTTTCAGAAAAACCTGTAAAGACTTACATGAACTGATAAAAAATGAAGTGAGCAGAACCAGAACATTCCACACAGTAACAGCAATATTGTGCAATGATGTGAATGACTTAGTTATTTTCAGCAATATCAAGATCCAAAATAATTTCAAAGCATTTATAATGGAAAATACTATGAATCTCTAGAAAAAGAACTGATGGAGTCTGAATGCCAATTGAAATATTCTATTTTTTGCTTTATTTTTTTAGGGTTTTTTTGGGAAAGGTGAGGAAGTTGATCTGTGTTTTCTTTTACTACATAACTAATATGGAAATGTGTTTTTCATGACTACATATGTATAACCTTTATCAAATTGTTTGCAGTCTTAGCATGGGGGTGGGGAGGAAGAGTAGGGGAGAGAGAGAGAGAATTTGGAACTCAAAATTAAAAAAAAAACCTAATCTTACATAAAGTTAATTAGTTTTAAATGGAAGGATATAATCCATGAAGTCCTAGTATAAAAAAGTATAGATAGAACTCCATGCTATGGTACAGAAGTCAGCTCAGTAGGGATGAGATGCTCTCAGGAATGAAATTCCAAAGATAAAAAATATATAATTTTAATGAGGAAGGAGAAAAAATATTGTCTAAATACCCTCATATGGATGTACAGGGGATTAATTCCAATTTAATGTTTAAAATATATATCCTCAAGATGGATGAAGGATTGTTAATGGAGGATGAACACAAATAGGATATAGTTCTATATGAGCTCCGTGAGAGCTGAGGCTGATGAGAAAAGCAAAGAACAATAACAAAAAATTTTAAACTATTTTGAAAAAATGAGGAAGTTTAAAAAGGACTAAAATCACTGAAAAGTTAAATGGGACAGTGAGAGAGTACAGAGAAGTCACCAGACCCAGATGAACTTTAGACCAAAGTACTGAAACACCCTATTAGATATGCTTGCTCAGTCATTGCCCTTAATCTTTGAAAGAATGTGAAGAATGAGACCATGCCTTTGGACTAGTGAAGAATAAATGTCCCAATATTAAAATGAAGAAGAAGAAGATGGAGGGGAAGCAAAAGGAGGAGGAGAAAAAAGAGGAGTAATTAAATTGAACAAAGACAGTTCAAGAAAGGAAAGGCAAAAACTGTCAATGCGCTAGGTACCTTGTAAAATTATAGAATATATTATTAAAGCAGGAGTTCTTAACCTTGGACCCACCCAGTCTACTTACAAATTTCAGGGCATGCATGAAATTGGATGGGATGAAAAATGATTTTCATTGGTCTTTATTTTCCTTTGTAACACTATTCTTTTATTTTATGCATTTTAAAAAAGTATTTTGAAAATAATCCCTAGATTTCAATAGACTGCCAATAGGCACAAAAAAGTTAACAGCCTCTAATATTAAAGGAATAGTTAGTTAAGCTCTATCTAAAAAAGAAATCAATAGTCACAATGAACCAGTAGGGTTTCACCAAGAAAAAGTCCTGTCATAAAACTCATTTCCTTTTTTTCACACAGCTACTTGAACTGTTTAGGGGAACTCAGTAGAGAAGTGTATAGGATGCAGAAACTGGATTCAGAAAGAATAATCTTCTTGCATTCAAATTCAGCTTCAGACAATTACGATATTTATGACCCTGGGCAAGTCACTTAACCTAATTTGCCTCAGTTTCCTCATCTGTAATATGAGGTAGAAAAGGAAATGGCAAATTATTTCAATCTTTGCCAAGAAAACACCAAAAGAGGTCATCAAGAATCAGATACAATTGAAAACAAATGAACAATAACAACTAAGACTGATAGAGCAAGGATAATTCTGTACAAATTATCTATGTTTAATTTAATTTAATTTTGATGCATAATTTCATTTAAATATTTGATTTTGTATATTTTAAAATTAATATCCAAATATCATATTTATAAGATTTATTAATAATAACTAAAATTAAAAAAACTAGAGTAAACTCAGCCACGATCACAAGAGGAGAGAGGAAGCAGGTAGAGTTTCAGCCAACTATATGCAAAATGTAACCACACAACACGGTGGAAAGAGGAGAGGAATTCTGGGAAATACAAAAGGAATTCTGAGGCACGCACTTCAAAGGTAGAAAATTTCCACTTATACATGCTCTCCTGTGATCCTTTTGGGAGACCAGTTTCCCCAAAGGAATCATTTTAAACATAACCAACTTATAAATTGCAATAATTTGTGGATAAAAGGAAAAGAGAATAAAAGAAGTGATTGCTAGACACATTGACAAAAGGCCAATTTGGTGGCAGTCCCCTTTTGGCATAAGAGGGTACATTCAAAACAAATGCATTCAAACTCCAAACCCCCCCCCCCTCCCCAGTTCAAATTCACCACAACTCAAAGTTCTCCCTGGATCTTCTGGTGCAGCGTGTGGTCTCTGCAGGCATCTTTGTGGCATCTTCTCCAAAAGGTTTGCCATCTGGATTCTGGTAGATAGTCTCTTGTTCTAAATTAGGCTCAAATTCAAATCAAAGCTCACAACAATAACATAGTCCTCCCCACTGAGGATGATGGTCACAAATACAGGGATCACTTAGGGATGCATGGCTGAGTTATGAGGTATATGAATCAATTGGCATAAGAAATCAACACACACACACACATCCAAAT
Organism: Monodelphis domestica; assembly: GCF_027887165.1. NCBI lineage: Eukaryota > Metazoa > Chordata > Mammalia > Didelphimorphia > Didelphidae > Monodelphis > Monodelphis domestica. Next base: position 192,262,874 of record NC_077230.1, on the reverse strand, counting down.
AAAAGAGAAAAAAAATTTCTAAATAAAATAGAAAATATCAAAGTCTTTTGTGTAAAAATTCTAAGTAAAGGAAAAATAAACCTATAACAGGTCCTTGAATCAGGGCCCAATTAAAGTGATTTAAGCAATTATGGACTTACCCAATCAGTAGTTAGGACTACAGAAAATTTGCCACACTATGAAAGACAGAAAAGGGACTAGATTTTTTTTTGCAGAAAATAGAATTCCTTGGTCTGATTTTACCTTTTCATTTCAGGGATATTAGAGCCAGGATGGCAGCCAAAGTGAAGTACTTGGTAGAATGTGGCTCAGGGAAGACCTGCGTCAAACATATGTCAGAATAGCCTCAACCTCAAACCCCAAACAAGTTCAAACCCTCTTGTCTTGGCCCAAAATTTCATCAATACCACTGGCATTGATTAGTCTCTTTGACCTTGTGCTTGATAGGCACTATGTAGGTTAGCTCTGTGCTTCTTTGGCACTGTGTAGTGACTCTTTTTGTATTCCCTTCTTTTGGAATCAGACAGAATCATTAAGCAAAGTCTTATAATTTTTTAAACAATCAATGGCAGGTTTCTATAGTCTAAAGAATTTGGGTATGCATTGACAATAGAATTAATGTATATTTTTAAACTTATCCTAGTGCAAAATTAAAAAAAAAAACACCTTAATAATACTGGTAACATGTGCTTTGAGTTCAAAAAAGTAGAGAAAAAGCGCTCAAATACTATATTGCACATATCAGGAAGAAAAATAATAAAAAATGTTTTAAAAATAAAAAATATATAGCTTACAATTGGTGACACAAGTGTCAGCCAAGGAAAGGTAGAAGCAAAGGTTTCTCACCCAAAAACGAGATCCATTTCCTCTTTAACTTGGTCATGAATCACTGTGTGACTGCAAATGATTTTCAAAAAGTAACCACAACAATAGATAATGCATATCCAAAAAAAGGTACCAAAATTCACAATAGTTCAGTTAATGACAAGAGCAAACAAACCCACTATTATATAGGATTCACATGAGTAGCTGTATAGACACTTGCTGTATGGTATTTAAAAAACCTATGAACTGATGGATACTTGTCGCAAGTTCTACAGATGTAGCAATTCTTTCAATCTTGGCAAAGATATTTTTAACAAAGTCTTTTACTGCCATCTTTTCAAAATTTGGCCGAAGAGCCTAGAAAAAACACAAACTTTTGTACTGTTGATGAAAACCTTTTCTGGTCTAAAACATCACAAAGAATGTAAATCATTCTAGTGGAAATAGATTAAACTAAAATTTTAAAATATATGTTAAATCTACTTTGACTTCATGCTTTATATAAAACTTTTGTGGCAGGAAATTCTATTTTGTTCCCTACCTTTAATTCAACATTCCTTTATATATATATATATATATATATATATATATATATATATATATATATATATATATATATATATATATATATATATATATAACTATCATCCAGAAGCTACTAGCTATCTAAAAATAATTTTTGAAGACCCCTTAAAATTAATTGAGATATTTAGCTCATTAAATGCTCCAAAGGTTGTATACAATTGTAACCAGTTTTGATGGAGTTCATCCATCATCTATTAATTAGACAATTAACAAGGGCAAAAAGGGACAAAAAGCTATATAACCAATATGTGATCTTGATGGATCAGGTGACAAATCCAGCATACTGAAGAAGTTATGTTTTTGCCACTGAAGAGAGTTTGCGCAAGATGACTATTGTAAACCTTAAAATTTCTTAGACTTGTGAATGTTGGAAATTTCACCATTGGAATGTGAACCCCATTGGCAAGGGAGGTTCCTCCTCCCTTCTTAAGATTACTTTAGGACAGAAACCTTTTGCTGAACAATGGAAAGGGCTTTGACCTATGCTTAAGCATAGAACAGGAATTTCTTTGAGTCATGATTGATTTTAGAATTGATACAATAGAGATACTTGGAATGACAGAACCAGGTCTTGGAAAATACAATTTCCACCCCACTAAGTCCTAACAGGATTTAGGAAGGGCTGCAGCATAGATCAAAATTGAATTATTCCAATCTCTACCCTACTCAGGGTAACAGGATTTAGGAAGGGCTGTAGCAAAAGATCAAGATTTAATTATTTGAGAATATGACCTTCAACAGACATATGCAAAGCCACAGACCTCTGGGCAGTCCTGGGTTAAGGTAGAGCCACCATTGGCACAGGGAAGACATGGACAGTGATTGGTAGATGTGAGAACTGAGGGGAGGGAACTTGGATGGTTTCCTTAAAGATAGAGGGGTCTGAGGACTGGGGGGGGGGGGTTGGTTGGAGAGTTTTGGCTCTGAGTGGTTGGAGAGGTGCTCTGAGAAGCTGGCTCTGAAGGAAGCTGGAGGTGGAGGCCCCTGAGACTGTTTCTCCATTTTGGTCATGTGAGTAATAGGGACTGATCTCCTTTCTTTGCCCCAGCTATCTAAGAGCTTGGGCCTTTTGGCCCAGCCTAAACAGAAGGGGTATTTAAGCCCTATTCCCTTCTCTCCCCTTTCTCTCTCTCTCTCTCTTTCTCTCTCTCTCTCTCTCTCTCTCTCTCTCTCTCTCTCTCTCTCTCTCTCTCTCTCTCATACCTTTCTTCATCCTGTTTGTAATTAAACTCCACAAAGGTTGACTGCTGACTTGAGCTTTCATTTAGGAATTACATAGCTGAATTCCTTGGCGACCTTAAATTAATATATATCAGTCTTTTAAAGTGATTTCCATGTCACACTATGGGCTTTCACAATGATATGTTCTTCAGTACAGACATAGGGGAAAGATACAAATAAAGATCATGTAACAGAATATATCTAATAGGCAAAATACAGTAGCTTAAAATGATTCAATGTAACAGAAAGATATTGATTAGATTAATATATGAACTTAAAGAAAATTAAACCTTAAAGCAATCAGCAAAATACAATAAGCATTAACAGGGTACAGGCAGTGAATTCAAAAATCCTTTTCCCCAATTCCAATAGACTTCTTCACTATTATAGAGGGGAAACAAAACTTAAAATGTTAACATCAAAAACCTTCCAGATATCTTTAAAGTTCCTTCCACTCCCCAGTATTTATCATCCATTTTCATTTAGTTGGTCACACCTGTGGAGTTCCCCATAAATGCCCTGGGCACAGTGTGGACAAATCCCAGAATGGGTTTGTTGCAGAGGCTGGGAAGGCCAAAATAGCAAGGGGGGTGTAAGATGAACCTCCCATCTGAATCTTAAGATTAGTCAAGCTCTCAACTGCAAGGAATCCAATCAGCACAACTCCCCCTCCCCCCAGGATCAGAAGTAAGAAAACACAGTCTAAAGCTGTAAGCTGCATAAGGCTAGTAAGGCTCTCTGGAAACAGAAGTTGTTTGAGAAAGGGAAGGAAACTGAACCATGCTTACAATCTCTACTTCCTGTCAGTAGGTGGCACTACTCTAGTATGCACTGCCTAGGAATAAAAATCTCCACAAGGAATGTTTAAGAGAAACATTCCAACCCTTCTCCCACTGGGATAAAAACAATGGCCCCATAATACTGTGATCCTCATGAAGGATCATGGAAGACTTCTGGGGTTAGCCAAACTGGGGTTAGGGTGAATAACGTAGATTGGGCTGCACAACACTGTGTTCCCTTGCTGAAAAGCGGCTAGGGCCATCTTGAAAACTTGGGGAGGGGGGAAGGGATTTATACTTCACCCTCCTCAGATAAAAAACAAAGGTGTGGCTCTCAAACCCTTGGGCAATCAGGCCTAGACTGCATTAGCTCACAGACAACAGAATTGGCAAGGAACCCCAGGCAGTGTCTAGTCAAACCTGGGAGGCAGTGGCAGCAGTAGCTTGAGGCAGCAGGAGAAAATATGGCTTGCAAAATTTATCTAGGTCCTATTCTTTTCTCTAAGGCTTAAAAAATATATTTTTTTTTAGAATTCTATCCCTTCGTAGGGAGCCAAAATGTATATTTTAAAGTAAATATCCAAATGTGATATTTAATAAGATTTATTAATAATAACTAAAAAAAAGCTAGAATAAACTCAGCCAAGGTTACAAAAGAAGAGAGTGAGTGGGCAGAGTTTCAGTCAACTATATACAAAAAGTGACCATGCAATGTGGTAGAGAGAGGAAAGGAATTCTGGGAAAAACCAAAGGAATTCTGGGGAACGTAGTTCAATGGTAGAAAATTTCCACTTATACAATTTATAACATAAAGGAACTTTATAATTTTTCAGTTTAAGCTGAAAGTTATGATATATAGACAGGGATGCAGGCACATTGGGACTAAATCTGATCACTCCAAAGATGGAATAGGAATGCAGTTAGTACATGAATAAAATTTATATCTTTAAATACTTACATCAATAAACAGAAAAAGAACAGATCAATGAATTGAGTATTCAGCTAAAAAAAAAATTTAAACCCCAATACCTAATCAGAAATCCTTAAAATCAAAGGAAATATTAATAAAACTATTGAACTAATAAATAAGACAAGGACCTGTTTTATGAATAAATAGATAAGTAAATCATTGGTTAACCTGATCAAAAAAAAAAAAAGAAAGACTAAAACCAAATTACCAGTATTAAAAATGAAAAGGGCAAAATTAAAACCATGAAAAGAAAATTAAAATAATTAGGAGTTATTTTGCCCAATTATATATTTCTGATAAATCTGATCATCTAAAATAGATTAGTGTTTAAGAAATATAAATTGCCCTGTTTAAGAGAAGAGGAAATAGAATGCTCAAAAAAATCCATCTTGGAAAAAGAAATTGAGTGCACCATCAATGAATTCTCTAAAAAAAAAAAAAGTCCACAGGCCAGATAGGTTCACAAATTTATTCTACCTAACATTTAAAAACCAATTAATTCTGGTGCTATTTAAACTATTTGGAAAAATAGCCGAGAAAGGAACTCTACCAGATGCCTTTTATGACACAAATATGATATTAATACCTAAACCAGGAAGAACAAAAAGAAAAAGAAAACCATTGACCAGTATCCCTAATGAATATTGATGAAAAAACTTAAACAAAATCCTAGCAAGGAGATTACAGCAAAATATCACAAGGATTATACACCATATTTTGTACTAGAAATATATATAGAGAGAGAACTAAGTCAATTTTTTTAAAACTACAAAGCATTTCCCAATTGAAAAGAGGTCAAAGAATAGGTAAGAAATTAAATTTTGAGGAAGAAATTAAAACTATCTATTGTCATTTGAAAACATGCTCCAAATCACTATTAATTAGAAAAATGTATATTAAAAGAACTCTGAAATACCATCTTACACCTATCAGATTAGTTAATGTGACCAAAAAAGGAAAATGATAAATTTTGGAAGGAATGTGGGAAAATTGGGTAACCAATACACCATTGGTGGAACTGTGAACTGACACACATAATCTAGAAAAAGTTTAAATTTAAATTTAAGAAAAAGGAAATGCATAGGAGATTTGGGGACTGGAAATCAAAAGATGAACGTTAGGAAAGAGTCTTTAGCTATGATTCTGAATCAGACAGTTGACCCATAGAGTGCCATGAGTTTGAGATCATTTTATTATAGTCAAATATGTGAGACGTAATACACAGGTACTATACCTAAGTATAGTATTTGTTATATACATATATGTATGTTTATGTATATAAATGTGTTAATATTTATGTATATATTATGAATGAATATAAGCATACATTTACACACACACACACACACACACACACACACACACACATATATAAAGGTACCAGATCTGGAGTCAGTTAGCCCTGAGTTCAAATTAAGTCATAGACAATCATTAGTGATATGACTCTGGGAAAGTTATTTCACTTCTTTGCCTTGTTTTTCTTATCTTTAAAATGATAATAATAGCCTAAACCTCCCAGGGTTATTGTGATGATCAAATGAAATAATATTTGAAAAGTACTTATCCTAGTTCCTGGTATATAGTAGGTGCTAATTCAAGCAATTAATAAATAGGAAGTAAGTATCTACTATGTGCCAGGCACTAGGATAAGGGCTAAGGATACAAAAAAAGAGGCAAAAGATACTTCCCTTTGTCTTAAAAAAAAGATAAAAGGAGGGAAGTTCTGTACTCTGAGGGAAGGCTTGGATCTTTGGTATGAGAGGGGGAAAGAGAGGAGAATCCCCTTCTCAAAACAGGGTTCAGGAGAGACAGCAGAAATAACTGGTTAGCTCAGAGAGAGGAGAGGGGGTTTGAAGATTTTCCCCCTTCTGCTTCCCTCCTTAGCTAAAGCTGCTCTCCCCAATTCGCTCTTGTCCCTCTTGTCCCCTCTCCACTACTTGAAACCAAAGGGTCTCCCCTTGATCCACTCACTCACACTCAGCTTGGGAACAGATAACTTTTAATTTTAATTCAATCAGATAATACAAAAGGAATAATGGGCAGGGAAGAATGGGAAAAGGAAAGTGGGGAGAAGGGATCCCTGTCTCTAAACCCTTTCCCCTCCCTCCTAGAGTTTGGCCAGGGGGACTCACGCCTTGGCAGCCTGAGCCCCCTGAGAGAAAGTCAGGTTGACTCACCCCTGGACATCAGGAGTTGAGGTAAAGTCTGCTCAGGTTTCTCTTCAGAAAGTCCCTTCAATTGGGAAGTGCTGAGGGGAAAGATTTCCAGTCACCAGCAGGAATAAATGGGTAACCCTCAGGAGAAAGTCTTTATCCACCTCTCCCAACTGAGGGCCTCACCGCTCTCCCAGCCAGAGTCTTCTCTCCTCAAGATTCCCCTCCTGGGGCCCCTCCCCCATTGAAGTTATCAATTTCACATACTCTTCAGCCTGGCACATTTTCCTAGGGCTAGCCTCTATCACACTGTCATCAAGGAACTTATAATCTAATATAGGAAGTAATATAAAAACAAATATACAGAATAATCAGAAATAAGTGACAGAGAGAAGGAACTAGACTTAAGAAGGATTGATGGATAAGGCTTTCTATAAAAGATGAGATTTTAGGTGGAACATAGAGAAATTCAAGGAAGTCAGGAGTCCAAGAGGAGAAAGAGAGAGAGCATTTCAGGGCCAGAGGACAGTCATAGAAAAGACCTGAGGGGCAGCTGGGTAGCTCAGTGGATTGAGAGCCAGGCCTAGAGACGGGAGGTCCTAGGTTCAAATCTGGCCTCAGACACTTCCCAGCTGTGTGACCCTGGGCAAGTCACTTGACGCCCATTGCCTAGCCCTTACCACTCTTCTGCCTTGGAGCCAATACACAGTATTGACTCCAAGATGGAAGGTAAGAGTTAAAAAAAAAAAGAAAAGAAAAGAAAAGACCTGAAAGCTAGAAATGTAGTGTCTTGTTCATGGAACAATATCAAGGAGACCAGTATCACTGGATTTAAAGGCCTATATTTGGGAGGAAGGTGTAAGAAGACTGGAAGAGACCAGGATAAATCAGTAAAGGAGATAGAGAAGACTGACTGATTGGGTAGAAGAACCAGACTAGACTGATGTCCTGAAAACCTGAGAGAAGAGAATAGGGAGAGAGTGATCAGCAGAGTCAAAGGCTATTGAGAAATCAGGGAGAATAAAGATTGAGAAGAGAGCATTAGCCTTGGCAATTGAGATATCATTAGTAACTTTGGAGAGTGAAGTTTCATTGGAATGATAAGGTCAGAAACAAGATTTTAAAGGGTTATAAGAAAAGAGGAGAGAAAGTGAAGGTATCTATTATAGATGGTTCTTCAAATTTAGCTACAAAGGGCAAAAGGGACAGTGTGATAGAAGCTGTAGAAGAATCAAGTAAGGGTTTTTTTCTGTAATGGTGGGAAGCATGGTCATATTTGTAAGCTAGTAGACAGGAAAGATTGAAAATAAATGAAAGGGTGAGAATGAGAGAGGGAAATCTTTTGGAGAAGAGCAGATAGAACAAGATTGCTGGAACAAGTAGAGGGTTAGCCTTGGTAAAGTATAAAGCCGCCCTATTATGTGAGATGGGTGAAGTAGGAGATAGTGAGGAAAAAACATGTGAATGATTGGAACTGAGGAAGAGGAGAAAAGAGAGCTTACAGCAATGGTCTCAATTTTTTCTATAAAATATATAGCAAGCTTCTCAGTTGAGAAAGGAAGGGCAAAGGGGAGATGTGAGAGGTTTGAGAAAGGATGAAAAAGTTTGGAAGAGTCACTGTGGAGAATGGGATTTAGTGAATTGACAAGGAAAACACAATAGGATTGCTTAGCAGTGATGACCCAGTTGAGGTTGTATAGCATAAATTTCTAGTGAGCCCAGGCAGAATGATTTAATAATTTTCTCCTTGATTCATTAGTATGTAGGGAGGAGTAAAGGTGACAAATAGTGAGAATCATCCAAAGCAGGCTTGGCTAAATGTGATTGGCAATATGATAAGGCTAGGGATTCAAGTGAGGAGGACAATAGAGTTGAATTGGTTCACCAAGAGGAGATGACCTGGAAGAGAATTAACTGGTTAAGGGATTTGAGGTCATGATGCTAATGAAGAGATATAGTGCTAATGGGAGGGGTGAAAAACTAGTAGATTGTGGTCAGATAAAAGGAATTTCAGAATCTTTGATTATAGAAAGGGTACATTTATGGCAAAATCGAGGATATCTTGATCATTTTTGTATATGACTGAGATGAAGTAGAAACAAAATCATGGAAGTGAGTAGGTTGAGGAGCTATATACATGTACTATTATATATATATACCTATATATATAGCTATGTATATGTAAATACTGGCACATATTTATAATACACATATATGAAATTTTATATGTATATAAGCATATGTATACTCCTACATCCAGACATGATACTCATTTATTTAGATTTTAGCAAAACATTTGAAAGAATCTCTCATCATATTCTGTAGACAAGGTGGAGTTATGTAATTTAGACAGTAGTACATTTTGGAGTTTAGAAGTGATTTAATGGTCAAGTTGAGAGGAGCCATTTTTCTACCTCATCTTGGAAGATTCCTGATGAAATATATAGGGATTTGTACTTAGATCTCTCCCATATAGTAATGTATTTATCGTGACTCAATATTTTTGAAATCCCTGTCTTCCTTTAATGCACAGTTCAGCTATTGATTGATATTAGGACTTCTTCATTCCTCTTAAAGTGCTAATTATCTCTCCCCCTTGGAATTACTTGTTATTAATTTTCATATAGTTGGAGTATTTATTTATCTCTGTCTATGTTATATCCCACCAATAGAGTGTAAACTCCTTGAGGACAAAGACTATGTTGTTTTTGTGGGTTTTCTTCCAACTTGGAGCTCAAGCTTTGCATGTAATATGTTTTTATTTTTTACTGAAATGAATAAAGGCAAGATAGGAGGGATAGTTACTACAGTATATGACATAATCAAGATCCAAAAAGATCTCTACAGGCTAGAATTATACAAGGTATTCCAAAATTCTTGGTACAGTTAGGAACTACTAAAGTTTGCTACATTCAGTTTTACCCTGAACAAGGTATTAAAGCTTAAAACTTCACTAAGACTTTTGGGATTCTTTATAAGGTAGGATTTAATAGAAATTTGTGGACTCACACATTTATTTTTAAAAATCAATATCACACATATAAGGATAAGGGATAGTAAGGCAGCAAGCAGTTCATGTGAAAAAGTTCTAAGGGTTTTATTGAATAGAAAACTCAATATGAGTATTATTTGGAACCACCACCCCCCCAAAAAAAAAAGTAGGCTTAATGTTTAGGACTAAGGAAGTGATTGTATTCCTGTTTTGTTTCAGTAAAACTATATCTGGAGTATTGTGTTCAGTTTTGGATGCCATGTTTTAGGAAGGACATTGCAAAGTCCAGGTGATGGCAGCTAGCATAGTGAACTGCCTTGAGATCAAGTCACACAAAGACTAATGGAAAAAACATGAAAATCTTTAGCTTGGAGAAGAGAAGGCTTCGGGAAAAAAGGGAATCAAAGAGAAAATTAATGTTTGTCAAGAGAAAAAGTAGCCCTGTTCTTCGTGGCTCCAGAGCTTGGTTTAAAGCCTTATACAAGTTACTCCTCCCTCTATATGAAAACAACTTTCAAAAGATATATGGTTGAGCCCAATATTTGGTTTTATATCACACCTTTATCCTCAACTACATCCTCATAATCTGTGCTGGTTGTACCAAATTAGAGACTATAAACTAGAGAACTTGAACTCACAACAATAATTTTGGCCCTGAGTTATCACAAATCATAATTCCACATTTCCATCAATATTTTAAACTGAATATTGTTAGATACGCAGTCATTATCCCATGTATACCCTACAGAGATAAACCTTATTAAATAGATTTAATATATAAATTAAGTCATGTTAAAGATCAAGACATTTTTAGGGCAAACCTTGTACTAATTTTATTTTATTTTATTTTTTATTTTATTTGGTCAATTTCAAACATTATTCCTTGGTTACTAAAATCATATTCTATTCCTCCCTTCCATCCCCCTGTCCTTCCCGTAGCCGACGTGTAATTCCACTGGGTATTACATGTGTCCTTGATCAGAACCTATGTCAATGCTATTGATGTTTGCACTAGGATGTTCATTTAGGGTCTATATCCCCAATCATATCCCTCTCGACCCATGTAATCCAGCAGTTGTTTTTCTTCCCTGTTTTTACTCCCACAGTTTTTCCTCTGAATGGGGATAGTGGTTTTTCTCATAGATGCCTTCAGGTTGTTCATGATCACTGCATTGTCACTAATGGAGAAGTCCATTACATTTGATTGTACCACAGTGTATCAGTCTCTGTGTACAATGTTCTCCTGGTTCTGCTCCTTTGTTCTGTATCAATTCCTAGAGGTTGTTCCAATTCCCATGGAATTCATCCACTTTATTATTCCTTTGAGCACAATAGTATTCCATCACCAACATATACCACAATTTGTTCAGCCATTCCCCAATTGAAGGGCATCCCCTCATTTTCCAATTTTGGCCACCACAAAGACCACAGCTATGAATATTCTTGTACAAGTCGTTTTCCTTATTATCTCTTTAGATTACAAGCCCAGCAGTGCTATGGCTGAATCATAGCCAGGCAGGCAGGCTTTTAGTGCCCTTTGTGCATAGTTCCAAATTGCCCTCCAGAATGGTTGGATCAATTCACAACTCCACCAGCAATGAATTAATGTTCTGACTTTGCCACATCCCCTCCAGCATTCATTATTTTCCATAGCTGTCATGTTAGTCAATTTGCTAGGTGTGAGGTGATACCTCAGAGTTGTTTTGATTTGCATCTCTATGATTATAAGAGATTTAGAACACTTTTTCATGTGCTTATTAATATTTTCTATTTCTTTGGCTGAAAATTGCCTATTCATGTCCCTTGCCCATTTATCAAATGGAGAATGGCTTGATTTTTTGTACAATTGATTTAGCTCTTTATAAATTTGAGTAATTAGACCTTTGTCAGAGGTTTTTGTTATGAAGATTGTTTCCCAGTTTGTTGCTTTCCTTCTAATTTTGGTTACATTGGATTTGTTTGTACAAAAACTTTTTGAATTTGATGTAATCAAAATTATTTATTTTTCTGAGTAAGCATGGCTGCAGAATAGACGCAGCTTGCTTCCTCTCCTCAGACCCAACGATACTGATGACCACAAAAGACCCTCCCAAAATAAAAAAACAACCATCCTCACAAGAACAGAAAGACCCCACAACAAGGCAAAGCTCTGAAGGTAGGTCAGATTTCGGCACCTCCACAATATAAGGGAACAAAAAGCTGACCCATCCTCACCTCCCCCACAAAACAGCCAGAGCCAAAGTTAAAGTCAGCACTGGCCAGAATCAACAAGTGAGGGAGGGGCACCCCAGGACTGAACAATGGGCAGCCACAGGTCTGGGGACCTGAATAAGATAAGGTCCTTCTCCTGAGAGTACTAACACCTAAAACCCTAGCAGGCAGGCTAGGGGAGCACAGATCTCAGGCACCCAGAACTAGCGCGCTGTAATCACCGAGTGCACGAAGGGATCCCCTGATGTGAGCAAGGGACACCTACAGCTCTTGGGAATTAGCTAGGACCACCAAAGACTTTCAGCTGAGAACACTAACTCCCAATAAGCCGGAGGGCAATCATTGGGCCTTCCCAGGAAGACAGCACAGCTGCAGAGAACCTAGAATTAGCCTGAGACTAAAGCCTTGACCATTAGACCCTTATAATGAGGGCAAGTACTACTCATTCAGATTTCTGACTGGAAAGGGGAAGAAGGGGGAAAAAAACAAACAAAACACAGAGATGGCAAACTGTACCCAAGAACCCCAACACCAAGAAAAGCAAGAAGAAGGAGATGATTTTGGATATATTTTATGGAGGGAAAACACACACACACACACACACACACATACAAACAAACCAGAGGAAATAACAGAAGAGGAAGCACAAACAAATACTCCAAAACTTTCCAAAAGAAATGGAAAATGTCCACAAACTCTTGAAGAATTTAAATTGCAAGTTATCAAAAAGATGGAAGCCTTCTGGCAGGAAAAATTGGAAATAATGCAAAAGGAACACAGCAATCAGAAATACGAAAAAACACAACTACAGAAACAGCTTGAAACCTCAAATAGCAGGATAGAACAAACTGAAAAGAAAAAGCAGGCTTTAAAGGTCAGAATCAGGCAACTAGAAGACAATGATCTTGCAAAAGAGGAAGAATTAATAAAGCAAAGCCAAAAGACTAAGAAATTAGAAGATAACAAAAAATATCTCACTGACAAGGTGACAGACCTGGAAAATAGAGGAAGGAGAGACAATCTGAGAATAATTGACCTACCAGAAAAGCCAGAAATAAATAGGAATCTCAACATCATAATACAAGATATCATCAAAGAAACTGCCCAGAGATTCTAGAACAAGGGGGAAATACAGGCATTGAAAGAGTTCACAGAACATGCTCTAAACTAAATTCCCAAAAGGCAACTCCCAAGAATGTAATTGCCAAATTCCAAAGCTTTCAAGCAAAAGAAAAAATCTTACAAGAAGCCAGAAAAAGACAATTTAGGTATAAAGGAATGCCAATCAGGGTCACACAAGACCTTGCAATTTCCACTCTGAACGACTGTAAGGCATGGAACATGATTTTCAGAAAGTCAAGAGAACTGGGTCTTCAACCAAGAATCAGCTACCCATCAAAACTGACTATATACTTCCAGGGGAAAGTATGGGCATTCAACAAAATAGAAGATTTCCAAGTTTTTGTAAAGAAAAGACCAGATATCTGTGGAAAGTTTGATATCCAAACACATAGAGCAAGGAAAACTTGAAAAAGTAAATATGAAGGAAAGGGAAAAGGAGAAAAATGTTATCTTTTTCTTTTATTCAAACTCTCTTCTATCAGGAATACATTTATATCAAATTATATATATTAATATGTGGGGAAAATGTAATGTATAACTCTCAAAAATTGTATGCATCATTAGAGTAGTTAGAAGAATCATGCATAGGAAATGATTGGGGCATTAAGACATATGGATAAAAGGGGGGTGAAAGAAAGAAAAAGGGAGGGGGTGAATCATTGATGGTACTAAGATAACTTCAAGAAATAGAAAAAAACTAAATAGAATAATCTTTCTCACACAAAGATACACATTGGAAGGGGAGGGGAAGGAATTTCCTATAAGGAGGAGCTGAAGAAAGTGCTAATTGGTATTACTTAAAGCTTACTCTCAGTGAAATCAACTCTGAGAGCTTAGAACATCTAGATCCATCGGAATCTTGAACTTTATCTTATCCAACAGAGTAAGAGAGAAGGGGAAATTAAGGAGGGGTGGAGGGAGGGAGTATAAAAAGGGAGGGAAGGAGAGGGGGGAGGGGAAGAGAGCATTTAAAGGGAGGGGCTAGAAAAGGAAGTATATCAAGGGAGGGGACTAGGGGGACTAATCTAAAGTAAATCACTGGTTTAAAAGGTTATAGCTAAAGAAGAAAGGTCAGAATTAGGGGAGGATATCAAAATGCCAGGGAATCCACAAGTGACCATCATAACTTTGAACGTGAATGGGATGAACTCACCCATAAAACGTAGACAAATAGCAGAATGGATTAGAATCCAAAACCCTACCATATGTTGTCTTCAAGAAACACATATGAGGCAGGTTGATACTCACAAGGTTAGAATTAAAGGATGGAGTAAGACCTTCTAGGCCTGAACTGATAGAAAGAAGGCAGGAGTTGCAATCATGATATCTGACAAATCCAAAGCAAAAATATACCGGATCAAAAGGGATAGGGAAGATGAATATATTCTGTTAAAAGGGAGTATAGACAATGAGGAATTATCAATAATCAACATGTATGCACCAAATGGTATAGCACCCAAATTTCTAATGGAAAAACTAGAAGAATTGAAGGAGGAAGTAGACAGTAAAACCATATTAGTGGGAGACTTGAACCAACCACTATCAAATTTACATAAATCAAACCAAAAAATAAATAAGAAAGAGGTAAAAGATGTGAATGAAATCTTAGAAAAAATAGAGTTAATAGACATATGGAGAAAAATAAATAGGGACAAAAAGGAATACACCTTCTTTTCAGCACCACATGGCACATTCACAAAGATAGATCATATACTAGGTCACAAAAACATGGCATACAAATGCAGAAAAGCAGAAATAATAAATGCAACCTTTTCAGATCATAAGGCAATAAAAATAATGATCAGTAAGGGTACATGGAGAGCCAAATCAAAAATTAATTGGAAATTAAATAATATGATACTCCAAAATCAGTTAGTTAGAGAAGAAATCATAGAAACAATTAATAATTTCATTGGGGGAAATGACATCTTTTCAGACTTTATGGGATACAGCCAAAGCAGTGCTCAGAGGGAAATTCATATCCTTGAGTGCATATATTAACAAATTAGGGAGGGCAGAGATCAATGAATTGGAAATGCAAATCAAAAAACTTGAAAGCGAACAAATTAAAAACCCCCAGAAGAAAACCAAACTAGAGATCCTAAAAATTAAGGGAGAAATTAATAAAATCTAAAGTGATAGAACTATTAAACTAATAAACAAGACTAGAAGCTGGTACTTTGAAAAAACAGACATAATAGACAAAGTACTGGTCAATCTAATTAAAAAAAGGGAAGAAGAAAGGCAAATTAACAGCATCAAAGATGAAAAGGGGGACCTCACCTCCAATGAAGAGGAAATTAAAGCAATCATTAAAAACTACTTTGCCCAACTATATGGCAATAAATATACCAACCTAGGTGATATGGATGAATATTTACAAAAATATAAATTGCCTAGACTAACAGAAGAAGAAATAGAATTCTTAAATAATCCCATATCAGAAAAAGAAATCCAACAGGCCACCAAAGAACTCCCTAAGAAAAAATCCCCAGGGCCTGATGGATTCACAAGTGAATTCTATCAAACTTTCACAGAACAGCTAATCCCAATACTATACAAACTATTTGACATAATAAGCAAAGAGGGAGTTCTACCAAATTCCTTTTATGACACAAACTTTCCAAAGCCAGGCAGGTCAAAAATGGAGAAAGAAAACTATAGATCAATCTCCCTAATGAATATAGATGCAAAAATCTTAAATGGGATACTAGCAAAAAGACTCCAGCAAGTGATCAGGAGGACCATTCACAATGATCAAGTAGGATTTATACCAGGAATAAAGAGCTGGTTCAATATTAGGAAAACCATCCACATAATTGACCATATCAACAAATAGACAGACAAAAACCACATGATTATCTCAATAGATGCAGAAAAATCCTTTGATAAAATACAACACCCATTCCTATTTAAAACACTAGAAGGCATAGGAATAGAAGAGTCATTCCTAAAAATAATAAACAGTATATATCTAAAACTATCAACTAACATTATCTGCAATGGGGATAAACTAGATACATTCCCAATAAGATCAGGAGTGAAACAAGGATGCCTATTATCACTTCTATTATTTAACGTTGTATTAGAAACACTAGAAGTAGCAATTAGAAAAGAAAAAGAAATTGAAGGCATCAAAATAGGCAAGGAGGAGACCAAGCTATCACTCTTTGCAGATGATATGATGGTCTACTTAAAGAATCATAGAGAACCAACCAAAAAGCTAGTTGAAATAATCAACAACTTTAGCAAAGTTGCAGGTTACAAAACAAACCTGCATAAGTAATCAGCATTTCTATATATTTCCAACACAGCTCAGCGGTAAGAATTAGAAAGAGAAATCCCATTCAAAATCACCTTAGACAAAATAAAATACCTACGAATCTATCTCCCGAGACAAACACAAGAACTATATGAACACAACTACAAAACATTCTCCACGCAAATAAAACTAGACTTGAGCAATTGGAAAAATATTAACTGCTCATGGGTAGGACAAGCCATGCTTATTCATCTCTTTAGTGCTATACCCATTGAACTTCCAAAAATCTTTTTTACTGAATTAGAAAAAACCATAACAAAGTTCATTTGGAAGGACAAAGGGTCAAGGATATCCAGGGAAATAATAAAAAAAAAAATACAAAGGAAGGTGGCTTTGCAGTCCCAGATCTCAAACTCTATTATAAAGTAGTGGTCATCAAAACAATTTGGTACTAGCTAAGAGTCAGAAAGGAGGATCAGTGGAATAGACTTGGTGTAAGTGACCTCAGCAAGACAGTCTATGACAAACCCCAAAAGCACAGCTTCTGGGACAAAAACCCACTATTTGACAAAAACTGCTGGGAAAACTGAAAGACAGTGTGGGAGAGATTAGGTTTGGATCAACACCTCTCACCCTACATCAAGATAAACTCAGAATGGGTGAATGACTTGAACATAAAGAAGGAAACTTTAAGTAAATTAGGTGATCACAGAATAATATACATGTCAGACCTGTGGGAAGGGAAAGACTTTAAAACCAAACAAGACATAGAAAGAGTCACAAAATGTAAAATAAACAATTTTGATTACATCAAATTTAAAAGATTTTGTACAAACAAAACCAATGTAACCAAATTGAGAAGGGAAGTAACAAATTGGGAAACAATTTTCATAACTAAATCCTCTGACAAAGGTCTGATTACTCAAATTTATAAAGAGTTAAATCAATTGTACAAAAAATCAAGCCATTCTCCATTTGATAAATGGGCAAGGGACATGAATAGGCAATTTTCAGCCAAAGAAATAGAAAATATTAATAAGCACATGAAAAAGTGTTCTAAATCTCTTATAATCATAGAGATGCAAATCAAAACAACTCTGAGGTATCACCTCACACCTAGCAAATTGACTAACATGACAGCTATGGAAAATAATGAATGCTGGAGGGGATGTGGCAAAGTCAGGACATTAATTCATTGCTGGTGGAGTTGTGAATTGATCCAACCATTCTGAAGGGCAATTTGGAACTATGCACAAAGGGCACTAAAAGCCTGCCTGCCTGGCTATGATTCAGCCATAGCACTGCTGGGCTTGTACCCTAAAGAGATAATAAGGAAAACGACTTGTACAAGAATATTCATAGCTGTGGTCTTTGTGGTGGCCAAAAATTGGAAAATGAGGGGATGCCCTTCAATTGGGGAATGGCTGAACAAATTGTGGTATATATTGGTGATGGAATACTATTGTGCTCAAAGGAATAATAAAGTGGAGGAATTCCATGGGAATTGGAACAACCTCTAGGAATTGATGCAGAGTGAGAGGAGCAGAACCAGGAGAACATTGTACACAGAGACTGATACACTGTGGTACAATCAAATGTAATGGACTTCTCCATTAGTGTCAATACAAAGTCCCTGAACATTCTGCAGGGATCCAGGAGAAAAAAACACTATCCAGAAGCAAAGGACAAATGGTGGGAGTAAAAAGGAATGAGGAGAGACTCTAAATGAGCACCCTAATACAAATACCAACAACATGGAAATGTTGTTTGAAGCAAGGATACATGTGACACCCAGTGGAATCCTGCGTTGGCTAGGGGAGGGGTGGTGGGAGGGGGGAGGATTAGAAAAGGATCTTTGTTTCCAAGGAATATTGTTTGAAAATAACCAAATAAAATAATGATTAGATCGGAAAACATTTTATTTATTTTACATTTTGTGACTTTTTCTAAGTCTTGCTTGTTTTTAAAATCTTTCCTTTCCCAAAGGCCTGACATGTATACTATTCTGTGTTCACCTAATTTACTTATAGTTTCCTTCTTTATGTTCAAGTCATTCATCCATTCTGAGTTTATCTTGATGTAGGGTGTGAGGTGTTGATCCAAACCTAATCTCTCCCACACTGTCTTCCAATTTTCCCAGCAGTTTTTATCAAATAATGGATTTTTGTCCCAAAAGCCGGGATCTTTGAGTTTGTCATAGACTGTCTTGCTAAGGTCACTTCCCCCAAGTCTATTCCACTGATCCTCCTTTCTGTCTCTTAGCCAGGTCCACCTTGTTTTGATGACCACTGCTTTATAGAATAGTTTGAGATTTGATACTGCAAGACCACCTTCCTTCACATTTTCATTGTTTCCCAGTATATCCTTGATCTTTTGTTTTTCCAAATGAACTTTGTTATGGTTTTTTTCTAATTCAGTAAAAAAGTTTTTTGGTAGTTCATTTATTATGGCACTAAATAAGTAAATCAGTTTGGGCAGGATGGTCATTTTTATGTTTGCTCATCCTATCCATGAGCAGTTTCCTTGTACTAATTTTGGAAGGGACATTTATGCTATCAGTAAAATCACTAAGAAAACTCAGTAAATATCAATACCTATGAAAGAAAAAATCAAAGCAGTACAATAATGATCACCAATATTAAATAATGTCAATTTTCCTTATAATTTGGTAGTTTGTTCCCAAAGTTCAGTTAATCAGCTCCTTTCTTCTTAGACTGAATAATGAACCTTAAAGTACCAAATGATCTTAGCCTATATAGAATTAGTAGATAGTCTCAAATCTTAAGTACCCTTTTGTATTAGAAGTTTC
The DNA here is from genome assembly GCF_027887165.1 of Monodelphis domestica. Taxonomy (NCBI): domain Eukaryota; kingdom Metazoa; phylum Chordata; class Mammalia; order Didelphimorphia; family Didelphidae; genus Monodelphis; species Monodelphis domestica. The sequence goes on along the minus strand of NC_077230.1, from coordinate 192,243,945 downwards.
TCCCATTGTATCTCCAGCCCTTAGCTGGAATCCTCCTTCACTTGTTTCTGTTGTAAACCAATCAATTATCCTTCCTGTCCTTTATTCCCTCAAAGGTATATAAGATCCCAAGTTATTTTGCTGATTGAAAAATCCTCTTTTGAGGGGAAATTTCCCTGGAGACAGTGTTCCCAGAGTTCCAGAGCTTGCACATGATTCTGTGTAGTGACCAATAGAGCATTATGTACCTTGTCCTGATTAAAGACTTGTTCTTTCTAACTACTTTGGTGGTTCTGTGTTTTTCAAAGTTGATACTACAAATACATTCCTCAAGATATTCTTGATTATTTTAACACAAACTCCACTGGAATACATTAACCGTACACAGACGACAGCACTGACTGAACTATGGTCCACAATTGCCGAAATACAACCCTAATTCATAAAAACTAAAAAAACAAACCACATTTTTAATACAGGATGCTATCCAGCTGCTCATCATCTCCTGACTGTATGGAATGAAAAGCTTTCAAAGTACAGAGATATGGTCAAGCAGTAAAAAATCAAGTCAGAATTGGATAAAGTGCCCATTGTCCTTTCTGCTGCTAGAGTTACACTAAAGGTGTTTTCAGTGAGTCTTCTGTGTATAAGCTTACATTCTAATTGGCATGGGACTCTGGGCTTACTTTGTACCCTCAAATAATAGAAGTGCTTCAAGTCAGACTATAAGCAGGGAAATTCCTTTGCTACCTTGTTGCATTCTTTTTTATTGTTGCATTCTTGTTAATGCTCAAAGACATCAAAGAGAAAGACTCTGGAGAAAATTATCCCCCTTGGATTCTCCCCTAGGTTTTGAGATAGACAGATAGACATATTCTGGTTACATCTAGTTACATATTCTGGATACCTTCGGTTATAATCTAGGACATATATGTGCCCCCTAAATTATGGTCAGCCAAACCCTATGTCTTCAGGACATAAGACACCACTCTGACCCCAGTCAGGTGCCCAAATCCCCACACCCTTTTTGCCCAAATTCATACCCTCCTTGAGTCTTGTAGCATCTGCTGTAAATAAGAGTATAAAAACCCCAGAATTAATCCTTTAGAGGAAGCAACATCCCATACATGCTGACCTCCCAGCCAAATTTAACATGAATTCCAAATTAATAAATTTCTCTTTTTATTTCCAAGTTAAGTTATGGAGGCTTACATTTTTGCCAAGAGTACCCATCCAGAACCCATGGGATTTCACCTCAAGCCCCCCACAACACTAATGCTTTGTTTTATTTTAAATAGAAAAAAGCAGTTATTTTATCCTCTTGAACATAGTCCATAGAACTCTCTGTTATGGAAGAATTGTCTCCTTTCTATGTTCATACGGTTGATAATTCCTGCCAAATACATATTTTCCACAAAGAGCAGCTAGATGGTACAGTGGATAGACCACTGGGTCTAGTAGGGAAGATTGATCTTCTGAGTTCAAATCCAGCGCCAGTCATTTATTAGCTGTGTGACCCTATGCAATATTTTAATCCTGTTTGCTTCAATTTTCTCATCTGCAAAATAAAATGGAGAAGGAAATTGCAAACTTCTTCAGTATCTTTTCCAGGAAAACCCCAAATGGAGTCATGAAGACTCAGACACAACTGATCAACAACAACTATGTTCACCACAAAGCAGAAATTTTGTAGGTAAAAACCAAGTTTTATTATTATGCTCAAACATAGATTCAGGCCACAGAGAAAACTTGAACAGTTATGAATATTCTGACAAGGCTTCTTATTGGAGAAATTGCATCAGTGTCACAGAGAAATAATTCTTTTATGTATTACATGTGTACAAATTGAAGTGAAGATAGATATATAGTACCATCCTTCCTTCAGTGTCATAAAAGTTATACAAACTTAGGTAAACAGAATCACAATCTCATATATCTCCTAAGGAAATAAACTTCATCAAACAATAGGTAAACTAAATCAGGTACAGATTAGACTACATTTAGAGGATTCACAATTAGGCTGATTGAGGAGGATTTGCATGTCTCCACACAGTACGGTTGAGATTCTTCTGGCTTCTTATCTAAAGAGTATTTAAGGCTCTTAAGTAAATGTTTATACCTCAATGGGAGAGGATTTTGTCAGGTAAGGTTGATATTAACCAAAACATGCAGGAGGAATAAAAGGAAAATTTTAAATTCCCACAACAAATGAATAGAAAGGACTATGACAGTATGGGGACTTGTCTTGGGACTATTTCTATCTGAACCCAATAAGAAAAGATGAGAAAGATATAGTAATAACAATAATTTATATATTATAAAACATGTTTATATTATAATATTTAATTTATAAATAATTTCTATATCACTTTAAGGCATACAGTATCCTTTTTTTCAAAAAACCCTTATTTTCTATAGTAGAATAAATACTGCATATTGGTTCCAAGGCAGAAAAGTGGTAAGGTTATGACTTTCCTAGTGTCTGAGGTCAGACTTGAACCCAAGACCTCCTATCTATGGAGCTGGTTTTCAATACACTGAACCACCTAGCTGTCCCTGCAATTTGCTTTTGAAGTCCTTTTTTTATTCTGAACTTAAACATTCCCAAAGACTATCTCCATAAACAAAGCAGAACACAGGACAGGATTCTACATAAAAACATGTGTCTCTATTTCTCATCCTTTGATTTTAAAATATCACAATAAAATATCTTTTCTATAAAATGGCAAAACAAAATACATAATTAAAAGTATATCATAAAGTCTCCACATGATTTTTAAAACTATCATGTTTACCCTTATTTCTTCCTGAACTTCTTCTTGTCTCTTCTGTGCACTTAAAAAAATGTTAGTGACTTTTTTTTTTGTATCACTATTGTTCACCTTTTCCCTTTCAATAACTGAGAGAAGAAGAAGGGGGTAATATTTTGACAAATAAGCAGAGTCAAGCAAAATGAATCTACAGAGTGTTTATGTCCAAAAATATGTATGTGTACCTTATTTCTATTTCTTTTCTCTTCAGGAAAAATGTAACATGCTTCATCATAGATCCTCTACAGACATGGTTGGCCATTGCATTGATCAAAGATCTTGTCTTTCACAGTTATTTTTCTTCACAGTTTCACCCTTTAATAAATTGTTCTCCTCATTCTGCTCACTTCACTCTGTTTCTTAAAATATATTTCATCATTTCTTCTTTTTTCTAACCCTTACCTTCCACCTTAGAATCAATATATTGTATTGGCTCCAAGGAAGAAGAGTGGTAAGGGCTACGCAATGGGGGTTAAGTGAATTGTCCAGGGTCACACAGCTGGGAAGTGTCTGAGGCCAGATTTGAACCCAGGACCTCCCATCTCTAGGCCTGGCTCTCAATCTACTGAGCTACCCAACTGCCCCCTCATTTCTTAAGGCACAATAATATTGCAATACAGTCCCAAAATCCAGTTGTTTAAAAGGCAGTCCATGGCATCATCCTTTAGATTCTAATTTTTTACTTTTCTAGTTTCTACTTCCTAATTCTCTTTACAGACCAGGAAGTTTGACTTTGTTTGTGGCTATTCTATCCCCAGTATTATTCTACCTTTTACCATTCCCTCATCCTTACCTTTACTTAATTCCCTGTGAATTTGATCAATTCCTACACCAAACTATTTGTGTTTCAAGTCTTCCTTGTCCTTTTCTGATAAGACAATAAGACTGTTCTCCCCTCATCTTCTACATACTCCAGTTATGAGAAATAATTAATTCTACCTCCTACTTTATCCTTTCTTTATTAGTATATTCTTCTTTTACCCTCCCTTCTCTTTCTTCTCTTAAAACTCTCAGAACAGAAGCAATCCAACCCTGGGGCCTCTGTTTTTCTTATTATGCTCCCTTTGAAGACATTAAGATGCTGAAGGAACACTTGTTTCTTCTTCCACCTTTCACATCTTAACACTACATCATTATACAACTCCTTCCAGACACTCAAATCCATTTATCTTTCTAGGTTTCTCTGGACTCCTCTGTTCATATTTCAAAGTTCCTACTTAACTCTGGACTTTCTGGTAGGAAAAAAGTCCTCTATTCCATTAAAAATACATTTCCCCCCAAAGAAATATATTCAACTTTTAAACATGCTATTCTTAGTTATAAGCCTATCCATCATCTCTTTTGGAATATTGTATTCCAAGATCTCTCAATACTTATAGAAGTTGCCTTATCTTGGGTTATCATGACTCTTAAAACCTTCTTTCTACAGGCCTACAGGATATTTTCTTGATATAGAAGCTCTCAATTTTAGCTATTGCATTTTGGGGACTTTTCCTTTAAGGTCCTTTGAGGAAATGATCAGTGGATTCTTTCTATCTTTACTTTGCCCTCTGCTCCTAATAGATTTGGGCAGTTTTCATTAATGATTTCTTGAAATAGAGTGTCCTGGTTTCTTTCTTTCTTTATCTAAATCATGGTTTCCAGGGAGTACAATGATTTTTAAAATTATCTCAGCTTGACCTGTTTTCCAGGTCAGTTGTTTTGGGTATCACATATCTTATATTTTCTTCTGGCTGTTTTTTTTTTTTTTTCAGTTACATGAGAGGAGCTCAAAGGCAGCTAGGTGGAACAGATGATAGAACTCTGAACCTGGAGTCAGAAAGACCAGTATTAAATTCAATCTATGACACTTACTAGCTGTGTGATCCTAGGAAGATCATTTAACCCTGTTTCCCTCAGTATCTTCTACTGTAAAATGAACAGGAGAAAGAAATAGCAAACCACTTCACTACCAAGAAAACCCTACATGAGGTCATGAAGAATCAGGCACAACTGAAAATGACTAAACAACAACATATTACCTTGTGACCTTGGATAAGTCTGTTAACCCTTGTATTAGAGGCTGGTCTAATGATTAGTTCACTCACTTAGTTCAGATTAGATCTTGGGATGAAATGAGGAAAGGAGTCTCTAAGTCATTGAACAGTTAACAAAAAGGAGGTTGACTTTGCCTTATAATAGCAAGGATATGCAACAGTATCTTCAGCAATGATAGACCCGATCTGCTTCTCTTCCTTTGTGAAAGGAACCCCCTCCCAGGATCACATACTGGGCTCCTACCTGTGTCCCAGTACTGCTAGTGTTATGTTACACCTAGTGTGGGTCACAGGGCAGTGACCTAGGCTCCTGAGCTGAAAAGGATCAGGTTATTGATCTGGGGTAAAAGAGAAGGAATAAAAGAGAGAGTTAAAAGGAAATGGGCTCTCTCTATGCTCTCTGGTGCAGCGAAAGGAAGGTGGCTGAGAGAGCCATGGGGAAAGCAACCACATGGCTACTGTAAAGATTAAAATTTAGGGGAGACTGAGGCAGGTAGAAATTAGTTTCTCTCTACAAGGACTATTATATTTTAGAGGTTTATTGAAGATTAAGGATTAAAGAAAATACAGGATAAGAAAGCACGCGTCTAGGCCCAGGGGCCTAGACAATAGACAACTTCACCTGCATTACAAAAAGAGACACGTCTCCTCCAAAATGGAAGTCCAAAAGAGCCCGAGCCTATTCATAACCAGGTTTAAATACACCATCTCGCTCTTGGCCCAGGTAAGAATTCAGTGAGATTAGAGGGTATTCTGGGTAAGTGGAGCAAGGATTTCTGGGGATTGAAGTCCTGGATTCGAGTCCATTTTTACACTAGTTTAAAATAGATTTTTCTCTATCTGTCTGCCTTCTCTTATTCAAGTAAATATTTATAAACTCTGTGGAAATTAAGGACTGGAGTTTAATTTAGCTTTAATATTCCTTAAGGAAAATGTATCTAGTAAAGAGGTCATTAGGTAGAACTTGCTCAGATTCAGGTATCCATCAAGTCCAACAGAACTAGAAACCACATGACTAGAACTTTTTAAACACTTAAGTGACAAGGAAGCCATGTCAAAGGGAGCATGAATCTATCAAGCTCTCTGGGTAGCAGTTTTCGTTAAGGGAAAGCTAATATCAGAGGGGAAAAGAGGAAGTATGAATCTAATACATGTTATAGGGAAATGCTTATGGATATTCTACTACATGTGCCTCAGTTTCCTTGTCTGTAAAATTAAGATAACATTTATCTCAAGGCTTATTGTGAAACTTAAAGAGATATTTTTTAAAAACTTTACCTTCTGTCTTAGAATTAATATTGATTGGGACTATCTCAAGCCATTGACCCAAGATAACTGCCCCCAAATTTACAGAAAAATCCCTTATTTGTAGGAGAATCCTGATACAATCAAGCATTCCTGAAGGGTTTATAACATTTCTTACAGTGGCTGGAAACAAAATGTGGAATAGCTTTATGTGGAATAGCTAATGACTTTACAATGTGTATAAATGGAGATTTTGAACCTTTGGACTTCATTCCTCACAAGTCTCTTAGTATTTCCCAAAAGTCCCTTTTCCCGAGTCCCCATATTTTGTGTGATTGTATTTAAGTGGCTGTAACTCCTCCCTCTTTCTCTTTTTGGATCTGTGACCAGGCTGAATTCAGGCAGTTCTTTTGCCCTAGTTATTTTTAATAAAAGTTTTAAAATATAATCGTTATTGAATATTAATTTTAAATTTCACAAATGGACATTCAAACTAATTAACATCTTACAGAAATTGGAGAATAGTTTTAAAGTGGGTACATTCAAGCATTTTAACATTTTAAAGAAATTATCAGGAAGTTGGAGACAGATACAAAGAGGGTAATAGTTTTCTACTGGATTATCTAGGATAATCTAGGGCTCAATTATTAAGTATTAATTTTTTATTAATTAATTATTAATTATCTATGAGGGGCTGATCAAGCCATTTGGCTTGACCTCCAGGATGAAGCTACACTAGAGGCAATACAATACAAAGATACAATAGGAGAGATTTCTAAGACAAAAGGGTGCTCAAGATTGGGACTTAAGATTTGATCATGTCAATCTGGGCTCTTTCCTTGTATGGAGCATAGAGCTAATAAATCATATTTCCTAGCCTTTTGTTCCCCCAAAAGATATATAAGACCCCCCAAGTTCTGTTACTCTTAGGGGAATCATCTTTAGCAATGCATGCTCTCAGAGAAACTGTTCCCAGAGTCCCAGAGCTTTGGCTCTGTGTGGTATTTAGCACTTCTCTCTGTGTGGCAGTCAAATATCAAGAACTTGTCTTTTATCCTGATTAAAGATTTGGTTTGTATGACTATTTTAGTGCTTCGGTGTTTTTCCAAGTTGACACACCTATAAAACAAGAGGATGGACTAGATTTGTGTGAAGATTAAATTTAACTCCCCTGATTATGAAAATTAAATTAACTAACTCTCCCCTGATTGTGAAAATTAAATTGACTGACCTGCCCATTTTTAGATTTAATCACCAAAGGTATAAACACCCCATTCACACTTGAGTGGGGGAGGTTTGTGACCCACATGTGCAATAGTGGGTGATGAATCAGAATTAAACTAACTGCCCCTGGGTAGTCTTAAAGCAAAGCTTCAACTGTGATTGGTAGATGTAAAAATTATGGAAAGGCACAGGAAGTAATGTAAAAGAAAAAAATCTTCCTGAGTGAGTTCTACTTGGAGTTCTTGGAGTGGAGGCTAAAAAAGAATCTGCTGACTGGACCTGAGACCCTGTTCCTGATGAGACTATCCTTAATAAGTCTCTTTCTTTGGACTGACACATGGTGAGTGAAAAGCTGACTCTTAACTGCTGGATTTTTCTGAAGAGACTAGCTTCAGGAAAGACCTATCCTCTTGAGAGAGGCTCCCTATATCCCCATCTACAAGGTTCTAGGCCAGTAAGTATGAACTTTTTTTTAAAGAATCTTTTTCTCTTGTGTCACCTCCCCTGAATTTCACATCTACCAATCACAGCAGACACTTTTCTCCAGGACTGCCCACTCTTTAGTTCTTACCTTCTTTGGTTAGATTATATCTTTTGGGTTACTTAACACCTTTTTTGGCAAATTCACCTTTTGTAGTTACTTAACACCTTTTTGTGGTTAAAATGGGTAGATGTACTTAAATACTGAGTTATCACCTTTTGTAGATTAAAATCTAAAAATAGATTGTGGATTACAATTCAATCTTCCCAATAAAGGAAGAGCTAAGTTTCTTCATTGTTACAATCAGATGATAGCTAAATCCAATCTTCTCAGTATTTATTGTAAAGCACCAGTCTCTCCCCGATGATCTAGCCCTCAACTCGTTTCCTTGTGTCCATTGTTGTAGAGACCTGCTCCATAAACAGCTCTGAACCAGGGTAAGAGAAATTGGCTGAGATTACAGGAGGATGAACCTCCCAGGCTTACAGATCAGACTCACAGATATCCTCTTGCTGGGTGGTGACAAAGTTTATTGGTTTGGGGTGCACAATTTATAGGGAATTTGACATGGACTAAAAGGTTAGGTAAGCCTTTTGTAGGAACAATGATTAGCAAGGATTTACAAGGTGGAAACAATGGATGTAGATTGCCTTAGTGGCTCTAAGCAGTGTTTTCTATAGGATAATAAATCATAGTGACATAGGCATTGTACCCCCAGAAATTCAAGCAAACTATTATCAGGGAATCTCCCTTACTCCCTTACATCCTCATGACTCTCAGCCTAAGACGATCCAATGACCCCTCTAGGGTCCTGAGATGATTGTCCTCTAAATTTGAGATGGACAGAGAGGCTTCAAGGCTATACCTCGATCCTATCAGGCTATATCTCAGACATCTGTTTGTTCCCTAAAACTAAGGAATGTTTATGTCCCCAGGCAGATGATCACCCCACCTTACCAAATGCCTGGGTGACTAACACTCTTTCATAAAATGTATAAAATCCCCAGAACTCATGTCGTCTGGGGAAACAGCTTTTCCATTCATGCTATCCTCCCAAGGAACTGCTCCCCATCTTGCTGTTCCACCTTGCTATCCTCCTGGCCATTCACAACATTACTTCCTAAATTAATAAATTTCTCTTTTTGTTTTTAAGCTAAGTTTTGGAGTCTTGCATTCTTGCAAAAGGTATCCTTCCCTAACCCTAAGGGTACACCTTCTTTACCCCCACAACAATATGTAACATGTCAATTCAACATGTCAACATATGAACCAGTTTTGTATAGAATACTGTATGTTCTTCTTACAGTACTCTTGCTTATTATTTTCTTGGCAAGACATCTAGTATTTTGGGGAGAGGGAAATGTTCACTTTTTTCATGCTAGGGAGCAGACTGCATGTCTTACTGTTATAGGCGGGAAAGGATACCTTTGGGTTCAGGGAAGATACCTTTTGCAAGAATGCAAGACTCCAAAACTTAGCTTAAAAACAAAAAGAGAAATTTATTATTTTAGAAAGTAATGTTGAGAATGGCCAAGAGGATAGCAAGGTGGGACAGCAAGATGGGGAGCAGTTCTTGGGAGGACAGCATGAATGGAAAGGCTGTTCCTCCATGGGGACAGCATGGATGGATAGGCTGTCCCCCAGAGGACATCAGTTCTGGGGTTTATATACTCTTTAGATGCTATATCCTGGTGGGGATGTGACCTAGAGTATTAGTCCCTCAGGCATTTGGTGGGGTGAGGTGGTCATCTGACTGGGTTCTGCCTAGAGTCATAAAGATTCATCTCTTTGTCCATCTTAAGTCTAGAGGACTATCAAAGAGGATAAACATCTCAGGACCCTAGGTGGGGTCATTGGGTGTTTCTGGATTAAGAGTCAGGAGGATGCAAAGGCAAGGAAGGTTTCCTGATATTAGCTCACCTGGGTTTCTGGGGTACAGTGCCCATGTCATCTCCCCCCTCTTTTAATATGTAAGGGAAAAGGGACGGTGGTCTCTGTCTTCTGTAACTTCTTCACAGCTGAGAATAGGCATAGAGTTGTCCCTGCCTAACATTAGGAGAGAGAGGTATTGACTGTAGGCCATGTCCAGAGCATCGGGCTGGGATGTTTGCCAAGGCTATGGTGGCATCTGGCATCTGGGTGGCTCCCATGAGTGCTTTTACCCTAGAAGCAACTAGAGAGATGAAAAGGTTACAAATACAAGGTCCACATATCCCACCACAGGAGAGTAGCCAAAACTGGAGTGGTTGCTAATCTCCTTAAAGCCTCAGGTCTCAGATATACCCCAGAGACACTGAGACCTTGGGCTAGAGGCCTGGGGTTCTCTCCACTTTGAGGGTGCTTTATACAGACCCAGTTAGAGGGACCCACTTTGGCTACTGCTTCCCCAAGCTGAATCAGAGAATTATATGTCTGGCTGACTGGGTATGCATGATTTAAAACATAGAAGACCCAAAATTTAAAGAAAGAAACAGTTATGGTCAGGTAGTTAAGAGCTAAAGTAAAAGGAGTTAAGATAGCAGGGAAGGAAAGGCTGTGGGCACAGGGTCTTAGGGACATGTCCTCAGTGAATGTCTGGGTCCTAGGTAGCTGGGAATCTGCCTGGAGATGTGAAGGATGTCCAGCAACTGCTTCCCCTGATGGGCAGACAGGTCACAAGAGGAGAGTCAGCCCCTAAGATAGAAGTGCAGAAACCAGGACTGGGGCAAAAACTAGAACAGATAGAAACAGAGAATAATACAATACAGTACAATAGCAATTGGCATTACACATTTGCATTTGGGTATCTTAGCCAACGGACTTCTTCAGAAATCATCTTCTGACAGGAATAGATCCCTTTAGGAAATCGGATTCCTGAGTTGTTTGCAGCGTCCTTTTGCAAAGAACACATTAACTATAACAACTACAAACACTTGAGTAACAATATTTTACAGATGAATTTCTTTTACCCCTGATTCTGGGGGAAATTCAGGAAAGCCTTGAGCTATATTTCTAAGCTCAAGATTCAAACTTCAATTAGGGCTGCAAATACAAGCCATCAATTAATAAACTTCCCCTACTTCTCAAAGTATGTTCCCTAACAGTTTGAGAATGTCCAATCATTAACCGAATAGGTTGTTGGGGGAAATGTAAACTTTAATTTTCCAATTTGTATTATGTGCTGATTATGGGAATGCCACAAAGGAAGAAGGCCCAGAAGGGAAAATATCTCCTCATGTCACAAAGGACACAGTGAGTGGCTTCGTGTACCAAGCAAGGCTGTCACTGCCATTATTGTTTCACTCAAGGATCAGCAGCCTAGATGGTCAGTTAAGTCCAGTTCAAAGTGAGCTTTGGGCTGTCTTCTCTAACTATCCTAGGACTTTCTCCTTTGAGCACTTACCATTGGATCCCAGATGCCTTCTTTTTCCTTAAAGGACAAGTCTCACCCATTACAGCTCAGAGAAATTCTGCTTATCAGCAGTTCAAAAACAAATTTCCATACCCTCAAACAAGCTTTTCTGACCATTTGCCCTCTCTAAGAATTCCTTAAAGCCTATGAACATTATAGCAATTGTTCTTACATATTTTGGCAATAATTAATTTATCACAATTTAATCATAAAACCTGAACAGGAATGTTGAATTCATTAGCTCTATAGTAATATACAAATCAAGGCTAGATCAAATCCAGACCTTAAGCCATCTGAAGGAACTAAGACAAGACTAATCAGGAATCTCTCTAAGGAATTTTCAGAGAAATTCCAGAATTATTTGCTATTTTCCAAAACTACATACATCAATTCTAGAAATTATCCCTAAGTTAAAGATCCAATTATGAGAGCAGGACATCTATCTGTTCTCTTTCACCTTCTCTCTCTCTCTTTTCCTTCAAAACCCTCTGCTTAAAAGGCAGAACACAACTTCCATTCTTTATTCACAAATCTGCATACTCAAACTTTATGGACTTTAGATCAAAGTCCCTCTTTCTTCTGAATTCAAACCCAACAAACTTTCTCTACTTTCTCTGACTTGCTTTTACCATCATAAGTCAAACAAACATTCTATTGATATCACTTCAACTGCTAATCAGTAACCAAAAGAATTCTGATTTTAAGGATCATTGAAATACTGTATCTTTTAGCATAGTACTCATCAGTTATAAATTTCAGTTCATAGTACAAATTGGTAAACTGAGGTAACCACTGTGAGATTTAAAATAGTGAAGCCCATAAACTGTAGTGAGTTAAAATGGTGGAAGATATAAATGGTGATAGATATAAGAGAGGGTGAGTAAATTTGACCGCAGAAAATATGTTTCACTACAGTGTCTTGGTTTTAAATCAAATATAAGGTGGTCACCAGGGAAATATTCCCAATTATTCAAATACCCAAGTCAACTGGGTTTTATAGAGATTTTTAATTAATAATATAATGAGGAATTAGAGAAAGAGAGAAAGAGTAGGAAAGGAATAAGTATGAAGGGCCTCCAGAGGGACAGAGTCCCCTTAGAGGAGCTCCAGGGAGACCTCCTTAGAGATTGTCCTCCAAGAGCTTCCCTTCTCCTGAGCCTCTCTCAAGAGATTCTTTCCAAGCGGTCCTCATCAGAGATCCTCCAAAAGGAATTCCTCCAAAAGGATATACCTCCTCAAGAGATTCTGCTTTTTCTTATATTGGGGTTTTTCTCCCATGTCACCTCCCCTAAGTCCCTACATCTACCAATCACCGTAGATGTTTCCTAAAGAACAACCCATCTAAATTCCTGCTAAGTCGACCAATCTCCTCAGTTAGTCTGAATGAGAGAAAACACAGCTGAGTCAACTAATCTCATCAAGAGAAAACTTACCTGACCCTTTTAGGTACCTAGCATCCCATTGTATCAATTCTAAAAACAGGCATGGCTCAAAGAACTCCTTGCCTTATTATAAGCATGAGTCCAAGTACTTTCATTGTTTAGCAAGGAGTTTTCTCTCCTAAAGCAGTCTTAAGTATGGGTAGAGTAGGGGTCCTCCATAGAAAGGAGTTTTCTCCCCTAAAGCAGTCTTAAGTACGGTCGGAGTAGAGGTCCTCCCATTTCTGATCCTGGCGAGTTCTCACATCAAAATGGGGAATGTTTCTCAGTAGGGAATTTGTTCCAATTAAGAATTCCCCGATGGGGAAATTTTTAACATTCACAAGTCTGAGAGATTTCAAGATTTACACCACTGAGTGTTGAACAGTCTATGGTAGAGTCAGGTTTGCAATGAGCTTTTGTTTACATTCAAACAATACTTAAAATACATGTTTCAGCAACAACTCATAACATTTAAAAAATTTCATAAATAATTTAGTATTTACAGGATATATTTTAAATTTAGAGATTTGAAACCTTTTAAGGACCATAAGCCTTAAAGCAAGCCTTTTGACAAGCAGGCTGATTATCTATTTTCAAGACCAAGAAGTTAAATGTAACAATAAAGTTAGTCCAACTTTAATACACTGGGATGAAAATCATTGAGATGAAAACTATTTGATAATTTTAAACAAAAACCCATTTTTTTGGTAGGTTTAAACACTTAAACCCATTTTACAAAACTAATCCGCGGCTTTTCTATACAAACTGAAATTTCACTTTCTGACAAAATTAAAATTGGATGTTATTTTTTTTAATCCATTTAAATGCATGAGCACAATTTTGAAATAAAATACCAATAAATACCTCTAATAGACAGATTTTAAGCATCACTTCCTTTTGGCTAGCAGACAGGAAAGGAGACTTATCAGATCTTCTTATTTCTCCCTGTTTACCTCAAAACAGAAGATAATTAATAGGTTGTTCTACAAGTTGAAAAAACCTTAGTTTTAAAAGTGTAAAACATTTAAAAATCCCAATAATAGGGATGTCTCACCAGTTTTCTCTCTGTTCAGAATCAACCTTCTTCCTCTCTGCCTTAAAATCCAAGAAAAGAGTAGAGTTTGGAGACTGGGAGCCTGGTGAGGGAGTAAATCTAAAAGGTAAGGAGCTTCTGTCCATAAAATGTGTCCAATTGCCACCTGGAGTTAGAATTTAGGGTAACAAAAAGCCAATTTCCTCATAATTTTTTTTTATGTTGCTCAGCTATTTAACATGAGAGAAAACAAACAAACAAAAAATCCAACTGAATTTTCTCTCAGGCTGCTTAGACTTGATCCCTTCCCAACAGGAGAGGCCTGCAAGCATGCTTCTCCCTTTGTCTTAATTGGGTTGGCTACTCCCTATCTGCCTTGACCTCAGGCTGAAAAAAAATTGCCATGGATAGGCCATGCCTCTTGCTTACCAAGGATGTAATGAAAAGCTTTCAAAGTACAGAGATATGGTATTGCCAGTCAACATTATAAAAAGAAATTGGTTGCTTTTTCTTGAAGCTGTTTAGTGCCATTTCCCCCCAATTTTTTAAGTATACACCCCAAAGGGGAATCTCAGGGTACTCTCTGTCTCTGTCCCATTTAGATGTGGGATGGCCAATTCCACACCGGAGGGTAAACAACTGTGCATCCACAGAGGTTGCCCGAACAAGAGCACTCAGTTCAAGACTGAGGCAAGCACTCAGTGTAAGACTGAGGGGAGACTCCCCACACACTAGAATGTTTTCTAGTATAAGAAGGGGAAGCCGACAGATAGACCCCAAACTCCAGTGGCCAGACTGATCTGGGACTGGTGGGAAAGAGAGCACAAAAGAGATCCCACAAAGATGTCACCCAAAAGATGGGGGTTACAGGAGTCAAAGAAAACGCTCCTTCCTACCTCAGAAGCTGTGTCCTCGTGGATGATCCAGAGTACAGGAGTAGCTTTCAGGAGAGCCAAAAACGTTGGGAGTCAAAATGTTATAGGCGGGAAAGGATACCTTTGGGTTCCGGAAGGATACCTTTTGCAAGAATGCAAGACTCCAAAACTTAGCTTAAAAACAAAAAGAGAAATTTATTAATTTAGAAAGTAATGTGGAGAATGGCCAGGAGGATAGCAAAGTGGGACAGCAAGATAGGGAGCAGTTCTTGGGAGGACAGCATGAATGGAAAGGCTGTTCCTCCATGGGGACAGCATGGATGGAAAAGCTGTCCCCCAGAGGACATCAGTTCTGGGGTTTATATACTCTTTAGATTTTATGCCCTGGTGGGGATGTGACTTAGAGTGGTAAGCCCTCAGGCATTTGGTGGGGTGAGGTGGTCATCTGACTGGGTTCTGCCTGAAGACATAAAGATCCATCTCTTTGTCCATCTTAAGTCTAGAGGACTATCAAAGAGGATAAACATCTCAGGACCCTAGGTGGGGTCATTGGGCTTTTCTAGGTTAAGAGTCAGGAGGATGGAGGGGAGGGAGGGAGTTTTCCTGATAATAGTTTTCCTGGGTTTCTGGGGAACAGTGCCCATGTCATTACCGCTTCTAAGTTAATGGCTACCCAGAGGCCTTGCAATATGGGGTGCACTGGACTTGTTTCCACAGCCTTGCTGAATGGAAAGCCCCTGACTTTCTAATTACCCAGAAATTTTAGGTCCTGGTGTCATAGGCATTGTATCCCCAGAAACTCAGGCAAACTATTATCAGGGAAATTCCTTTGCTCCCTTATACCCTCTGACTCCCAACCTAAAACATCGGACCCTGAGAGGATTATCTTCCTTTGATTGTCCCATTGGTTTGAGATGGGCAAAGAGACCCACCTCATCCATCTGTCTTCCAAATCATGAGAACCACCCCCATGCCTTCAGGGAAACCTTATCCCCAACCCCTTGCCCTAGAGTCAAGTCCTCGGGGCTGTAAAAGAATATAAAAACCCCAGAACTGAGGCAGTCTGTGAGCAACCTCCCAGGTTGCTGTCTTGCTTGCCAAAAATTCAACCTTCCTAATCAATCTCTCTTTACTTTTAAGTTAAGTTTCTGATTCTTGCATTCTTGCAAAAGGTATCCTTCCTGAACCCTAGGGGTACATATCTGCACCCCACAACATCAGGGTACATTGGGCATGGAAGCCCTTGATCTTCTTATGCTGCTTCCATACATTGTAAAGCTCATCAATCATATTTCCCTGCCCTTTATTCTCTAAAAAGTATATAAGACCCCCAAGTTCTATTGCTTTATTGGAAAATCATCTTTGGCAGTGTGTTTCCCAGAGACATGGTGGACCAGAGTACCAGAGCTTTGGCTCTGGGTGGTATTAAGCACTGACTGTGTGGTAGCCAAATATTGAGCACTCTCTTGCCCTGATTAAAGATCTAGTCTTTTTTACTACTTAAGTGTGTTAATTTGGAAATAACACAGAACTATTAAATAGTCAGAAAAACCAAGTCTTTAATCAGGATAGGGATAAGTCCAATTTGGCCCTTTACTCAGCCACAACCTTTTCAGGGTGCAAACCCTGGACTCTGGGGATGTTATCCCTAGGGAGTGCCACCAAGCTAGATGACAACTCCGAGGAACAAAAGAGTTTGGAGAACCTATATACCACTCTAGATGACCTGGGGGCTTGGAGTGACTGACTTTACAATGGTAAGAAAGGAAAATGAGGAGTTCTAGACAGGAATAACAGTGAGGGGCTGATGCCCTACAATGGACACAAAAGGGAAAGACTCAGCCCAGGGCTGGGCCTGTTTGGCAATGGCCCTTAGCCTAGGGTGAGAAACCATTGGGACAAAAGGGATGCTGCTCCCACCCAAACTGCCAGGATGTCCATAGTCTGGTGAAGTGGGACCTTCCCTCAGGGGGAACCCTCTCCTGTGACAAGGTCAAAACCTGGGGTTTATGCCCTTAAACTAAGTAAACTGAGGATTTCTATATTTCCATGTTGACAAGTGGTTCTGTGTTTTTCCAAGGTAACAATTAGAAAGGCATTAAATGCTCAAAGGAAAATTTTTTTCTCTCCTTAACCGCCCTCTCTTCTTTTTGTTTCCTTTCCCTTTCCCTCTCACTTTCTATTTATTGTCTCTGAAGTCTCAGGCTAAAGTGGAAGTAGGGTTACATTCATATTTGCAAAATATTTTTTTATTTTTACAGTTTTATGAAAAGCACTTACTCCAAAGAATGATGGAATGATTCAAATAACATTCTTCAAATTTTAAGGATGAAAAATTGACTTTGGGAGAATCAACATGGATTCTAGGAACCCCAAACTTGTGGCCTAGTGGAATCTGGTGAACTCCAGGTTTCAGGACTAGCTTATAGGTTTGAGACCCCCAAATTTGTACTTGTTCCCGGTTCCCACAGGAATCCACCTTGAAGGGAATCCCAAGCTAACAGTTTCAAACTGAGTGGCAGACCCTTAGGTGAATAACAATCCTAGTTGGGTGAGACTAAGCATATGCTAAGGACCCTCTTTGTTTTAGGTAGTCTCCCCTATTGTATCAGACCCTTTCCCAAGAAAATCCACACCTGGACTTTAACCATCCATTGAAAGTAGCCCTTTCTCTTACACTCTGGCCTCTAGCTATGATTCCTTTCCCAAGCTTGATTGTATCCTGTCAGTGTAGTTTGAACACTCCCATTTTCTTTGTTGCTATAGTGATGTCAATCATCTTTCCCTTCCCCTGAATCTCCCCAAATGGTATATAGGATCCCCAAATTCTTTTGTTCTTTGGAGTCATCTAGTGCGGTGGCACTCCAAGGGATAACATCCCGAGTCCTGGATTTGTACCCTGAAAAACTTGTGGCGCCAGACTCTGAGTAAAGAATTAAATACTGGACTTATCCCTATCCTGATTAAAGACTTGATTTTTCTGACTACTTAATAGTTCTGTGTTGTTTACAAGTTAACAGGAGGTTTCAGTGACTTGCCCATGACCACATAGTTTGTTATTATTCAAGATAGGTTTTGAAATCAGGTCTTCTGGCTCTAGATAGAGAATTGTATCTCTTATCAATCCTACTCCTCATCAAAGCAAATACTAATTTTTAAAGTAAACATTCTTATTGACTGCATGGTTGGAAGGGGAAAGCATGCTAATTTCATAAAGAAAATGTTAAACTCCTTTGCAAATTCTGTTTCTGTCCACCAGGCTCTTGCAGAATCTTTCCTCTTCCTACTGGACCAGACGTGAAGGATTGTGGGGGAGAACAGTGAAGAGGGGGATGGGAAGTACTTGCAGTAGCTGCTAATCGATAGTGGCTGATGTGCACTCTGTGGCTATCAGTTATGTATATTCAGTAATGGCTTAAAATGGACTTGCCTAGAGGAAGCACACTTATGTCTTAGCATAAAATCTTGATGTAGAGCTTTATTCAAGCTCTGAGAGGTAGAAGTGATTGAATGGTGAATTAGCTCCAGCTCAGAGGCTCTTTACCTCAATACCTGGAGGAAAATGAGCTCCTCTTTCTTTCATTCCCTTGGTCTCAGTTCTTTTTTAGTGTATGCTAAATGCAAGAAATAAAACTATGCAAAAATATGTCACACTCACTTGTATTCATGTTCTGAATACACTGATTTGTAAAGCCTGAATCAAGGATCTCCACGCCCAAAGAAGTGGCTGAAGCCCAGGATGACACAATCTAGAGCATTTTACTACAATTGTCAAGTTGCCAATTAAAAGAAGAAAGAAATTGCTTAAAGGCCCTTTGTTACATAATAATGTTTTATTCAGAAGGAAAGGAAAAAACCAGACTGTCACAAAAGGCAATTCTTCACTTTCCTTCTTAACCTCGTAACCAAATACATTTCTTACTCTTATTTTTTTCCCCTCAAACCACCCTCAAATACATGGCTACCAGGCTTCTCCATCAGCAGCCATTCAGCCATTAGTGTTATGGAAGAGTTTTATTTATCTCTCTAGAACAGCTGGAAGTATGGACTGAATCCAAAGCCTCCTCAGTAGGTGGAGACAGTTTTGGAGTGTAGTTTATCTTTATTTTGTTTAAAGATTTGGGTTTTGGGGGAGAACATTAAACAAGGGAACCACTCTTGATTATAGAAGAACTGAAGTAAAGAACAAACACTTCTGTCCCTAACCTAATTTTTTAGAATCCAGATTCATGATCACTGGATATTAATGTTTTTGGCCACATTACTCACTCCAGCAGAGGACTGGAAAACATTAGAAAAGCAAAAGTGGACCTTATGACTTGGATCAAGCTTGTTTTTTAACATTCTTCCCTGACTTACTAACATCCAAAACTTGCCCCCATATTCAGACATTACAGATGTTCTCAAAAAGAACTAAATGCAAAACAAAGAGCTCCCTGGTGCAACTAATTTTATTTGATGGAATCCTGTTTTTATTAGTCCATTCTACAGTTAGTATATTCAGTATTCCACTCTCTAAAGATCTAGCTGTTTAACAATGGGCAAGCCACTTAACCTCCATGGACCTCGGAGTCTTCATTTATAAAATGATTTACAAATTGAAAGAGTTGGATTAGATGGTGGCCTCTGTGGTTCCCTTCTAATTCTACATAAGTCCTGTGATACTCTAATCTTACCTTTATGAGCTTTATGGCTCTTCATGAACTACATGTTATATCTAAAGAACTACAAGGTCAGTTGTAAGGAGGATGTGCAGGTAAGACCCTATTTTCCTGCTCTTTATGGTGGTTATCCAGGCCTGGGTCATCTCTTCATTTTTCTAAAGGCTAAAATCTGGAATCTTTGATATGGCCAAGAAAACTGTCCATCAAGGAAACTCTAGAATTCATATCTTAGAAGTATCCTCAGTCCCTCTGGCCTCTTCCACTGATTTGATGGATCCTTTTAAAACTTCCATTTAAGGAGGGCACCCAGATAAGTCATCCCTTCATTTTTCACCGACTAAAATCTGTATTCCTCCATCATGCTTCCCTCCATATTTATCTCTGTTTTGCAGATGACAAACTTAAGACTCAGAAATATTAAGTGCTTTTAGTCATATAACTAAGAGTGTCAACAGTGTTATTCTAACCCAAATCTAGGACTATCAGACCATCATCATTTTAGACTTGGAAGAACTTTATA
Organism: Monodelphis domestica; assembly: GCF_027887165.1. Lineage (NCBI taxonomy): Eukaryota > Metazoa > Chordata > Mammalia > Didelphimorphia > Didelphidae > Monodelphis > Monodelphis domestica. The sequence continues at coordinate 192,224,266 of NC_077230.1, read as the reverse complement.
ACAACCTCCAAATAAAATTTACACATATTTTGACATCATGACTTTGATGCAGAGTTAGGCATAGGCTGGGATGGCAAAAATATGATTGAAAACATAGTTCCTAAGTGAGGCATGAAAGAGGACAAAGTAGTGTCACATCTATATACAATGAATAAATTCATTGAGAAAAGAATTAGGAAACTGGACATGATGAAAACCAAGTAACTTCATGAAAGTAAAACCAATTATATTTTAACGGATAGGAAATTGCTTATTACTGATGTTAGAGTCATTCCTGAACCAATTGTCTGTGTATAGTCAGACGACCAACTTGTTAGAGCAAACATCAAAATTAGTATAAAACTATAAGAATAAAAATAAGGAAAAAAATAGTATGTGTTTAATACTATTTCAACTAGATCTCTTTAAGCAAATTGATTCCCCCCAAAAGGGGGAAATGAATGGAGAGAATATTAGCACTAATTTTAAACAAATTTACATAGAATTTTGACAGACATAAATAAATTGCTATAATAAAGAAACAAAGAGACTAAAACCTCAGTAAATGCTTCTACTTTTCAATAGCAGAGGTATGAAAACCAAGAGCAACATTAGTTTAGAATATAATTTTTTTTTTTGTAAAACCTTATAGAAGAATAAGGTGGAAGATTATAAATAGTATTACCTCCTAAAACAGCAAAAGCAGTATAAGAAAAACAAGTATGAAGAAAGCAGAGGAAAGCCAACTACACAAAGTCATCCTAAGGACATTTAAAGATTAAATAGGAAGGGGGGAAAAAAGCAGATAAAAGATAGATCTGCAAAGACTTGCAACTCACTGTTTTGCCATCAAGGACAACAGAGCTATCAAATCTGGATAGTAACAATAACAACAACAGCTCACATGTAGAACTTTAACATTTACAAGTGCTTTGTGTTTGTGATCTCATTTGAGCCTCATAAAGCTCCTATTAAATAAGTTCTACACATTTTTATTTCTAATTTACATTTGAGAGAATTATATCATAGGCAGGATTTAAATAAAAATCTTTCCTTATTTTAAGTACAGCACTTTGTTCATTATTCTATGCTGCCTAACACCACATCCTTGGATTGAAGAAAACAAAGGATAAAGCATCTCAATTAGACCAAGTATACCTATGTTGGAAGAGTTTTATAATTTTGGAAGCATTGAAAGATTAATTCTCAAGGTAGCTGAAGGAGAAAAGGATGTTAAATGCTTGGAAAAAATTGAAGGCTTATCATATACCTTGTCCCAAAGAAAACCAAGAGAATACCAATAACTAATGATCTTTTTATTTGTCTGTTTTCTCATCTATCTACATTTGTATGAGAATAATCTGCCTACATAGTAATATTTCAACACAGACAACATCTTCAACACTGCAAAGTTGACTGAAAACATTGAGAAACCGAGACTCCCCTGCATTTGTTGATAACAAAAAAAAATTTGCTTAAGAAAAATGTTTCCTTAGACTCCCATAAGATGATCGCTATGCATACATCAAAATTATGATTACCTGAACTATATAACAACTGAGATAACCTTGTTTAATGATTCTTTAATCATTACTATAATGAGATACATCAGATAAGAAAATTGTGATCTCCAGATATGTTTGCCTCTGTCAAAGAGGTATCAGGTACAACGCCCAAGTCAAAGAAGGGTCATTTATGGATGGCAATATCCATCCACCAGATGCTCTTCTTTGAGAATGATGTCATTCTGGTTGCACCAAGCATAAGGACACTGCAGAATCTCCTAAATAAAATGCATAATCACTTAAAGGATTATTAAATCCATATAGGACCAACTAAGTGGATAGAACGCAGACTGTCTAGACCATATTTTGTAGTTGGAGGGACAACCTGTAGGGTTCTTCCAACAGTATGTGTGTGTGTGTGGATATATACCTAGGACAGATAATACAAATGCACAGTGATCTGGGTCTAGAGTTGAACAGGAGGAGGACAGAAGACTATAATGCCTTTGGGAAATTGTAAAGTTCTCTTAATGACCTCAAGCTTCTCTTTGAAACAAAGGCTTGCTTATTAAAGAAAATTTTTAAACCTTTACCTTACCTTTAAAAACTCCTCAGTTCTAAGAGACAATTAGGGTTAAGTGGCTTGCCCAGAGTCTGATAGTTGGATGTGTCTAAAGCCACATTTGAAATCGGGTCCTGGCTCTCTATCCACTGCCCTACATGGCTGTCCCTAAGGTTTATCTCTTTTAAGACCATTGATTTTGTAGGGGTACTATAACTTGAAAAACCGTGAAACCCTCTAGTAGCACAAGAACATGGAGCTGAAGATTACCCAAACAGCAATGGATGGGTACATGGTGGGATGGGAACAGACTGTAATATGTTGCAAAGGATTACAAAGGGGAGTTGGTATACAGGATGTCATCAATAAAATGGATATTTGAATAAGAATATAGATTATCACATAGGGAGAGAGAGAGAGAAATGACCATTGGAACATGTAGCTCTATTAGTCTACTCAGTATGTTTTTTAAAAAAAAGGACTCAAATGAAGTCCCTAGGCATATCTCTTCTCAGCCAAGGACATGGTTTTATGGAAATATGGAAAAATACCCTTTGAGGACCAGCAGAATAGCAGCATTCCTGATCTGAACCAGATAAAAATGTAATTGGAGATATTTAACAAAATAAGTAAAAATACAGTAACACAAAGATAATATATTTTAAGACTAGGTCAGTTACAAACACCAGGGTATGCATGAGTCTGTGGCTCCTATTTCTATTGGAGTTTGTCTTCACTGGTTTAGAATTCTGTAGAAAATGTTTCGTTGGAGGCACTACCTAAGTAAGGGGATAATAACAATAGCTAACATTCATATGTGTTTTAAGGCTTGCAAAGCACTTAAAAAATATTATCTCACTGTATCCTTTCATCAACTGTGAGAGGTAGGTTCTATTACTTTTGCCATTTTACAAAGGAGGAAGCTGAAGTAGTGATTAAACTTCCTTTTGATACACAGCTAAATCAGTATCTGAAGTCATATTTGAATTTAGGACTTTCTGATTTCAGGACCCACACTGCCTAGCTGCCTAAAAGAGATAATATATCTACTTTAGTATTAAAATATAGAAAAAGGAATAATTTTATGGCGAGAATTATGAGAATCTGTGCAGATCATTTCATTTTATAAAAAGTATATTTTACATATTGTCTCCAAAGGACCACATACTCTTGTAGCAATTTGTCTAGGTTGTTTGCTTTTCATTGTACTGTGGTACCTTGAAACAGGAGCATCTTAAATCATGAGCACTTTGAGATACAGACAGTCTCCATCTGGATTTTTTGCTTTAAGTCATGAGTGGATATTTGAATAACAAACTTCCACCACCCTCCACTAGATAGCTTGTTGAACATTTGGTTTCACAAGTTACACAAGGTGGTCTTGTTTGGTTCAGTGTTTATCTGGCCATGAAAGCATCTGTATTGAATTGCTTTTGCTTTCTTCTTTATTTTTGTCTTTGTTATCAGTTTTGTTTTGTTTTGTTGTCAAATTTCTTAACTTTTAACCATGGGTCCTGACAACAGAGGAATTAAAGGAATGTCAGTAGCAGCAACATATGGAGGTTTTTCAGGAAATTAGTGGGGAGGAGCCCAAGGTGGATGAGGTAGTCAGTATAAGTGAGATTAAGGAAAGGAGGATTTGGAGAAAAAAATGAAATAGTTTATTGAAAAGACACATGCAGGGGGGCAGCGTGGAGCTCAGGGGATTGAGAGTCAGTCCTAGAGACAGGATGTCCTAGGTTCAAATCTGACTTCAGACACTTCTCAGTTGTGTGACCCTGGGCAAGTCACTTGATCCCCATTGCCTAGCCCTTACCACTCTTCTGCCTTGGAGCCAACACACAGTATTGACTCTAAGACAGAAGGTAAGGGTTTAAAAAAAAAAGAAAAGAAAAGACACAGCTAAAAAAAGTTGCAATGGGTTGTGTGTTGGAGCTGTATAACACTTATTTCACACATTATCATGTATAGAGAGTAAGTTATGTTAAGCAATAGTGCACAAAATGAAAACCTCTGCCAGCATCTTTGCATTTCCTTGAAGGTAAATAACATTTCATAAGCAAGTTTATTTTTTTACATTGTTTCTTATTATCTATAAATATATTTATTTGTTATTTATAAAGTACATTTTCATATTTAAAATCATGTAAAACAAAAAAAGTATGTGTTTTTTTGGGGGGGCTGGAACAGATTAGCTGCATTTCCATTCATTTAATTGGGGAAATTTGATTTGACACCCGAGTAAATTGAGTTACAAGCTTGGCCACTAAACTAATTAAACTAGTGTGTCAAGGTACCACTGTACTTTCTCTATTGGTATCAATGATCAATAGGAGTAGTAAAGAGAGGGGAAAGTAGGAAAGATACTTAGCTTTCTAATCTATTGGCCACCATGATAGGCCTATGGGAACTCCGACAAGACAAGGGTTCCTTCTGCTCTATATGCTCCAGTCATAAGACCCCAAAGAGCTCCTGGTCTCCACTTATAAGCTCTTTCCTCCACCCCCTAACTCTCATATATCACATCTCAGAAACTAATCATAGTTTCTTAATTTGCCTGGACCACCCAAGGGGCAGTGCCTATGGAATCAGTTTCCAATTTCTTTGGTTCCTTGGTTCTTTAACTTCCTTTCTCTGAGGGTTCATCTATACCTGAATTTACTCAGTGGTCTTTGACCTCCAGGTCACTGAGAAATGAAAATTTAAAAACTGACATAATGGAGAGAGAAATTTTCTTCTAACAGGGTTAAGTGACTTGCCCACAGTTACACAGTGTGTGAGTTCAAATTTGAACCCAGGAACTCTCATTTCTAAGCCTGACTCTCAATCCACTGAGTCACTAACTGCCCCATGTAGCATGCATTTTGAAGAAATAAAAACATTTAAATGATAGGTTCAATGATTTAAATACCATTGGACTGAAGTCAATAAACTTAAGTTTTAGTTTTGACTCTGCCACTAAGTAAATGTATGGCCTTGGGCAAATCACTTAACTATTATGGGTTTGGGTTTCTTCCTTTTAAAAATGAGATTGACTTCAAGATCATCTCTATCTCATTCTGACTCATTAGAGTTAGATTGTTAGAATCATGGAATCTCATTCATTCATTGAAATGGACTTTAAAGATTGTCTAGACCAGCCTTGCCTCATTAAAAATCTCCCTAACAATATACTTAACAATGCAATGATGGAATGCATATTACCAACTGAGAAAGCTCATTCTACTCTAGAAGAGTTCTTATGGTTAGTATGTCAAGATAAAATCTGTCCAGGGGCCCCAAAACACAACACCCAATCATCTTCTTCATTATAGCCCTTCTAAATTATTGAAGAAAATTCTTCCTTAAGTGTTGTCTGCTTAACATTCCTAGATCTTTATTTATTTTAAAAAATACTTATCTTCTTAGTATTGATTGGTAAGGGCCAGGTAACTGGGGTTAAGTGATTTGCTTAGGGTCACACAATAAGTGTTTGAGGCTACATATGAACCCAGGTCCTCTTAACTCCAGGCCTGCTACTCTATCCATTGTGCTATCTAGTTGTACCTATTCCTAGATCTTTAAACTGAACCTAGTATAAAATGGTCCTTGAGATCTGTCAGCATCCTAGTCTGGATATGTTACATTTTGTCTGGATGTTACATTTTGTCAACACTTCTATTTAAAAAGTGTCCAGAACTGAATGGAGCACTCCAGATGTTGTCTGATCAAAGAATACAATAGGAATCTCACCTTTTTTGTTTTGGACACTTTTTCCATTAATACAATCTAAGATCAAGTATACTTTTAAAAAATATCTTATCACACTGTTGACATAGTGAATTTATTGTCCCCTAAAAAACTCTAAAACTTTTTCATATAAACTGTTGTCTAATCATACCTCCCTGATTCTATTTGTACAATTGATTTTTAAAAAAATATTAGTAGTACTTTATAGACTTTATTTGTTTCAGAGAGCTTAGGAAATGTTTTTTTTCCCTTTTTCCTCTTTCTTTGACCTTCCAGCTTGCTACAAAACACCTTACAAAAATTTTGTTGAAAAAAATTGACACAATGAGTGTGGCTTAGAAAAAATGTTCTATCTTTTAAAGACCCTATGGGCATTGTCCTAGATTATGAGTCAATAGATGCTAAGAATTTCTTTAAAAATGAAGGTTATATAAATTCAAAACCCTGAAGAAGTAGATACTTTTTAAAAAATCTAGGTTTTTTTAAAAAAGGGAAATCAGGAGGAAAGGTTCAGCTTAATAATGTATATTTATGTAATACTATAATATTTCTAAAATGCTTCACATATATTACAGATATAAAATTCACAAAAATGAGGGTCCAAAGTAGTGATTTATTTTGTTTTTTTCTAAAAAACTTTTTATCCTGAATTTAATAACTAAATAAGATATCTACTTACTACTGTTTTTAGTACAGATTTAAATGAAAAAAAATGCTATAATTTTACTGTTCTAACATTGTTTTATGGTTACTAAAGGTTTTAGAACTTTGAGTTGAACAAAGACTTCACAAGTTTTAAAATGTATTTCCAAGTATGTGGAGAAAACAAAATAGTTTTTGTTGGTTTAACAAAAAGAGTGATTTAAAAATAGATGTATTCTCCTCTTAACATCTAAAAAAGTGGAGCACAATTATTGTACGTGAGAAAAAGCAATGTCTTTATAGATGGCAGTTTTGTAGTTTCCTTAACCAGGAAATGCACAAGCCTGCAAAGGGCAAGATGTACTATAAAGAGCTTGATCTCTAAAATGTTCACACCTCTGTTTTATGCATTGTATGTGCTACTAGAAAAGTAGGTGTAAATAGTATTTGTGCCTGTAAAAAATATAATTTCCCATTGACACATAAATTTAAAATTTTTATTATCCTCATGTTGATTATTCTAGAATTGAGGATAGTTCTCAATACTTGGCCTAAAATTCTCAGTCAAGTAGTTAAGGATCCATAAATAAATTCCTAAATGCATGATATAGAAACTGTCTATGCTTTTATGACACCTTTGAGTTTGTACTTGAATTGTGTGTATGTGTGTGTTTGGTCTTAATGAATGGGAATGAATTGGATGGCTTGGATAATATCTATGATGGACTGTTATAGGAAGAGCATCCCTATATGCTCACCTGAAAAAATTTCCTTTCTGACAAAGAAACAAAAAAGGAAGAAAGATTTCTCTCCTTGGAGGTCACTGAGGTAACATTTAGAAACATTATTCTTATAATTGATGTATTCAAGTTACTATGCAGTTTGAAGATATTAATTCTCTAAGGCTATTTGCTATCTGCCAATATGTAGGAGGATTGAGAGAGAGAGAGTAATCAGATCTAAAAGGGGAAAGGAGGGCTTTTCCTTAGTGAAAGCTAGGGTGGGGTCATCATATCAATGAGAGAGTATTTATAATTTTAATAATGTTACAGATTATATATACATATATATATATTATATAAATGATGTCCTAACCTAACCTTACTTCATTTTAAAGTAGGAAGGAGAAAGAGGCTTACTGGGAAATAGGCAACGAGCTAGCCCAGTGGCATGGATGATTAGTATAGCTTTTGCATGAGAGCATATAGGTCCTGATTTCAGGCTGAAGATGCCATTACTGTTGTTACCACTGCCTGGAATTAGAGGATCCCTATCCTACATATGTTTAAAGTCCTTTTTTGAGGAGACCAATAAGACTCACTTCCTGTAGATAAATAATAATAATAGGCTCTATTTATCAGCCCTGCTAGATAGATATAGAAAAGAGGAGAAAAAGGGGCAGCTGGGTGATTCAGTAGATTGAGAGCCTGGCCTAGAGACAGGAGGTTCTAGGTTCAAATATGACCTCACACTAGCTGTGTGACATTGGGCAAGTCACTTAACCCCATTGCCTAGCCCTTACTGCTCTTCTGCCTTGGAACCAATATACAGTATTGATTCTAAGACAGAAGGTAAGGGTTTTTTAAAAACAAGAAAAAAAAGAAAAGAGGGCAAAATATAAAAGGAAACTGGGAAAGACCAGCTTTTCCTCAAATGGAAAAATACTTTATCTTCTTCCTTTTTTATAAGCCAACATAAACTCCTCCCATAACAGTCCACTCCAAACCATGCAGTACTTTTAGAGCCTCTCAGAACAATGCATGCAAATGTACATCTTTGTTCACACATGTTTCTCTTGTTAGAGTAAAACTTTCTCCCCTTTTCCTTTTATTTATTTAGGGGAGGCTTCTTATTTCTATTTAATAGGGCCATCAGAGGAATCTCAGCTCTCCTTATTGGGATACCTCAAATAGAGATCTATAGAGTCTCAGCTCTATAGAGACACACATGTCCTGGCCCCTTCACTGAAGGACATGAGCTACCAATAGCTTCAGGCTGGTTCTTTGGGGTTCCTATTACTGGTGGCTGTGTCATAGATGAGTGGAGACTGAGTCAGAAAGAGCCGGCCACTCAGTGGACTGGAATATAAAGAGTGGATAGAAATGGTTTCCAGTCTCTTTTGAGGTAGGCGCTTTGTTGGGAATTCTATATTGGAACTTCTTCCTGTACTTCCAGAAAGGGTGAAGGAGATTTCTCTTTACATCCCCCCCCCCACAACCCCAAATAGCAATGGCAGCTGCAGGAATAGGGAAGTAAGAATACATGCTTGCCTGGATGAGTCTGATGCTAGATCCTAATACCCGGAGGAACAGGCGAGGACTGACTCAGACCAGTCTGGTAATTCACATTCCAAACTGCAATGAAACAAGACATTCATAGAGCATCTGACAGTAAACAAATGAAGGTTTACTTAGTCATGTAGGGGGAGGATTTATAAAGCAGGAAGAGACTATTCAGCAAGGATACAGCATTGATTCAGTTTGGTGCAGCTTCCTTGCTCCTGTGCAAGGTCATTGTCGTCCATATTCAGAAATCTGATTTTGTACTTAGAGCATCAGAAAGTTATATCAGTAGCCCAGGTGTGTTTAGTCTCCTGAGTCAATTAGATCTAAAGAAGGATTTTGGTATATTTTAAGAGGAAAAAAAATTATCTGACCTTTATGGGATAAGGCCTTAGAATATTGCTCCTCTCACATCCTTGCTACCTCTTTAGTTTTATGTTTTCCATTATTTCAACCAGTTTGTAACCTTGTGAGTTTGAGAAGTTAGGAGCATATAGAACAGCAAGTGATTTCTCTAATAATTTCTTAGCAGAAGAAACCCTTTTTGAATCCAGAGCCAGGGTTTCCTCCTTAAACCCTTCCCCCATTTCAACCTAACAGACAAACATACATATACCTGTCTAGACCAAGGTTTCTAATTTTCTAGAATGAGGATATTATATAATTGGAAATTTAAGTCATTGCTGACTTATCATTGAGTTTAGCTTTTGAATTTTTATTTTAATAGTATAGAGTTCTTAATATTTTTTCAGCTCATAGATTCCTTTGATAGACTGATTAACCCTATAGGTTCCTTCTTAGAGTTATAGTTTATTGCCTAAATTCATATTTGAAGAAAATACTAAATTTCAGTTAGAAGTCAGTGAAAATAGGATATAAAAATGTCCTCCCCATCCAAGTTCATGGATTTTTTGAAATCTGTCCATGGACTCCAGCTTAAGAATCCCTTGCCTAGAGAAGTTTTTGACTCAGAGTAACTTAGCTAAATAGTAGCAGACATGGTACTAGAATAGAATACAAGTCTTCTGCCTGCAGTTCAATGCCATAACACAGTCATCCTTTATTTAAGGAACTGAGTAATTTGTTTTGAACTTAGTGGGAAGAATGTCAGTGTGTTATGTAAAATACTCACTGTTATGCTACTGGTCTGTGGATAAAGATAAGTAAAGAATGTCAAGTAGTACAAAGAACTTTTTAATGATGAACAAAGAACTTTAGGTAGCGCAGAGGGGAACATTAAATCTGTGGTACAATGGAATGAACCCTATAATCCTATTTTTTTTTTAACCACAAGCCCAGATATACACAGGTGTCTCCTTTAGAATTAGAGCTACGAGCATCTTCCTTCTGTTTCTTTGGTTCCCCATTGGCAAAGGAGTTGCTTTTTTCCTTGGCCTTTTGTTCCTTTTCCCCAACACCATGCAAATAGCTCTCAACCATTAACAGGTTTTTCTTTTTTAAAAAGAGTTTATTATACTACAATAAAAGAAAAACATACTTAGGGCTTAAACAAAAAAAAGGGGAAAATTTATGAGGTTAATAGAATTCTGTCCATTGATACTTGTCCTAATCATAAGTTTGCTGGAAATAAGTTCTAAGTGCATCTTTATTCTGCCTTCTCTTTTACAACTTTCCTGACTTTCAGATTTTCCTGAGTAGTTTTCACAGCCTCACATCCACCTCTCTCTCCCTCCTCCACCTTCAGCTTTCCAGAATTTTACTCTTTTTCATAGAATGATCAAATGGAGATAATAACATAAGCTTCCTAGAGTTGTTCGGAAGATCAAATAAAATTGTGGAAAATACTGCATAAATGAATGGTATTATATCAAGCATCCTCTTGCATTACAGTTCAGAGATCTATAACTAGAAGTTACCTCAGAGCTCATGTAGTCCAAATCCTTCCTTTTCTTTTCTTTTTTTTTTAAATCCTTACCTTCTGTCTTAGAATGGACTCTATGTACTGATTCCAAGGCAAAAGAGCAGAAAGGGCTGGGCAGTTGAGGGTCACATAGTTAGGAAGTATCTGAGGTCACATTTAAACCTAAGACTTCCCATCTCCAAGCCTAGCTCTCTGTCCACTGAACCATCTAGCTGCCCCACAAACCCTTTCTTTTATAGATAAGGAAAATGAGACAAGTGAAGTGAAGAAACTTGCCCAAGGTCATACAGTAATAGTAAATGGGTTTGAAATCAGGTTCTTAAACTAGGGTTGCTCACTGAAGCAACTAGAATGAAGACTTTCTGAATTAAAGAAATTTAAAATAAAAAGGGATATTTACCAATTTACCATTATTTAATTTGGTGGTAAATGTACTTCCAAATGAATGCTTACATGGTAATCCAGAATCTGCAGTAGAGAAGTGAGAAAGGAGGAAACTGGCAAAATTCACATGTCCTAGAAAGATTTATTAAAAGATATTATTTACAGCCAACTGGAGACAGGAATGGGATGATACAGGATTTCAAATCTGCGTTGAGTTTGGAGTGATGAATGGTGTGTCATTTCCCTAGATTTAGATGATTTCCCAGCTTTCTCTTTTAGGACAGGAAAAGTCCCGTCTCTAACATGTTATATTTGTTTCTTCCTTTGAGGGGGTTCCAAGATTGGTGACTGGGAAAAGCCAGGCATTATCTGTTACCATTGGTTCAAAACCTACTCTTTGGGATTTTTGAGTGCAACAATAGAGAAAGGTGAATGAAAGTTTGAGATTGGAATGGTTTCAAATTTTTTCAAGGTAAGTTAACAATTGGGATATGAAAGATCTTGTGTATGATGTTAGTTTCTCTAGGGCTGTTGAAACTTAGATTGGCACTTAGTTATGTTATAAATGAGGACTGAATGAGAGCTTTTCTTGGTTTGTTTCAGTAGCAATACTAAAGGATGGTAAGATACAATGTATTCTTATAAGATAAAATTAAGTGATAAATTGTCTTTTGGTATATTATCTTGCCAATTTTTTTTACTGCCATTTATCAAATACTTCTAGTCAGAGATGTCAAACTCCTGGTGGCTGCAAATTTCAAAAGTGAGGCCAGACTCAGATTAAAATGTAATTGGGAAATTTTTTTAACAAAATAAATAAACATGGGTAATATTAATTTGTGACATCACTAGTATATAATTTTGTACTAGGCTAGTGTGGGAAATACAAAGATGAATAGGACACTTCTGCTTAGTTTTTTTTGAGGTCATAGTCAAATAGGATGAAAGTAATCATATAAATAACAATATTAAATGAAACATGATGAGAGTAAAGAGCTAAAGAGCCCTGACTGATTAGGTCAAGTAGGTTCCTGGAGGCAATAGTATCAGCTTGAAGCTAAGTAGAATATCAAACAGACAGAAAGGGATGTCATTACAGGCACTACCAGTCACTTGCAAAATTCACAAATTGCTGAAGGAATCCATACTGGGGGAGGGAGGAACAGTGACTTTGTAGGCCTCATAAACTTGGAGCCAGGGCCTTGTGAAAACCACTGTCTTCTTCACGCTCTGCATCCTCTCTCTGACTTGGACAACTCTCTTTAGCCCTGTTCGTTTTTTTGTTCTGAAAGAATTCTTCCTAGAGGCTTGGCTGAGCTCAAAATAAATGGTGACACCTGTGGGAATCAATCAGCATTTATTAAGCACCTGCTATGTGCACTGAGCTAAGCGCTAGGGATACAAAAAAAGGGGCAAAAAACCCAACTGCCAAACAACAACAACAACAACAACAACAACAACAAACAGTTTCTGATTTTAAGAAACTCAGTCTAATGGGGCAGCCTAGAGATGAATTGTCTTGTTCAAGGATCATTAGCAAGGAAGTCATTGCTACTGGATGGAATGGTAGAAGGGACTAAAGTATAAGACTAGAAAAGTGAGAGAGAGGTGGCTAGGTCATAAAGGACTCAACACTCAATAGAGGATTTTATCTTTGAACCTAGAGGTGATAGGGCATTTATTAGGGGTGAGGGGTGACATAGTAAAACTAGGCTTTTAGGAAAACTGATCTGGCATCTGGAGGATGGAGTGGAGTGGGGTGGGAGCTGAGACACGAAAAATCACCAACAGGCTATTGCAATAATCATCTGTTTATTCCAAGGAGGGGAGTCTTCACATGCCTGGAGGACTGTCTTACCCCAACGTGAAGGGGATAGGTAGGTATCAATTTTCTAAGTGGGCTTAGGTACCTCAGGTGAGGATCAGAGAGTTGAACTAGATATATTTGTAACCTGGGAGTGGATGAGGAAGGATGAGGCGTAGCAGAGGTAGCAGAGATACTCAGAAGGTATTCAACAATTCATATTCAAAACTTTTAATAATGCAGTGAGGACTGGACTAGGAGCTGGTGAAAGGCTGTCCAGACCCTGAAATTATGATAGATTTCCCGGTAGAGAACCCCATTACATATTGGTGGCCCAGGATTTGGCTATCCCTCCGGAAAAGAAAGCACTGAAATAAAGAAATCCTCATTTCTTTCCCTCTCTGGGCCTCAGTTTCCTCATCTCTGAAATGAAGGGGTTGAAGAGGCCTTTCTTTTCCTGCCCCAAACAATCGTATCAGTGCTATACATTTCTCTCACAAGCCACTTAGTATTAACCCACTGAAGTCCAGGCTTTCAAAGTGTCTACAACCTCAGTAGACGCTGATGTCCCATGAACTTGGCAGGAGGGACTTCATAAGTGACACCAGTCAAAGAGCTTAAGAAGAGAGAAAGGTTGCTTCAACCAGATTTAGAGACGGAGGGGAACTTGGAGGCCAGCTCCTCAACCCCATTTTTTTTTAAACAGATGAAGAACTTGAGGTGACTTGTCCAAGGTTCCCACACATAGTCCCTGGCTGGGGAAGGGGGGAGGCAATAGGAGTGGGGTTGGGAAAGGGACTAGAATTTGGGGTAGTTTGTAGGGTTTCAGATTAGAGATGGCCTCTGCATTAACACAGTCTCAAATCCTTGGGGCTCCCCAATTCTCTTGGCCCCTCCCCACGATCCCTGGGGCCACACACAGAAGAGAAGGAAGGGGGAGGGGCCGGGTGCTTAGTGTTCACAGCGGGTTTGATGGTCGGGTCCGGGTCGGAGGGCGGAGGTGGGGTGCAGCAGTGCCTGGGGGTAAGGGGTGTGTAAGGTTGAGCGCGTGCCCGCGTGCCGTGGTGGGGGGAGGGGAAACGAGGGAGCGCGGGCGGGGTGTGAAGTGGGTCACTGGGCCGCCGCCGCCGCCCCCAGCCTGACGCACGGAGGGGCTGGGACAGCGATTGCCAGGAGTGACTGGAGCCGCAGCCTCCGCCGCCGCTGCCGCCCGCCTGGGCCCGCCCGCCTCCCTCCCCTCTTTCCCCGCGTCCTTCAGTCTAGTGCTCCGTAGCTGCCCGCCACCGGAGCCGCCCAGGTGAGTGTGCCTCCCCCGTCCGGCCCCGGCCCCGGCCCCCGACCCCGGCCCCGGAGCGTGCAGGCCCCGCGGCCCGCTCCAGAGGGGAGGAGGACGCGTTGCCAGGACCGGAGCCCAGGATCCCCTCCACGGGGTAGGAGAAGATTGGCTCCCTCCTCGGCCCTGGCCCGGGTCTCAGACAAAGCGCCGGGCAGCCCCCTCCGCTGTGGACCCCCGTTTGTCTTAACGCGCTATGCTTCCAGACCGAGAGAACCGGAAAGGAGGTTTTGGGGGGGAAAGACAGTTTAAAAATTCCAATCTAAAGGGGGGAGGGACAGGGAGTAACAGGTCTGACACCCCCCCCCCCCTTTTTTTTTTTCTATGCCCGAGCCGGGGTGATTTCCCTCCCATCCCAGCCCTGGGGCTTTCCTTTTCCTTTGTGTTGCCATTTACCGGACCGGCGCTGGAGGGGTGGGGGTGTGCGCGGTTGTACGGGGCACTGGCTCTCCCACCCCCCCCCAAGCCCCCCGGAACTTGCTCCCCGGGCCTGCATGATGTGATGGTCCATTTGGTTTGGAAGAGCCACAAAAGGGAAGAAGATGGTGGTATCCTGCAAGAGGAGCAGGGTTTGGGTGTGTGGATTAAAAAAAAGATTTTAGAGCAAAAGTCAGAGAGAGGGATAGATAGATAGCTTAAAATATTTGGGGTATATGCAATATATTTTAGGTTTTCTATATTTATATAGAACATCTATATCTATATCCATCTGTCTATATCCATATATACAGATATATATGTATAGATCTTTATAGAGATACATTTGGATGTAGACAAATATAGATATCTATATCTGTTTTTATATTTAGATAAGATTGCATATGCTCAAAGTATTTAAAGGTATATTACTGTATATATGCGTGTATGTATATCCTTGTGTATATATCTTTATATGTCCATATGGAGATCCTTTCTTCCCCCTATATATAAAAATACATATGGTGAAATTGCATATACCCAAAATATTTTAGGTGATATATATATAAAAAGGGAGGGAGAGGGAACTATACATACATATATATGTATGTCTCTTCCCCCTTTCTACTTTTTTGGTTTTTCTTGTGGAAGAATACTGGCTCTGTTTAAGACTGGGCCCATGTAAGTCACAATGGTATTGGTGCTTTGGTGTCCTTCCCCCCTTCACAATTTCCTTGAGGTTCAGTGTATTCTCCAGTTACTGTGACTGTAGTTTGAATTTGACAGGTCACTTACTTTCTAAGCTTTTCTTTCTCATTACCAACCAGATTGTTAAGGCATATCTACTATGGTCTCACCTTAAATTTGGCGTCCTGGAATTTCATTTCTGTTAAGAAAATTAACTTTTTTTTCTTTTTGGATGGACAAACCTTTATTTTTTTTAAAGGAAAATTAACATACCAAGAAAAACTCTTAAACCTAGCTGCCTTTTACAAGAGTTCCATTTTAGAACAGAACAATACAAAATGAAAGGAAGATATACCCTTGTTACCTACTCCCCCTCATTCCCCCAGTAAAATACATTATTGTTCTAGAACCTGGAAACCTGAATGCTTTTAAGTGGATAAAAGCTGTTTTTTGCCCTGTGACTAAATACAAAAATCCCAAAGGAAGTGGCAAGCACATGGTTACACAGTTATTCAACTTTACGGTATTTTCTTTTTGTGCCCAGAATACCAGGAAATAATTTTTGCAGCACATGTTTATGCCATATAAATGTTTATTCAGACAATTTTTAGGCTAAAATTAACCTTAAAACAAGCACCTGTAAAAGCACAGACAGGAAAGTGAATTAATTGTTGCCACACATTTTGAACTTTGTCACTTACAGTCAAGATCTAGAAGTAATGGGAGACATTTTAGAGTAAGTGAAAGAGAAATTAGAAGAACTTAGAAGAGACTTATGGAGGACCTTCTAAATTAGTTTGTATTACTTATTACTGGAAGGGACAGTAGAGATCATATTTAATCTGATTTCACTTTATAAATTAAAAGACCCACAGGTCCAGAGAGGTTGGGTGATTAGCTTAAGGTCACACAGAGTACAGTAAACTTGCAGAATAAATTGGAATCCAAGTCTTATTTCAATGTTGGTATTCTCTCCAGTCACTACACTTGCCCAAAATTGCACTGGTATTAAGTACTAGATATAGGACTAAAAAGACAGCAACTCTACTCTGGAACCAGTGCTCTTTGTACTTAAACGTTTTGTGGATTTTAAATAATTATTCATACTGCATAAATATCTGATAACTAAATGACTGCTGTTCAAATGACAACTAAACTCACTATTCCCATTTCACAAATACTAAGGGACTCTTTGAAGTGAGCACTGTCTTTATAACTTTTGCACTGATCCTAAGGAAACTTAAATCTAACAGGGAGATTTTAAAGACATTTTAAGCCAAATGAACCCAATTTGAAAACACTTCTCTTGTACACTTCAATATTAGCTTAAAACTGAATGATTTTATTTTTATTAATGATAACTTTCATTTTAGTGGCAGGAGTCAGGAAGACCCCAGTACAAATTCTGACTTGGTCATTTAATAATTGTGTAATTCTGGCAAGACATTTAACTTCCCTGTTTAAGTTTCCTCAACTATAAATTGAGGAGATTCAACTAGAGGACGTCTGACGTGCTTATTCATCTTTCATCTTATGATCCCATATTACCTGCAACTATTTAAGTATCTCTTCGGTGTAGAAGTCTTCATAATATGCCAGAGAGATGTTTAGGGCATATTTTTATATATGAAGAAGAAATAGGCAAATAGAATTTAGATGAAGGGCAGAGATCAGAGCCTAATTTTTTTTTTTACCCTAAACTTTAAAGCCTCATTTTCTTCTAACTGGTATCATGAAATTTCAGATTTTTACATTCTAGGAAAATAACATGATTTTTCCTGTTAAAACACATATACAGATATATTTTAAATGCTACTGTTTTAGGAACTGTTAGGGTTTGTGGGTTTTTTTTTTTGGCTACCATTTCCCAAAACAAACATAGTTCATTTCATAATCATGCACAAATCTAGTTTCTACTCTTTTGAAAAGATCAAGTACAGATTCAATAATCCAATACCATCCATATCCAATAAGTAGTTAAGTGATGATTGTATGCAAGGTTCACATAATGGGAGTTACATGTTGAGGATACAGTTATGAAAATTAAAAAAAATACTTGCCCTCAAGGAGTATGTAGTATTCTCTCTTGAGAATAGAATTTTTTTTTGAGGGAATGGTATACAGATTTTGAAAAAAAGGTCAAGGTTTCAGCATTATCTGTAAAGTAAAATTCTCATTTTGAAAGACATTGATTAGAATTTTTTGAACATTTCAAATAGTTATGAAATATAAGCTGGTTACATTTATTAGCACATAAAGGAAACCAGGTTGCTCCAGAAGAATATTAGATGTTGGTAGGGAAAAGGAAAACAGGTACACACACACACACAACTTGTTTTTGATTTTTTTAGATTGTCGTGGGGATCCTCTTCAGAGGAATTTAAAATTACTGACTAAAAGCAGATTATATTCTGTTAGTCTAGAATGTAACAAATAGTGAGAGGGGCCAAGAAAGAAAATGTGCATTGGTGAACGTGAAAGGTCAGTTTAAGTTTTACAAGCCAGATTGAATTCAATTTGAGTAATGACTGTTGGATTTTTGCTCTATGTATATATAGTTTCTGCTGCTATGATACTTATTTACTTAATTGGTTTCCATTACTTGTTTTATGTTACTTTGATAAGACTTTTTTTTTGTATTCTGTTGCCTTTACACAAGCACAGTCATTTTGGGGTTCAAGAATATTCCGTTGTAATTTCTTTTGATTTGTGCCCAAAGAAATTTATTCCTTAATCTTTGTTGCTTGTTCTAATAATGTGGTAAAAAAGGAGAAGGAAGATAGTAACTATGAAATAAAATACAAGTTTGGTTTGGCAGAAGTTTGTTTACCATTGGTAGACAGCTGGAAGGTGCAGTTCTCCTGCAGTGAGCCATTTGCAGAGTCTACAGAATCCTGTAAAGTCCTGGGGAAAACAATCTTCATTACAATATATTGTTTTATGCAGGACCTGCAGTCATAAAAAAATGAACCTGCCTTTGCCAGTTGGTTAGTAAAGAGCTATTGATTATATTCTCCAAGGGTTTGCATACAATCTTTTCTTCCTCTGACAGGAATTGTAACAGCAGTTGTTTTGTAAAGCTTTATTTTGGCTATGGAAGGTCCAGTAATATAGATTCCATGCCTTTGGATGCCTTGTTCATAAGATAAAAATGAAACCCTAAAAAATGAAATTACTGTTGAGCCATAGACTAGAAGTTTTAGACCAGAGGTTCTTAATCTTTTGTCTGGGGAAACCCATGAACATCTCAGAATCCTGTTAAATTTTGAGGAGATGTGAAATTTTAGTTAGTGGTTAGTGAAAATAAAGATGTAAATTTCTCTCCATACAAGTTTATGGATCCTCTGAAATTTATCCATGAACAACTTGGGGTTCCATAGACCCCATGTTAAGAACCTATGAATATTTCCTGATGATTCAGTTTTATTTCAGTCTACATGTGATAGGATTCTTGTGAAAGATAAATTATAATGAGAGGTATGTCATATTCCATATTTTTTAATGCTTGAATTATTAGGTCTTCCTTAAGGATCTGAAGATGTGGTTGTGCCTTAAAAAGAATACTCAATGTCCATAGAAGCAACAACAATAGAAGCATGTCTTAATATAGTAGGACTAGCAAATTAATACAGTGTAGACCAAGTCCATATGCCATGTGCTACAGTGGAAATGAGTTTTCAAATGTGACACCAGAGCACAAGCCTCATTAGGTCCTGTTGAATTCAAAAAGCTTCTAGTGACTCTCATCCATTAACTAACCTTGCTAGGTTTTAAAAGGCTCACCACCAGAATGTTGGTCATTGGGTATTGCATTTTTTTTAGCTATAGCGGTTTTTAAAACAGTAACCTGTAAACTTAGTGAATACAGAAACTATATATTTTTTCCACTGTTTTTAGCATGTTGCCTCTGGCATAATAGACACTTAATAGTTATTTGTTGAAATGAACAGGTAACTCCATTTTGTATGGACAAGATATGGAGACTAGATATGATTAAGTGGCTTCAGAACTGGTTAAATGGCTAGACAGGAAGAATAATTATTAATAGATATTTCAGTGCCAGTTTGGAAGTAGATCTTTAATCTGCTCTCCTCCCCCCTTCTATCAGTGGTCTTGTGTTGTTTACTGTAAAAGTAAAGGTGACATGCTTATAGAATTTGTAGACTGCACAAAGTTGGGAAGGATAGCAAACATATTAGATGACAGATTCAGGATCTCAAAAGATCATGACCAGTTAAAACATTAGGCCAAATCTAATCAAATGAAATTTAATGAAAATAACCTGTAAAACCTTATGGTTGGGTTTTTTTTTAAAAAAAGAGCTTCACAAGTGTGAAATGATGTAAAAAGTGGCATTTATCAGCCAATTTCCTAATACTCAAGGCTTAACACTTCGGTGTTATTTATAATTATTTTTCACTCTTCTAGCTTTCTATTGCAAGTATTTACACAGCCTTGTTTAAATATTCCTGTGTAGTTCATGTTAAAGTTGTTCTGGTCGTTGCAGTTGTGCCTGATTCTTGATATCCCCATTTAAGGTTTTCTTGGCAAAGATATTGGAATAGTTTGCCATGCCCTTCTCCAGCTCAATTTACTTTATGGTTGAAACTGAAGAGAAGAGGCTTAAGTGACTTGCCTAGTGGCACACAGCTTTGTAAATGAGGCAGCTTCTGAGGCAAAATTTGAACTTAAGACTTCCTGACTTCAGACCTGGTACTCTGTCACCATTTGGATCTATCTCTAGTCATGATGGTGGGTTATAAGAATGTTAACAATCACTCTACTAGTCTACTTTTGTTTTAGTTTTTCTTCATTCACAGCTAACTGTGTGAATAATTGTTTTCAAGTTTTGCTTCAGTCATATTTCTCTGCTTATGAACTTGAAGGTATTCCCTTGGTCTATTACATTAATCCAGATAACTCAGCCTGACATTTATTTGATCTTATCTGCCTTTCCAAACTGATCTATCCTTGACTTCCTAATATGGTCCCTCTATTCTGGCTAAGCCCCTGTTTTCCTATTTGTGATTTGAAAATCTTTCATCTTTGCCTCTGCTCACATCTTTCAGTCCTTTCTATTTCCAATTTGTGTTCTTCATCTCTCTCAAGATTAGGGTTAAAAGATAAGATGTTGATGATTGAGATAACCAGACCACCTGAAGTGGGGAGAAGGTGGACTTTGAATAATAATTTTGATACTATTCAGTTGAAAATCATTGTGTTAGGCTCTTAATTACAGTAAGATGAAAACTGTACTTAGAAAACAGATAATAGGGTCATAGATTAGAATCAGAAATTTCTCAATAGGCCATCTCACCCATCCTGCTCATTTTACAGAGACCAATAGAAAATAAATGACTTCTTCAAGATGACATATATAGCCACTGACAGAGGTGGGATTTGGGCCCAGAGCCTTAGATTCAGAGCCCTGTCTCTTTTTCTTTTCTTCTGGACCATATGAGACCAGGGCAGTAGTAGAAACAGGGAAACCAGGCAAAGGTTTTTCCCTTTCAGAAGTGAAATGCCAAGTCTTCAGCTTTTGAAATGCAGGGAGTTGTTTGAAAAGTATTTGTTGAACATCTACCATATGCTAGATGATATGCCCTGAAAGAACTTACTTCCTACTGAGAGGAAGGGGAAGGGGAAGGGGATCAGGATCGGGATGTATATACATACATAATTACAAAATATGTACAAAGTAAAAAGCACTTTTGGGGTGTGTTCTGTGTGTATTTGAGTTGTGGAGAATACCAACAACTGGAAACATCAGGAAAGACATCATGTAGGAGATGTCATTTGAATTAAACTTTTCAGGGAAGTAGGGATTCCAAGAGGTAGAATTGAGGCAGGGAGAGCCATCGAGGGACAGTCTGTCCAAAGGAACAGTTAGGGGATATGAAATGCCAGTGTATGGAAAATAGCAAGTAGGCTAATTTGATTGGAACATTGAGTTTGAGAAACATCCTTGCTCCCTTGAACAAGTATGGGCCTATCTGAAGACCTTTTCTCTAGATATTCTTATCTCTGTAGATGACAGTTATATATTCAGCCTTAATCTCTTTCCTCACTTCCAGTTACAAACTGCCTGGTAGATATATCCATTTAGATGTTCAATAGGCACCCCAAACTCAATCTGTTTGAAACAGAACTGTATTTTCCAAAACCTATCCTTTCTCCAAATTCCTTATTTGTTGACATCATGACCACCCAAATTTCTATCCTTGCAATCTTTTTTGACTTTTCTCTCACCCTCAATCCACCATTATTTGTTAAGTTTTATTGCTTTTACTTCTACACAATTTCTCTAATCTCTTCTCTATTCATGTGGCTTCTATCTTAGTTTAGGCCTTCATCACCTCTCATTTAGATTGTTGCCATAGCCTCTCAGTTACTCTTGTCTTCTCTCTTATTGGTCCTTCATACAGCAGCCATATTGATATTCCTTAAATAGATCTGTTCATGTCATTTTCATACCAAAAAAAATCATCATTGATTCCCTGTTGTTTCTAGGGTAAAATACAAAATATTTAGTTTGCAAACTAACACCCACTACATTCTGGAAATCTTTTAGTGTAAACCATATTAAATGAACAACCAAATGGAGACTCAGAACTTGCATAGACTTTACTGCTGTAATTAATGAAAACCTGATACAAAATTAAACTTAAACATTTAATGAAGGGTCATTATGATATAGTAGAGATAGATACCATGTTACAAGATCTTAGTTCAAATACTAACCATCCTAGCTAATCTGTGTTACTTTAGGTAGGTTACTGATATTCTTTGGAGCTTGGATTCTTCATCTGTAAAATGAGTTGGTTGGATTAGATAATCAGATTCTACGTTTGTGATCCTTAGATCTACATGATCGTTATTGCTTTCCGTTGCAGTTAGGCAGTTCACATAAATGACTATAATTTGTATTACTTTTACACAGCAAATTCAATTTTTTTAATCTTTCCTTTTCTCAATTTGTTCCCTAGTGCCCATAATTAGCTGTACGGCTGATAGTTTTTTTCTGATTCCATTGTTGATAATAACTCACATTTCTTTGGTCTATCCTGTACATTTATCTCATTGATCACTATAACCATTATGTGAGATAAGGGCCATTATATTCATTTTTCAAATAAGGAAATAAGGGTACTAATGTTTAGAGAAGTTAAGGAACTTGCTGTTGCCAGGTAGCTACTAAGTGTCTGGAATTTCTCTTGACTTCAAATCCAGCATTTTACACTATACTGCATTCCCTCTCTAATCATGATAAGGATGACGTGCCTCCTTATTGAAATGACTTACAGACAGATTATTTAACCCCATCAGTCCAATGGGAGTGCTTCCTCCCTCTCCTGTCTGGGGTAAGGCACTGGGGTTTGTGAGGGGGAGGCTCAAACAACAGCCTGTTGAATCTGTGGAGAAGGTGATTCCTGCTGTGGGGTTGGAGAGGAGCTAGGTTTGAGGGGGACATAGCTCACAGCATGGCACAAAGCTTAAGGGGAGTGAGCCCTTAGGCCATTCTCCTCCCCCTCTCCACATGCATCATTCATCTCCTGTCCCTCTACCCAGCAGTGCAATGGGAGTGCTTCCTCCCTCCCCTGTCTGGGGTAAGGGGTGGGGGGGCAAGATGCAGCACTCAGTGGGGGGGGGTGTGGCACTTGGACTAGGGGGTGGCACCTGGCACTCTGTTCTAAAAGGTTCTCCAACACTGGCCTATGGTATCACTAAGAGTCATACCATTTAAATGACTAAACATTGGCCCTGCACTTCTGTTCTAGTGTTTTCCCCTTGTTGATTATTTGCAATTAATCTTGTATATAAATTGTATATAGTTGATTTTGTGTTGTCTTCTTCATTAGATTGTCAGTTTCTTGAGGGCAGGGCTTGCCTTTTGCTTTTTTGTGTAATGGTAGCATGGTGGTAGACCCTTAATAAATGTTTTTTGACTTACTAACTAGAAGTTCTCTTATTTGAGAGATGGAGCAGTGAGTTTTTATATTGTTATTTTGCTATGCTTGGGGAATCTATGTATGTAATTTGGGAAAAAGGAGTAGACTTTAGAACTTTCCCCTGAGGGGGAAGGAGGCCAAATGGAGCCAGCCTGTGTTTTGTTGACCTCAGGTGGATTAAGTGATTCCTTTGGTTCTTTTTGTGGCTTTTAGCTTTGTTTGACTAGTATTAGGGGTTATGGGGTAGGGAAAAGCTTACTTTGGGAGCTAGTCGGGACTTGACTTGGAGTAAAGGCATGGAGTGGAAAGTCTGGCCTCAAAAAGCCACCTTTGCTATAGGAATGCATTTGCTTGATTAGGGAGGAAAGAGCCCAGCCTAAAGGGATAGAGTATGTAGGCAAGGGACCAGAGAATGGAAATCTACTAAGGAGTGTGAGGAAGTCATGAATACCTAAAAAATAGGGAGATAGCTTCGGGTCTGTGTGGGATAGTTGTGAATTTAGAAATCCCTTTTAACCTTATAGCAACTTATTTTCCAGCTGTTGAGGTTCTCCTTTTGCCTATAAGGATAAAGGCTATTTCATTTTTTTCTTTCATTCCCCACCCCCCCCCCCCAAGTACTTAATGATTGCTTTTCAACTGTGTGGTACCTCCTCACTTTCATTTTACCCACCACTCTAATGCAACCTTTTTCTCCTTTGTTTCTAATACCCACCCAGCCCCTTTCTCTTCTTTCCCTTGAGCAAATTCTTGCCTTCTGTTCCCTGTCTCCAGCCCTGAGCCCCTTCCTTGAGGGCTCCATGCATCCTCAACTCTGGGTGGTGACCAAAGACCCAGGACTCTGCTTTCAGAGGGTTGAAACCAAGATCACTGTGCAGGTCCTTCCCTCCTAGCCCTATCCCATTCGATGAAGGTGATGGCTCAGAGGAGAGGGCATAGTGAGGTTAGATCTAGATCCCCGGCATTGGAAGACTTAATTTAGATTAAATTTAGATTAAACCAGAAATGGAAGGGGAGGGGTTAGATTAGAGTCTAGGAACTGGGGTTAGGGAGGTGTTTACCTCCCTAGAATGCTTCTATTTCTTTTGATCGAGTCCCTGAAATGATACTAAAGTAAATTTACATTTAATAACAATAGCTAGCATTTATATAGTGCTTTACACATATTAATTCATTGAATATTCTTAATAACCTTGGGAGTTCCTTGCTATTTTTCTCTATTTTACTGATGCAAAAAACTCAAGTGACTTGCCTACAGCCACTGTAGACAATGGTGAGAGTATAGTAATGATAATTGATTTATATGGTAATTTACCTATTTTTAATCTCATTTGAACCTCACTTCCAAGTCCAGCCCTATTGGACATAGTATACTTACGGGCTCCAGTAGAAGGCCTAGGGTACTTAAAAAAATTGTCATCATTTCCCCTAACCCACCTTACCTTGTAAAGAGCATTGTAGTTGACAGAAGTGCTGGACTCTGCATCAGGAAAGGCCTGTGTTTCAGTCCTTCCTCTGACACTTAGCTGGTGTGTAACACTGGGCAAAGTCATTTACATGTCTTTCAATTTCACTTTTGTAATCTGCAAAATTGGGATAGTATATTGATATCATCTATTTTAAGTGTGGTATAGAATGCTTTGCAAAAATTATTCTTTGCCAAATTAGGTACAGCTTATAATGCAGATATATGGGGAAATTGAAAATTCCCTAAAGGCAATAATATGTCTTACTCTATTATTCATATTTTTTTGAATCAGAAAGATTGTCATGTTCCCTGTCATTTTCCTCTTGTAATATAGATATTTAGTATTGGCATCAAGATGCAAACTTTGGTTTTCTTACTCCCAGGCCAATCCTCTTTCTATCACCCCACTCTGCTTCAGTTGTTAAAGGATGACAAGATCCTATAGGTGGTATAAAGCTAGCAGTCAGTGGACTGGGAAAGAGGGAAAATAGATCTGGCCATCAGCAGGCATCAAAAGCAAACTGGAATTGTAGCATTTTAGATTTTATCTAATCTTAACTGCTTCCTTCTGCAGATGAGGTACCTGAGATCCAGAGAGGTTGCATACTCTTATTTCCAGACTATTAGCCCAGTGCATTCTCTACATTTCACAATCTTGCCACAACTTTGGCTTTTTTTCTTCTATTTGGGGTCAGATAGATACTGTGCACAAAGGTAATTGCTGTCCTAAGGGGGGAGTGATGGTTGGTGCTTTAGTAGGAGTTATGTGAGAGAGATTGAACTATAATAGAAAGCATTTTTTTCTGTATTTAAGGTTCATACCCTTACTACTGAAAATACTGCAATTTACAGACTAAACCGTATTTCAAGACATGATTAAACAGAGTAGTTGATGCTCTCAGGTGGTTGAATTGAATAGATTATGCCACTTTGGGCAATAAATTTAGCTCTAAATTTTCTGGCAGTAAAAGCCAAGGTAGAAAAATAAATTGGGTTGTGTTGTTTCCATTGTCTCACAAAAGAAAAATAATCTGTGTTCAAAAGTATCTCTCCTATGTTACTCCAATTAAAAAAAATAAATTTTGGTTAACCAATTAACTTGTCTCCTAAAATCCAAATACTGTACAACTTGTGTGAATTTAAACCCATTAATATTTATTTCTCTGTGTATATAGCTTTAATCTGGTGATAATTCTTGTCCTATTACTTCAATGAAATAATTTGTTAAAGAGGTAGATTTTTTTTTGTGAAGAAGAGAGAAAAAAAGAGCTTGGGTTCCTTTGGCTAGGACTGGTATTTGTGAAGTGTGGTGTGGGATTTTGGACGGCTTGTTCTTCATAAACAATTTGGACAAATGAATAGGATGTACCTAGAAAAGTGGAGGATTTATTGAACTTTGTAGGTAGAAGTGTGCTAAAGACAAATTGCTTACTTTATAATTTTGCCTTGTCCTTGATGATATACTTTTCTCATTAATCTGAAAATAATTTAATCATCCACCAGTAGCATGTAGACTATAAAGTGTTAATGCCTCCTGTTGTTACAAAGCGGTGAGAGTTTTGTCTAAATGGTTGTAGGATAAAGGAAAAGGGAGAGAGAAGTCAGAGCATCCTGATTCAGCAAGATCCAGTGAACCTAGGATTTTATATGCCTGGTGGGGAAATAAAAGGTAGTGTTGCCATTTTCAGTAGTATAGAATTTTGCCTTTTTTTGCAGGAGAAAATTATAATAATGACAATGATGAGAGTATAGTAATAATAATTGATTTATATGGTAATTTACCTATTTTTAATCCCATTTGAACCTCAGCAATCTCTTATCCTCTCAGTGCCTCAGTTTTTGCATTCCCAACCTCATAGGAATATTGATTTATAAAGTGTTAAAATCCTATAAAATTTTAAGTTATGCTTCTTCTTGATTGACTTCTAGAAGGCATGAATACAGCAAAAGAGGAAGTATAATATTAATATTGGACTCAGGAGACTTGGGTTTGAGACTTGGCATTGAGTGTTAATATTTAACCTAATAATTGGAAGAAGAGAAAGTAGTGCAGGAGACAAAAGAATGCAGAGTGAAGAGAAAAACTAGATGAAGTGGTCAAGATGAATAAAAATAGAGATAACATTAATAAAACTGCCTTGGCCCTTTAAAACTAAAATAGCCAACAGAGGAAAAGTGTGCCATTTCTTTCCTAGAATCTCTTTAGATCACTTGTCTTTGATGGTTTGGTTTTAGGTTTTGTTTTCACAGTTACAAAGCCAAGGTAGGGATAATTGAAATTCCTCTTGCCTGTGGGATTCTATGATTGAAATATGATAGAATTATAGGATTTGACTGATATTTACCTTTTATAGTTAGCAGGTTTACTTTACCTTTTATAGGTAGCAGGTTACTTAACTTCTCTGACTTTCAGTGTTCTTATTGATAAGATGAAGGGGGTTAGACTAAATTGACAATTTTCAGTTACATTTAATGGATTGTGTAATCCTAAATCACCTTATTTCTTTTACATTTTGAAAGATTTTCTCTATGGTTGTGAAATTTGCAGTCTTAAAACAACCAGAACTTTTGTATCTAAATAACTTTCTGCACTATTGGAAGTATAAATGATAAAAATTACCTTATATGCTTTAAGGGAAAAAATAGGAATTTTTTATAATATTGTAGCATGAAAGAACTACATTTTAATGCTGAGTAAAATTAATTTCTTTGCAAAATTGTTTCTTTACAAAAATAACTTTGTAGCTTGAAAATTAGCAGTACAGTTGTAGTCAAATAAAATTAATCCCTAATTTCTAGTTATCTTATCAAGATTTTTCTATTTCTAATGATTTGTAACATTTCACAGGCATAAGAATTTGACCCATCTATCCATACAGTAAAATCCAAGGAGAAGATGATCATATATTACCCAGATTAAAGGTATCAAACTCACTTTGGCAAATCTCTAGAGTGAGAACCTGATTAAAATGTAACTAGGAAATGTTTAACAAAATAAACAAAAAAACACTACAGAATAATGTTGCCATGTGCTTTTCTATGTTAGTATGTAGACCTGTAGGGATCCATTTCTATTTATCAATCAATAATTAATCAATAAACAATCCTAATATCCTGTACAATGCTAAATGTTAGCATTTGACACTGACACCACTGGGTTAGATTATGGCATACAATTAAATGGACAATTTATAGTTATGTCAGGAGATAAAGCTAGGTCAGATAGTACAAATGAAGAATGGAATTATACACAAAATTAAAAAAAGAGGAGAGTAGATTAGATTACCTTCAGGAAATTAAAGAACTCCTTTAATGACTCCCAGACTTCTAGAAGAAAAGGTCTGTCTGTGGGTGTTATACCACTGTGAGTCATGCAACACTGCAGTCTCTAGAGAACAGAAATTTAATGTTCCAGAGAAGGCAATAGAGTGGAAAGCATAGTGGAGTGAGCTGGTTGCAACATGTAACAAACAGAGGACTTTGGAAGACCCTGTTCTGGGTGTGTAAATCTTGAAATCTCTCAGACTTGTGAATGTTAAAAATTCGGGGAATTCTTAATTGGAACAAATTCCCTACTGAGAAACATTCCCCATTTTGATGTGAGAACTTGCCAGGATCAGAAATGGGAGGGCCTCTACTCCACCTGTACTTAAGACTGCTTTAGGGGAGAAAACTCCTTGCTAAACAATGAAAGTACTTGGACCCATGCTTATGGTGGGGCAAGGAGTTCTTTGAGCCAGGCCTGTTTTTAGAATTGATACAATGAGATGCTAGGTACCTAAAAGGGTTGGGCAAGTTTTGTCTTAATGAGATTAGTTGACTCAGCTGTGTTTTCACTGGTTCAGACTTACTGAGGAGATTGGTTGACTTAGCAGGAATTCAGATGGGCAGTCCTTTGGAAAGTGTCTACAGTGATTGGTAGATGTAGGGACTTAGGGGAGGTGACATGGGAGAAAAATCCCTATATAAGAAAAAGCAGAATCTCTTGAGGGAGATCCTTTTGGAGAAAGCCTTTTGGAGGATCTCTGATGAGGACCGCTTGGGAAGAATCTCTTGAGAGAGGCCTTTTGGAACAGTCTCTGGCTGGAAGGCTCTCTGGTGAAGTCAGCTGAGATGGAGCTGGCCTGGTGTCACTAGAATCCTTGTTTAGGCAGACCTTGTGGTGAGTGTTAAAAGACTGACTGACTGATTCTCTCTCTTAAGACTCAGGTCTAGGCCATATTGGCTTGAGGCCCTTCATACTTATTCCTTTCCTACTCTTTCTCTCTTTCTCTAATTCCTCATTATATTATTAATTAAAAATCTCTATAAAACCCAGTTGACTTGGGTATTTGAATAATTGGGAATATTTCCCTGGCGACCACCTTATATTTGATTTTAAAAACCAAGACACTGTAGTGAATCATATTTCTGCGGTCAAATTTACTCACCCTCTCTTATATCTATCACAATTTATATCTTCCACCATTTTAACTCACTACAGTTTAAGACCTCAACCATTTTAAATCTCACAGGTGTTAAGGGAAGACTAGGGATTTCCGAATCAGGGCTGTCACCCAGCTGTCATTTGTGGCTCCAAGAAGCTGTAGCATACTCAGTGGCCATACCCCAGTAAACTATCTTGGCTGATGATGGACTCATTTTAGGTTGAGGATAACTGACAGGCCTCATACTGTCTGTGAATCAGGGGAGGTGTCTGCCCTGGGCATTTTCCCCACAGAAAGGGAGAATGAGAACAATTTGTTCCAATGGTCTTCAGTAGTGCCTAGCATGATGCTGGCATATAGTAGGTAGTTAATAAGTGCTTGTTAAATTTATTTGAGTAAAGGATATCATCAGGGGATGATATGAGCAAAAAAGAAGTTGAGCTAGCCTGGTGGAAGGAGTGAGGAAAATAATATATAGAGAATCTTGAGTATTCTTCTGGTATATTCTTAATATGTGGGAAACACTGGGTAGATAGACCCTCTGTGGCGAACAAACTTTTGGAACATGACAGAAGTCACAAACTCTTAGCAAGAATGGATGGGTTATAAGGCATTACTCAGTGGAACACCTAAACTTATGAATTCACAGGTCTACTTGATTATTTTAAGTGTGTATATGTATATGTTTATGTATATATGTATATATATTCCTTATTCTGTCCAATAGAGGGCTCAAAG
Source organism: Monodelphis domestica (assembly GCF_027887165.1). Taxonomy (NCBI): domain Eukaryota; kingdom Metazoa; phylum Chordata; class Mammalia; order Didelphimorphia; family Didelphidae; genus Monodelphis; species Monodelphis domestica. The sequence goes on along the minus strand of NC_077230.1, from coordinate 192,194,478 downwards.
TTGAAATGGAAAATTAGCCTAACATTAAAGCTTTGGCAGGACTGAGGGAATGATGAGTGGGTCCTTGTTGTGTTAGAGTAGAAAAAATCTTGCCTTTCTTGTCAAGCAAGATGAAGGGTTCTTTTTTGTGTTTATTGCTTAGTTTAGTAGAACAAAAGATATTTTCTTATATTCATTTGACATACTTTGGTATTATTTGATGATCTGGGGAAGAAAAACCTTTAAAAATCATTCAAAGAAAATTCAAATAACAAGTAGTAATCCAAAACATATATCCTAATACCATGTTAGTTTGTTTTCAGATAAAACATGGGTTTTTATCATAACTTCTAATTTTTTACAAATGTTCAAGCTGTCTTATGCATATTGTATTATATGGTAACCTGTGATTTGCAAATGAATCACAGTAAAATATCATACCATATCCTAGACATTTAAAAGTATTTTTTCTATTTTTGTTTAAGTACATTTCATTCATAGGATCATAGATTCTTAGAATTCCAAGAGATCTTAAATGTACAGCCAAATCAAGTCATTGTATACTTTGAGACTTTAATATGGTGCCTCCAGTTTGTTATTATCCATTGGAGCTTTGGAGACTTTAACACATTTGATTTGACTTATCACACAATAATACCTTTGTGCAATAGTGAATTGAATTTTCTGACAGTAAAAATATGTGCATTTATCAAAAGTAATATTAAACTGTCCCTTGTTGCAGTTTGCCTATCTTAATCTCTGACTCTGCTTCCTTGTTATTTTTGCCCCTAACCTAACTACAAAAGCTTTTTTGTTTTTTATAGATTTTTTTTTTGTAAGCCCAAGGCATTTCTATGTTTCGTTCTCCTGTTACTATTAATATAAGACTAGAATACACTTTTATGTTTGCCCTTAGTTATGTGCCCTTGCTTCCTTCTTTTCTAGATATTCTTTTAAAATCTGAGGTCATCTGAGAACTCCCTGGAAGCTATGTCTTTAAATGAATTTCCCTTATCTCTCAAAGAGCTTAGTTGTGATTTTGCTGTTAGAATTTTACTCTTTACTCAGTTTCTCATTTGGATACTTGGACTATATGGTCAAGGTTCTCTGAACTTTAAAAAATGTTCTCTTCTAGAGTTGTTGGGTACTTGTCACATTATATATCACATATATCTCATTCCCTTCCTTGGCGGTTGGAAAATCTAAGATGCCAAGGTCACTTTCATCCAAGGTTGTACTTTTCACTTTATCTACCATCCTTGTTGGTCAGAATCAAGAACAAAATAACAGTCACTTCTGTCTTCTAAGGGGTGTTTTATTGTGCTCCTAATCCTTCCAGGTCTGGGGCAAGGGTATAAGGATGACATTAGAAAATAAGTATTGTTTTATTAGTTTAGATATAATAAGTAAATTTATTATTTTTACAAGGGCTTGGGCCATAACCAAGCCAGGCCTGGAGCTATAATTGAGAACCCTCTAAAGCATGAACTACAGTGTTTGCAGGATAGCTGAGTATGGTCTGGAGGAATTAACGATAGTACCATCATTAGAAAATGTAGTGCTAGGTAACAAATAAGGAAGGGCCATATACAAAAGGAAAACTCAAAGTTTAGAAGTACAAATTTATGGTGCAGTGGCATTGGCATATACGAGACAAAAAAATAAAAAAAAATTTAGTCAGGAAAGGAAACAGGTATCCTAACATAGATTCTAGAAAATGATATGTTTCCAATTTGATTTGATCACTACTATGAGACTGTCTTTCTTGAGTATCTTCCCATGTATGACCACAAGGTTGTCACCTCAGGCTCCTCACATTTGTGGATTTTCCACAAAGGTGTATGCTACTTATAAAGTTGTACCTTGTTTTGGTTCACATTTTTCCTTTAGAATTCAAAAATGTGGATTTATTGTTGTTTACTTGTTCGATGGCCTTAATTGTGTCCAATTCTTTGTGATCCCAATAGGGGTTTTCTTGGCAAAGATACTGGTGTGGTTTTCCATTTCCTTCTCCAGCTCATTTTGTAGATGAGGAAACTGAGGGGAATAGGGTTAAATGATATGTCTAGGGTCACACAACTTAATTTGTGTCTAAGGTTCAGTTTTCATAAACTCAGATCTCCCTAACTCTAGTCCTAGTGCTCTATCCACTGTGCTACCTAGCTGCTTCCCAGATTTAGGTCTTAACCTTTAGAATGACAAACTTTTGAGTTTTAAAAGGGACCTTGGAGGCCATCTCTTCTAATCAGTACTTGAATAAGAATTCCCTCTACCACATTCTGGTCATGGGATGTAAACAAGGAATTTGCCAAGAACAAGGGAGACCTGCACAGATTGAAGAAAAGGTGTCTGGAGGGGCAATGGAACATTCAGCTGGTAGGGGAAGGGAGAATTCCATGGAAGATTCAAAAAAGGGGAAACTGTTGTCCAGAGAGAGATTTTGGTCAGACTCTTACCTAAGACTCTGGAAAGAGCTGGTTAGATTATTTCTTCTAATGCCCTTTTTGCCTGGCTGAGCTGAAGAAATTGTTTTGCCCTAAACTGAAGATCACCCTGGATCACAATTTCTCTGAGGGCAACTATATCCCTTGAAAGACAATTTTGATCCCACCATCAAAAAAGTAGCCATAGAGAATAGTTGGCAGGGTCTCTTGGTCCCTCTACACACTTACTCTCTTTCTCTCTCTCTCTCTCTCTCTCTCTCTCTCTCTCTCTCTCTCTCTCTCTCTCTCTCTCTCTCAATAAATTAGATAGATTACAGAAGAACTGTCTCTTAAGTTTGTGTAATAGAAGGGAGGATTTTAAAATCAAAGAAGAAGAAGGCTGGGAAGGGTTGACTCCATTAAAGTTGTCCAGCCTAGTGGAGAAGAGGGAAGATGCTACCCAGAAATTAGTCCCCAACAACAGCTGATTTTCTGGTCCTAGCATCTTTTAAGTCCCCTCTCCTTTTCTCTCTATTACAGGGATCATCCAGCTTTGCTTTAAAAGCTTTAGTGAAACTAAACTCTTTTATCAGTCTGCTGAAGCATCCCATTAGGTGATTCTGTTTGTTAGAAAGTTTTTTTCTTACATCACATCTAAATGTGCCTCTCTGAAACCTCGACCTTTTTGGTACTAGTTCTGACTTGTGAGCCCAAGCAGTACAAATGAACTCTTCTATATGGCTGCTCTTCAAATACTTATGACTACCTACTCTGGGTTAATTCGGAAAAGACTTTTATTTCATCCTTGTGAGAATGGATACTCACGAGCCAGAGTTGCAGCCAGCAAGCAAGTACAAAAGTAGGGGAGAATGCAGGCTCCTTTTATCTTAGTCCCTATCATAAATCAGACCTTCTCCTCCAAACCCTAAATTTACAGTGTTCACTTATCTTTGTGTTCCTCTCATGTCACGCTGATGTGGACATGGGGAAATGGGGTTTAGGCTAGAATGTGGCCTATTTCTACTGCGTTTCAGGGGACCTATGAGAGTTCACCAATCTTGTTATCTCTCATATCTCACATTTAAGATGCCTGTTTCCAGTGACCTCTTTCCATGTCCTCCCCCTCAGACTGTATATATATATTTCCCAAGATCTTTCAGTGATTTCCAACATGGGATGACTTTAGGCCTTTCTGCTTCCTACTCATTTTCTTTTGGACTTGCTACAGTTTATCATTGTCCATCCCTAAATGTTGTACCCAGATCCAGATGGCATTTGGAGTACCAGGTCCAGATGTACAGTGGAATTGAGACTTCTCACATGCTTTTCTTGTCTGACATATCACACTCAATTCATTTTGAGTTTATACACTATTAAATTCTCAAGTTGTTTTGATATGAAACAATTGTGTAGCTATGTTTCTTCCATCTTGTAAAGAGTGAGAATTTATCAAAATTTTAAAAAATTGTTCTAAAATTTATAACTCCAAGTAAATTTTAGAGGGAAGGAGATATTTGCCTTGACAGGCAATTTAATAAACATAAACAAATAACTGTATAGGACATAAGAGATAAAAGTATAGTTTCTGTTGGGAAATAAAATATGTACACCAATAAATAGAGTATTCAAGTACCTGGGAGATGCAGAAAATGTTAGGATAATTGAAAAACAGAACCATCTCTGGCTGAGGAGATCAAGAAGGTTGCTTTGGAAGATGTAGCATTTAAACTGGGCCTTAAAGGATAAATGGTGTTTCCTGTGGTAGAATGTGTGGGAGAACATTTCAGGTATAAGGAAAGGCAAATAGTACTGTGACTAAAGTGGAGGAGAGAGCCTGTAATATTTTTTGGGAACTGTGAATCTGGTGTTGAGTTTAGTGCTCATGATGAGGAATAAGGGATGTAAAGTTTTTTTTTTTACCTTCTTATCTTTAGAATTGATGCTAAGTATTAGTTCCAAGGCAGAAGAGCTCTAAGGGATTAACTTACATAGAGTAATGCAACTGAGTTTTCCCATACATCTAGGAAGTGTCTGCAAATTTGAACCCAAGACTTCCCATCTCCAGTCTTGTCTCTAGCCACTGAGTTACTTAGCTACCCCTAGGATATATAAGTTTTTTAAAAGTATCTGAAGGCTAAGATGTTCTGTAATGTTAATCTTTTTGAATCTTTAAGCTTTATATACTTTATTCTTCAAGCTTCTAATGTTTTATTGCTTATTGCAACCCTTTCACACTTTAGTAAATGGTTTAATGGTTTTGCTATGGGCAAAAAACAATCATAACCTGATGGACAGTCCCCTGGTGAGGCATCTCACCAAATTTAATAAGGCCAGATTTAGAAAAATAGACATACAATCTATTTCTGAATCCATTCTTGATGCCTTTCTAGTTTGATTTGACTATGTAGGTCTTGAGGTTGGCTCAAATCTTATTTGAGGTAGCAGAGTAGGACCATTTGCTGCTGTTGTTGTTTTTAGTTAGCATTTATATTTTCCACTAAAATTTGAATCCCTGTATTTCAATGTGGTGTTGAAAGTCATCTGGAATCCTTAAAGACTTTGCTAGCAGTGTGTAAGCTCTGGAAAGTTCTACCAAGCTGCCAAGGTTCAGGCTCATTAGTGACTGTGTAGCTGAGCTGAGCTTGGGATAGGTGAATCTTCATGTTGGCCCCAGGGGAATGAATTTTTCATCAGATGCATCAGTTTATTTATAAATTGTATTTTGCCTCAGCAGATGGAGAATCTACAGGTCAAAATGTGCACACCCTTAAAGTATAAGACAAGAGATTTACACAGTGTTTTAAGGTTTATACAACATTTGACATTTATTTTCTCTTTTCATTTCCTCCTTAGAGTAACTCTGTGAGGTAGAAAGCACAGATATTATTTTTATTTCAATTTTACAACTGAGGAGAAACAGACTCAGAGATGGTAAGTGATTTTCCTAAGGTCATACAGAGATTTAAATTCAAGTCTTCCAACTCAGGTCGAGCCATATTATCCTCCTTCATCAGTTACTCCTTCCCTTTCTTCCTCTCTTCTTTTCTTCCTTTCTTCCCTTCCCCTCACCCTCATTGTGGTAAGAGGTAGGCAATTGGGGTTAAATGATTTGCCCAGGGTCACACAACTAGGATATATTTGAGGTCAGATTGAATCCAGTACCTTCCTTTCCCAGACCTAGCACTGTTTCCATCAAACCATCTAGTTACTTTTTTCTTACATACTATTCAGTGTGTGTTTGTGAAGATCCAGCTAATAGAAACTTATACATTTATATTATTCTCTTCTGACTCTTTAGGAAATAGCTTAGCCTAGGTAAAGTTAAAAAGAAAGTTACCATGTTAACTCTCAGTTTATCTTTCTCTTCTGAAACTCAATTTACCAGTAAAGTTGAGGAGAGGATTTGGGTACTTTGAAACATAAACTATAGTATATCCTCACTCCCAGACTGCAATTTAGCTTTAAGAATAGAGAGGAAACTTTGACAGTTTGATTGTAGTAGTTGACCCATTTATTCCTGAAGGGTTGGGCTTTTTTGGTTTTTCTTTTTCTTATCAGAATTATCTGTGGAAATAAAATCTGATGTCTCCCTTTCCACTCAGCTCACTCTACCTCCCAACTCCCATAACAAAATACCTGGGAGAAAAACCTCAACAAATCTAGAGTTTTGTATGGAAGAGAGGTTTAAAATATTGAAATCATTGCTTATTCTAAGGATAATCTTGAGGTACTGAAGCTTGAAGCCCACTTTTTCAGTCTCTTAAAAAAAATGATAAAGCAACTTAACCTTCACAGTTAGTCAAAAAAAGTTTTAGGGACTTTTAGGATTTTAACTTTGTTCCTGTTTATATGCTACTGAATGGAACTAGAAAAAAAACATGTCTGTATACTAACTGGATCCACTACAGATTTATGTTGCCTAATTTCAATTTTACCCTCACTGCCCGGAAAGGCAATCCTTTTATATTTCCTTAATCAATTCATTATCCTCAAGCCTCTCAAAGCTTCCTCTTCTCCCACCCCCTTAGTTCCTTGAGTTGCTCTTTATTGAAAAAACTGAGACTTTTGAGTTGAGCTTCTCTCCACCTCCCTATCTCCAATCATTGAGATGTGTTTCTTTACTATCTGCTATGCTGCTGTCTCACAAAAAGAAGTGGGCCATTTTGACAAGGCAAACCCCTCTCTGTGCAACCAATGATCCCATTGCATCCTGTCTTTTGCTGCAGATTTCCCTCTCTATCATCCCTACTGTCACTAATCTTCTGTCTTGTCCTTTTCACTGGCTGCTTCCTTGCTATCTATAAACATATTCATGGATCCCAACAAAAACAGAAACAAAAACCTCTTACATGACTCTCCCATCCTTGGTAGCAATTGTCCTTTATCTCTCCTCTGTTTCATGGTAAAGTATATTGAAAAAGTCACCCTTTCACTTCTATTAATATTATTAAAGCATATGGCATAGTGCCTACTACATAGAAGGTGCTATATATGTATATATATACACACATACATATACATATATTTATTACTTTTCCTTCTTCAACCTGGATATTCTGTAGTTATCTCATATCTTTCTCCTGAAACCATTCACACTTTAAAACTCCATTGTTAAGGATGATATCATTCCCTTAGTCGCCTAGTTAGTTGTTTCAGTCCTATCTGACTCCTTGGGACCTCATTTGGGGTTTTCTTGGCAAAGATAGTGGAGTGGTTTGCCATTTCCTTCTCCAGCTCATTTTACAGATAAAGAAACTGAGGTAACTAGTAAGTTGCCTCAGGGTCACACAGCTAGTGTCTGATGCTGGATTTGAACTTAGAGCACCTATCCACTGCTTTTTACCTAGCTGTCCTTTAGTCACCTACATTGAGTATCATTCTGGATTCCTTATTCTCTCTTTCCACATTTCCAGTCTCTTGATGAACCCTTTTGCTTTTGCCTTGACAGCATCTCTAGCATAATGTCCAATAACTCCCACAGTTGCTAGCTGGCTACCAGCCCTTATCGCCTCATTCTGGAATGTTGCCTTTTCGTTGTTTTCCCTGCTTCAAAGGTGTCAAAGTGATCTTTTAAAAAAAAAGCTCAGGTCTTACCATTTCTTTGCTTTTCTATGTAAATTCTTGTGTGTTCCTCTTGTCTCTAGGATCAATTATAAAATGTTCTGACTTTTAAAACCATTTGGAAGTTGCTACCTTCTGCCTCATATTATTCTGTACTCCCTTCCATGTAGTCTGTGATCCAGTGACACTATTCTTCTTGCTGTTCCTCACAAATTGATCAATCAATAAACAAACATTAAGTACCTGTTATGGGCCAGGCACTGTTCTAATCACTGAGGATACAAAAAAGGCAAAAGACAGCCCTTGTTGTCAAGGTTCTTGTAATCTAATGGAAAGATAACGTGCAAACATATACAAATTAAAATATATAAAGGATAAAGAGGAGAGTTAAGGAGTGCTTCCTCTAGAAGGTGAGACTTTTAAAAGATGTCAAGGATGTCAGTAGTCTTTGAGTGGAGAAGGGAGATTATTCCAGGCTGGGGAGACAATGAGAGAGAATTGTAGGGGGAGTCATGGTCAGGGAGGCCTTTTTGTGGAATAACCAGCAGACCAGTGGCACTGGATAAAAGAGAACATATGACCTTCCATCTCCCAACTCCATCCCTTTTCACTAGCTGGCTCCCAGATCTAGAATTCTCTTCTTCTTCCTTACATCTTCCTTTTAGTTTCCCTGACTTCTTTATAGACTCAGCATGAATTCTGTCTTCTATAAGAAATCTTTCTGGATGTCCTCTTTTTTCATTTGCTTTCCCTTTGAGAATACCTCTTATTTGTACTTTATATCTTATTTGCATGTCATCTCCACAATTAGACTGGGAACTCCTTGAGGAGAGGAACCATAGTTTTATTTTGGGCTGGGGTTAGGAGAATTGCCTTCTTTTATCTCAGTCCTTAGCACAATACTTAGCACCTAATACGCTTTTTTTTTTAAACATTATTTTATTTGGTCATTTCCAAACATTATTCATTGGAGACAAAGATCATTTTCTTTTCCTCCTCCCCGCCCCCATAGCCAACTGGGTATCACATGTGTCCTTGATTCAAACCCATTTCCATATTGTTGGTATTTGCATTAGAGTATTCATTTAGAGTCTCTCCTTAGTCATATCCCCTCAACCCCTGTAGTCAAGCAGTTGCTTTTCATCGGTGTTTTTATTTTTTTACTCCCACAGTTTATCCTCTGCTTGTGGATAGTGTTTTTTAGATCCCTGCAGATTGTTCAGGGACATTGCATTGCCACTAATGGAGAAGTCCATTACGTTCGATTGTACCTCAGTGTATCAGTCTCTGTGTACAATGTTTTCCTGGTTCTACTCCTCTCTGCATCACTTCCTGGAGGTTGTTCTAGTCTCCATGGAATTCCTCCACTTTATTATTCCTTTGAGCACAATAGTATTCCATCACCAACATATACCACAATTTATTCAGCCATTCCCCAATTGAAGGACATCCCCTCATTTTCCAATTTTTGGCTCCAATTTTTGGCCACCACAAAGAGTGCAGCTATGAATATTCTTGTACAAGTCTTTTTCCTTATGATCTCTTTGGGGTACAAACCCAGCAGTGCTATGGCTGGATCAAAGAGCAGACAGTCGTTTAGTGCCCTTTGGGCATAGCTCCAAATTGCCCTCCAGAATGGTTGGATCAATTCACAACTCCACCTGCAATGAATTAGTGTCCCTACTTTGCCGAATCCCCTCCAGCATTCATTACTTTCCATAGCTGTCATGTTAGCCAGTCTGCTAGGTATGAGGTGATACCTCAGAGTTGTTTTGATTTGCATCTCTCTGATTATAAGAGATTTTGAGCACTTTTTCATGTACTTATTAATAGTTTTGCTTTCTTTGGATGAAAACTGCCTGCTCATGTCCCTTGCCCATTTATCAATTGGAGAATGGCTTGATTTTTTTGTACAATTGATTTTAGCTCTTTGTAAATTTGAGTAATTAGACCTTTGTCAGAGGTTTTTGTTATGAAGATTGTTTCCCAATTTGTTGCTTCCCTTCTGATTTTAGTTACATTGGTTTTGTTTGTACAAAAACTTTTTAATTTGATGTAGTCAAAATTATTTATTTTACATTTTGTGACTCTTTCTAAGTCTTGCTTGGTTTTAAAATCTTTCCCTTCCCAAAGGTCTGACATGTATACTATTCTGTGTTCACCTAATTTACTTATAGTTTCCTTCTTTATGTTCAAGTCATTCACCCATTCTGAATTTATCTTGGTGTAGGGTGTGAAGTGTTGATCCAAACCTAATCTCTCCCACACTGTCTTCCAATTTTCCCAGCAGTTTTTATCAAATAATGGATTTTTGTCCCAAAAGCTGGGGTCTTTGGGTTTGTCATAGACTGTCTTGCTGAGGTCACTTACACCAAGTCTATTCCACTGATCCTCCTTTCTGTCTCTTAGCCAGTACCAAATTGTTTTGATAACCACTGCTTTATAGTATAGTTTGAGATCTGAGACTCCAAGTCCTCCTTCCTTTGCATTTTTTTTCATGATTTCCCTGGATATCCTTGATCTTTTGTTCTTCCAAATGAACTTAGTTATGTTTTTTTCTAATTCAGCAAAGAAGTTTTTTCGGTAGTTCAATGGGTATGGCACTAAATAAGTAAATTAATTTGGGTAGGATTGTCATTTTTATTATGTTAGCTCGTCCCACCCATGAGCAATCAATGTTTTTCCAATTGTTTAGATCTAGTTTTAACTACGTGGAAAGTGTTTTGTAGTTGTGTTCATATAGTTCCTGTGTTTGTCTCGGCAGATAGATTCCTAAGTATTTTATATTGTCTAAGGTGATTTTAAATGGTATTTCTCCTTCTAATTCTAATAAGCTTTTGATAAAGGCTTCTTGCCTGCCTTGAAAAATGGATAAATGACTCAAGCGCCAAAATAAAATATTTGTAAAAAAAAAACTTATATACCTTTTGTCTTTGAACCCAGGTCCTCCCTGTTCCAGACCTGACACTATCCACCATGCTACCTATTTCCTCCACTAAAATAAAATCCTATTCTTTCTTTCCTTTCTAAAATCTTCATTGTTCCATTTGGAAAGAAAACTGTATTTTGAAAATAAGCTTTGAGATTGGAATACTATTAGTTTGCATTTACATATATAGTCTTTTACACATAGCATCTCATTTTACTCTTATAGCAACCATCTGAGGACAGGCAGGGCAAGCATTATTTTCCTGTTTTACTGATGGTAAACTCAGACTGGTGCCAAAATAAGTTGGAAATTGTGTTAGTGGCTAATTTTCATATATCTTCTATAATGACTAAATTTTATTCCTTTGAACTATCATCATCAGTTATTTTTCAGCTCCTGTTATGTGCAGAGAATTGTACTTAATAATGGAATATGGAATCTTGAACAAAATATCTTTATATAATGGGTGATTAAAGCTATATGTTTTATAGTTTATTTGACATGATTGGTTTTTTATTAGAGGTAATGATTGTAACTTATAGTCAAAAATAATGATAACTTGAGTGGTAAGATAGTGTGAAAAACAAATGAACAGAAGTGATTTCTTTCAATTACCTTTCAAGTAATGTCTTAGAAAACTCAGTTGAGATGATCTGAACTTTGGCCCTTTAAAGTTTGTATCTAGAGAAGGTTCATGTTTACTCATCATGTGCTAGCATGTTCTATAAATGATTTACTGATTTTATTGCATAATAGAATGTAAAAAGAATGACATGACCTTTTAAAAAATCTTTACCTTCTGTCTTAGCATCAATTCTGAAGCAGAAGAGCATCAAGGGCAAGGCAGTCAAGTTAAGTGACTTGTCCAATGTTATACAACTAGGTTCTAAGGCCATATTTGAACCCAGGTCTTTTCTATACTCTATCCACTATGTTAATTAGCTACCTCTGATCTGAGTTTCTGAAAAGTTTTCTGTTTATTTATATTACTTTTAAGTTTATTAAATTTAAGATTTTTAAACATTGATTTTAATTCTCTATACTACCTGAAGAAAGTGTTTTATAAATCTTAAAGTACTAAACAAATAATTATTGTTATTATTACTACTGTATTATCTCTTTTTTTTAAACCATGAGATCATTTGGGAATACAGTCCTGATCTGACATAAATATTTTTTCATCTCCTGTGATGCTATTTTGTCTATCTGTAGGAAATCAGATTTCTCAGCTAGTCTTAGTCACGAAATCAACCACTAGTGTGTAGGTATCAGACCTTGGCTGTATAGTACTCTCGAATGTCATGTGGCGGCAGTGAGATAGATATTTGACACCTAAGACTAGAAGTATTTCCAACATCTGAGACTTGGTAGTTCTTCTAGTTTCTAATAATAGAGGTGATTAGGGTAATAATGGAAGAAGGACAAGGAAGAAGGAGGTAAAATGGACAGAAAAAGGTCAGACAATAGAGAGAAGAGAGAAAAAAGAGGAGCAAGGACAAAAATCCAATTAGCTTTTGTGACTGTTTAACTCCTTTCCCTGAGGAAGGAAGAAGAAATTAACTGTGCTCTAATTTTACATTTGTTTTTAGGGGCATAAGAAAGACTTTCCATTTGCTGAGTTATTTTCATATAAAGAAGTCTTTTTATATTACTGATTATTTCTTGCTGAGTTGATAATTTTTTGCACTTCTGAAATATTATTGAAAATTTAGTATTGGTAATTTTGATAATAAATAAAGCAGGTAACATTTCACTTTTACCAGTTTCTCTAGGAAATTTTTCCAAATAGTAGTTGTATGGTTTTAGCAAATGGTTGTAACAGATATGTTTTATGTAATTAAGAGAAAAAATTAAATTTTAATTAAATGCTTAAACTAATGACAAAATCATGCATTTCTGTTATTTGTAAACATGATAGTTATAAGCAAAGAGCTTATGTATTAAATATTTCTTGGTATATATAAGTACTTTGTGGATATTTAAAGTATTTTTATTTTTAAATAGGAATGTTCATCTTCATTATATAGATAGGCATTTTATCCTATGGGTATATAACCGTCATTCGAGAATTAAAGCACCTAAAATTTAAGATATTTTACAAACATATTACAGATTTAGGAATTTGACATTTGACAGATTTGACGTTTTGAGAATAATATGCCAGTATTTGACCCTCATTTCTCCTGGAAGTTAGGTGAAGCAATGGATAGAGCTTTGGATCTAGATCTGGGTTCAAATAAAGCTTTAGAGATGTAACTGTGAAACCTGGGCAAGTCACTTAACCTCTGTCCACTTCAGTGTCTTCAGCTGTAAAAATTGAGGATAATTTTAGCACCTCTTTCCCAGGGTTGTTATAAGGATCAAATGAGATAATATTCATAAAGTGCTTAGGACAGTGATTGGTGCATAGTAGGAGCTTACTAAATGCTTATTGACTGACTCACCAATTTATATTTCAATTCATTCATCAATTCATTGCTTCATTTGCCACTATTTTTCCATTCATTCAAAAATAATAGGTGTCTGTCATGTGAATTTATGAAACACCAAACCAGTTCCGAGGACAAAGTAACTAATTTTATTAGAGATTAACACTAACATTTTGTTGTTGTTGTTGTTGTTGTATTTAAATTTGAAACCCTTACCTTCTGTCTAGAATCAATACTGTGTATTAGTTGTAAGGCAGAAGACTGGTAAGAGCTAGGCAATGGGGGTTAAGTGACTTGACCAGGGTCACACAACTACAAAGTGTCTGAGGTCAGATTTGAACCCAGGACCTCCTGTCCTTGGACCTGGCTCTCAATCCACTGAGCCATCCAGTTGCCCCCCCCCCCAACATTGGTTTTGATAGGTAAAATTGCTCTGAGAATGTTGAAGGACAAAAGCCAACTTAGGAGGCTACAGATAGTACTTGATAGGATAGTGTAAATCTTGAAATCTCTCAGACTTGTGAATGTTAAAAATTTCCCCATCGGGGAATTCTTAATTGGAACAAATTCCCTACTGAGAAACATTCCTCATTTTGATGTGAGAACTTGCCAGGATCAGAAATGGGAGGACCTCTACTCCACCCATACTTAAGACTGCTTTAGGGGAGAAAACTCCTTGCTAAACAATGAAAGTACTTGGACCCATGCTTATAATAAGGCAAGGAGTTCTTTGAGCCAAGCCTGTTTTTAGAATTGATACAATGGGATGCTAGGTACCTAAAAGAAAGTTTTCTCTTGATGAGATTAGTTGACTCAGCTGTGTTTTCACTGGTTCAGACTTACTGAGGAGATTGGTCTACTTAGCAGGAATTCAGATGGGCAGTCCTTTGGAAAGTGTCTACAGTGATTGGTAGATGTAGGGACTTAGGGGAGGTGACATGGAAGAAAAACCCCTATATAAGAAAAAGCAGAATCTCTTGAGGATAGATCCTTTTGGAGAATTCCTTTTGGAGGATCTCTGATGAGGACCACTTGGGAAGAATCTCTTGAGAGAGGCTCTGGAGAAGGGAAGCTCTTGGAGGACAATCTTTAAGGAGGTCTCGCTGGAGCTCCTCTAAGGGGACTCTGTCCCTCTGGAGGCTCTGGAGAGAGGCCTTTTGGAACAGTCTCTGGCTGGAAGGCTCTCTGGTGAAGTCAGCTGAGATGGAGCTGGCCTGGTGTCACTAGAATCCTTGTTTAGGCAGACCTTGTGGTGAGTGTTAAAAGACTGACTGACTGATTCTCTCTCTTAAGACTCAGGTCTAGACCATATTGGCTTGAGGCCCTTCATACTTATTCCTTTCCTACTCTTTCTCTCTTTCTCTAATTCCTCATTATATTATTAATTAAAAATCTCTATAAAACCCAGTTGACTTGGGTATTTGAATAATTGGGAATATTTCCCTGGCGACCTGATTTAAAACCAAGACACTGTAGTGAAACATATTTTCTGTGGTCAAATTTACTCACCCTCCCTTATATCTATCACCATTTATATCTTCCACCATTTTAACTCACTACAGTTTAAGACCTCAACCATTTTAAATCTCACAATAGTACTCATAGAATAGCCTCTCTCATATTTCTCAATGCCTTGGGTGTTTAGAAATAAAAATAGTCTGTGCTGAGAATATAATAAATAATAGATAATACAGATATGAACCCATGACATGTATAAGAATCTCAGAGGTATAATATAATGTGGGCTGGTCACTGAAAGGAGGGCCAATTACTATCCTTTAGTCCTATATCTATTCTACCTTGAATAATAAAGTGTTATATATTTGTTATTGATTTAATTGGTTGGTGAGCTTTTTTTTCACTCCTAGCAAAATTCTAACACACATGACTGAAGTGATGCCTAATGAATATTTAAAAAGCATTGAGCCCAAAGAATAGTCAATCAAGTGATTTGTTGACATGTTGGAAGGGATCTCTTGGAGTGCTCCAGAAATTTGTGCTTGGCCCTGTACTTTGTATCATTTTTATCAATGACTTGGGAAAAGTGTAAATGGTATACGTTGTAAATTGCAAATGATATAACATTGGGAAGGTTATATGGCGTGTATATATATGTATATATATCGTATATAGGTATATAATAGTGGATAAAAGAAAGAAAATGAAAACATAAACTTAGATTTAGGTTAAAAAATTTATCTTCACCAAGTACAAGATGGAGGAGGCATGGACGAGTTCATCTGAAAAAAATCCAAGGAGATCAGTATAAGTAAATAATGTGATATGGCAGTCAAAGAATCTAATGTGATTGCACAGAGAGACACATAACCAAGACTAAGGAGTTCATAGTACTCTGCCTTGGTCAGACTACATTTGGAATATTGTATTCTGTTGTGGGTGTTAGATTTTAGGGAGGCTTTTTTTAATAAGCCTTAAGAGTACAGAGTCGATAACAAGCATGATGAAAAGCCGTGGTGCCAGATGAGGATCTGTTAAAGGAATGTGCAATATTTAGGTTAGAGAAGAAAAGACATGGTTAGAGGGAAAAGGTTTGATGCAAAAGATGGCTAGCCAGTGTGGATAGGTTATTGAGTATGCTGTAATGGGAATTTTTTTCTTTTTAAAACTTTTATGTGTTAAGCTACATGGCCATAGATAATCCTTTTAATACTTAAAATTCTGTGACACAGAATCTATAGCATATTTCTTCTCACTTTTCCAGTGCTTTTTTTTTTAACTTACTGATTTTTGGCAGAGCATGGGATGTTATTTTTTCTTCAGGTTTCTTCCTTTCTCTCTATGAGAAAAGCCTCACCTTTGATATAGCTCCAGTGCTTCACAGTATCTGCTTCTTTCCTTTCTCTTCCAAAGCATGTTTGTTTGTCCTTTTCATACTCACTTTTTTTTTTAACAATGACTGATTCCTAAGAAGGTTGATAGGTGACAAGACATAGAGTATTGAAAGACCAAATTCTGCTTCAGATAGCTACTAGCTCTATGATGCCCTGGCCAAATCACTTAACCTCTGTCAGCCTGACTTTATAAATACACTTGACAAACAGTGTATTTACTTAACTCTTTTTTTGAACCCGGATCAACTACTGATTACTCTTCCGGTATTCTATTTTTTTTAACCCTTACTTTTTGCCTTAGAGCCAATAGTAAGTGTCACAAGTCACAAGGCAAAAGAGCAGCTAAAGCAAGACAATCAGGGTTAAATGACATGCCCAGGGCCACACAAAGTGTGTTGGAGGTCAGATCTGAAACTAGGACCTCCTATCTTAAGGCCTGACTCTCTACACTCTGGGCAACCTAGCTTCCTAACCCCCTGGGTTCTTATCATATTCTTTTTTTATGCTTTTTTAATATCATCATTTTCTTTATACTTCCCCCTCTCTCCCATGCCAGTTATTCTCTATATTTAGAGCTGCCAGTTCACAAACCCAACTCCTCATTCCCAATTGCCTACCTCCTCACTCCTATTCCCCTTACCATATCTACCTCCCCAAAGACTTCATTTCTGCCTGTTCCATATACTATGCCCTCTGGAATGCTTGGTCCCTAATTAACATACCTCTTTTCATCCTAAAATTCTTCCTTTCTCCTTTCATCTTCTGGTACTCACTGAAATCTGGTTCCTTCCTGACAGTACTTCATCCTTGGTTACCCTTTCCAGTACAGATTAAGCTTCTAATTATCCTCCCTGATTCATTGCTTGTTTAGGAGGAGTCAGAATACCTCTAGTACCTCATTGTCACTTCTCATCTCTCTTCCACCATCACTTACTAGTATTATCTCCTTTGAAGTTTGTGCTGTACAAATTTATTACTCAATCATAACATTGTCCTTTCTTCCTCTGTGAATGTAGTGTCTGACTCAAAAGTTTTTCTCTCCAGTCTAACACCTACCTTCCTACTAGATGTCAACAAAAATATCCCTCAGATACCCATTCTTGGAAGTTCTCCGTAGACTCATATTTTTCCATGATCTGCTTCTCCACTCTTATCTCAACTGCATCACAGAGCTGTTCATACCACTGATTTTTGTTATCAGCCATAGTGGTCATTTTTTCATCTGATAATATTATCATTCCATCTTTCTTAGAACAATGACTCTTCTTTGTCCTCACTGTGATGATCATTCTCTCCACCCCTCAGGTCTTTTCTAATCATCTCCCTGGGACTGGCTAACAACCTCTTACCTTCCATATCTTGATCCTTTGGTAAACCAGTTCTACTAGATCCTGTGAAGATCTTGTCTTGTCAAACCCCAATCTGACTTACTATTAATTCTATTCAAATGCTGGTAACCAAACTCATTGTAGCAAGGCTTTGTATCTCCCAAGGGAGTTCACTATCTAGACCTAATGGTGATTTGAAGCTCTTCATCCTTCCTGGAGCTTTCTGTCACCCCACTTCTCTCCTCTCTTCTGAGGACTTTAATTTGTAATTCACTGAAAAAAAAGGAAACTATTCACCATGAGCTTTCTTTTCTATCTTCTTCATCTTACATTTCTTACATAACTTCCTCTCTCTACTTTCTTCCCTTTTTCCTGCCTCTACTGAAGAAACTATTCATCATGAGCTTTGTTTTCTATCTTCTTCATTGTACATTTCTCACATAGCTTCCTCTCTCTACTGTCTTCCCTTTTTCCTGCCTCTACTGAAGAGGTGCCAAGGAAAATTTCTCTAAATGAGCCTTTGTTCCTTTCCCTCTCTATCTTCTAAGATTGCCCCCCAAATCATACTCACTCTCTAGTTTGAATTACTGGATTAGCTTTTTCTCTGTTACCTACACTTTTCTTATTCTTATTCTCCCTATTCTTAAGAAAAGGAAACCCTCTATTGATCTGACTATCCCTACTAGCTATTTGCCTATATTTTTTCTCTACTCAGTTGCCAAATTGATTTTCCTAAAGTGCTGGTCTCTAGGTCATTCCCTACTCAGTAAACTCCTGTGATCCCTTTTATCACAAGGATCAAATATAAAGTTCTCAATTTGATATTTAAAGCCCATCACAACCTGGCCCCTTTCTACTTATTCAGCCTTATATTTATTCTTCTTCATGTATTTTGTGGTGCAGCTCTATTGGCCTATTTCCTTAGTGTAGCATATTCCACTTCCTGACCCTATCTTTTCATTGGCGCCCCCCCAGTGTCTAGCATGCTCCTACCTCATTTCTCTCCCTTAGCTTTCTTGGTTTTCCTTATGACCCAAATCAAATGTTACTTTGTATAGGAAGCCCTTTCTGGTTGACCCTCCTGCCTCCCTTTGCTCTGAGGTTATTTTCCATAAACTGTGGAATATCTATCTATCTATCTACATACACATGCCACATGCCACATCAGTAACACAAATTTACATGATTATGTTCATATTGTCTTCTCTCCCTTACTGCCATTTGATGTGAGCACCTTGAGAGTGGATACAGTGGATTTGCCTTTCTTGTAAAGTCCCCACCATTAAGCAAAATACCTGACACTTTAAGCAAACAAATGCATAGGCAATGTAAGGATCCAGTGAGATCCAGTAATATACTTTGTAAATTTTAAAATGCTATATTGATACTGACTTTTATTCTTTCTTCTTAGAATTATTGTTACTTCCCAGTTCCCTTTTTGGGTCATTTCTTACATTCGCATGAGTTTCCCCCTATTCTGTAATAAGCCTGAGCATAGAGAGGTTCCCTAAGGCCTTTCACCAACTTCTTAATTAGAGAAGATAACTTGTATTTAATATATACATGGGCACACATGTAGAACAATCCTTCAGGCCACTGACAAAATTCCTGTATTTTTCCATGTCCTGCTTCTCATGGGTTTAAGCTTCTCAAATAGTTCTTTGTGAATTCTCCAGAAACTCATATTAACTCCTATAGCCATTTTTTGTTTTTTACTTTACTACTGCTTAGTTTGGGTGGGCTTTAACATTTTTTTAAACCCTTACTTTCTGTTTTAGTATTACCGCTAAGACAGACACAAGAGTGGTAAGGGCTAGGCAGTTGGGATTGAGTAACTTCCCCAGGGCAAACAACTAGTAAAGTGTATGAGGCTAGCTTTGAACCCAGATTCTCCTAATTCCAGGCCTGGCTCTCTTTCCTGTTGAGCCACCTGGCTGCCCCAAGGGTAGGTTTATAAAAAATTGACTACAATTTAAGTCAAGCTGTTTACACTTTCAGTAATTGTCATTGTATATACATCCTACCAATACAAAGGCTAATGACTAGAATATTTGAAAGCTACTCTTTGTCTATAGTTGCTTCTGCCCAGGTTTATCTATTTATCTATTCCTTGTTTTTATTTTTTCTGTTTCCCACCTGTTGTGTGGGTCTGGTTCAATTATAAACTGAATTTTTTTCCTTGTCTCTAGCTTGTAGAAAATCCAATTCTGGCCTTTAATGGCATCCTCAATACTATTCCTACTAATGATAAGTGACATTTATTTAGAGTTCTAACAGAGTGCTTAAATGTGTTATCCAGTTCTAGATCTATGATCTTATCTATTTTGAGTTTAATACTATATTATTATTCCTTTTTAAAATGAGGAAAGTGAAAGTCAGAGAAGTTAAACCACTTGACCTTTGTCATAAAACTAGTAAATATCAGAAATGCTATCAGTCAACAAGGTTTTATGTAGCACTTTCCATGTTCCAGGCTCTGCACTTGGTGCTGTGGATACAAAGACAAAAATTGGAGCCCTTATCCTTGATGGAACTTATAGTATGATGTGTGAGACAACATTAACAAATACATAGAAAAATATACAAAGAAAATATGCATCACAAAAACGTGGTGGGATAAAACCCACTCCTGGGACACGGCTTGTTGTTTTTGACTTATTCAGAAGATCTAGAATAGGTAAAAGGAAAGACAGTAGTAGCACTGCACATTAAGCTGGTAGACCTTTGTAAATCTTATAAACTGCAAAGTGGAATATAAATGTTCAGTATAATGGGAACATATCCAGGAATGAGGGGGATATTTAAGTGAAGGTCAACGATTGGAGAAACAAGTATTTTGTTAATGGAAAGTACTATATATAGATCAACTCAGCATCAAGATGAAATTTGAAATTATGAATTCAGAAAATGGCATTAGATAGTAAGTTTCTTGATGAGAGTTCAGTCTGAGGGAGGCAGTGGAGCCCTCTTTTTGCTTAAAGCAGAGCAGCTGATAACTTTTTCTCTTGTCTTTGTGCCAGTTTTATCCTTTAAAAAGTAGAGGACCCAACAAGGGGAAAGTTGTGGTAAATAACAGAGATGGAATCCTATTGTATTATAAGAAATGAAGAGCAGGGTGATTTCAGAAAAATCTGGGATGATTTATATAAACTCAGCTAGGTGACAGTTTTGAGTGTTGGGCCCAGAATCAGGAAGACTCATCTTCCTGGGTTTAAATCCAGTCTCTTACAGTACACCTACTGGCTATGTGATTCTGGGCCAGTCACTTATTCTTTGCCTCAGTTTCCTCATTTGTAAAATGAGCTGAAGAAGGAAATGTAAACCACTCCAGTATCTTTGCCAAGAAAACCTCAAATTGGGGTCATAAAGAGACAAATACAGCTGAAAAACAACTGAACAAAAAGTAAAGTGATCAGAGCCAGAACATTGTACACAGTAACAGCAAAACTGAACAATAATCAACTGTGAATGATTTAGCTATTCTGTTCAATATAAAGATCCAAGAGGTTGCTAAAGGACTTAGATGGAAAATTCTATCCATCTCCAGATAAAGAACTGATGATATCTGAATGCACAATCTTTTTACTTTGTTTTTCTTACTTTTTTTTTTTTACAACATGGCTAATATAGAATGTTTTACATGATTTCATATGTATAATTGGCACCATTTTCCTTGGATTCTCAGTGGATGGGGGTGAGGTAGAAGGGAGGGAGAGAGATAATTTCAAACAAAAAAGAAAGAATTTTAAAAAATGATGTAACACTTGAGATAAAGTCATTCATAGGAACTTGGCGATGAAGTGTGACCTCTCTTCTACATTATGATAGAGGAGAAGAAATCTGGTCATATTCTGACATGTACTAGATTATAAGAAAGGAGATTTCAGATTCGGAAATCGAGGGGGGATATCCAGCAATAAGGGAATGGATGAACAAATTGTGGTAGATGATTGTGATAGAATACTACTACCCCACAGAAAATGATGATCAAGGTTAGTTTAAAAAAGCAAACAACTTGGAAATCTATGAAATTATAAAGCATGAAGTGAGTAGAACCAAGAGAACATTTTGTATAGCTACAGAATTAATATGTGAAGAATAACTTGTGAATGAATGTTCACTTCCAGAGAAAGAATTGATAAATAGAAACATGAAAGATATAATTTATATATACATTGCTTTTTTGTCAGATGATGACTTCTATGGTTTGAGGAGGGGTAGAAGGAACTGAAATACTTGGTAATAAATTCTATTTACAAAATAAAGAAGTTAAAAAAAAAAAGAAAGCTATTTCAAAGAGTTCAGAGAAAAGATAGGTAGGATCCCTTGGGTTAAAGTACCCATTTTGGGGGAAGTGAAGTGGGAGGCAACTGTGTGAATGGGATCAGTCCAGGAGGTCTGAAAGATTCTTAAGAATAAATTAAAAAATGACTTCAATGAAAAGATGATGTAATAAAGAAAATTTGTCAGAAAAAAGATAATGTGGATGCATTAGGAACTTTCAGGCTTAGATTTTATATGCACACACACACATAATACAGAAATTGGAAGAAAGCCCAGGTAATGTGATGAATATAAAGTATGGCTCCATCCTATAAAAGTGTCAGGAATTCTAAACTTGAAACTAAGGAGAGAAAGTAGGAGCAACAAAAGGTGTTGATGGTTTGTTATTTTTTTATTTGACTTTTTTTTTTAACATTAGAAAAAGGATCAAAGAATGAGCTCACCTTTGGGGGAATGGTGAGTTATAGCCATTGAATAGCTGCTCAATTCTGAATTTGCTTCTGTTTTTTCTTTTAGGGAGAATAGCCTTTGCACTGGAAATGTCCGAACAAAAATTCCTAGCAGGGACTTGAAATCCAGGATAAGGAAGGGACAACAGCCTCAGGGAATGGACCTATGATTTCATTGATATAAAGAATTCCTGGATGAGGAAGCTCACTTTACTAAAACAGGTTGGCACCTTTTCTGTAATTTATAGCATTCCTAGAGAACTGAGAAATTAAAGAGACTTGCCCAGGGTCACAGTCAATGGGGGAGGGGGGGGAGTGAGTAATGGGGTGTTGAACCAAAGTCCTCCTGGCTCTGCGGCCACTCCCTAGTCACTATTCCTTGTGCTAATAGTAAGAATAATGTAAAAGTATATTTAGTTGCCCTTGATAAATTCAAGTTACCCAGTTCAGTTCTAATGTATCTTTGGGTCCTAAAAGAAATGGCAGGTGCAATTGCTAAGTCACTGTCAGTGATATTTGAAAATTCATGGGAAATGGAAGCGATATAAGATTGAAGGACAAAATGCCTGTATTTTCAAAAAGGATAGAGAACAAAGTCTGAAAGATAGATATGCCAGTGAGATTGACTTTGGTTCATTCGGAAAATTTTTAGAATTAATCATTATAGAGATGGTTGGCAGACATTTATAAAGGGAATCAGTAATTACGAGGAGTTAGATTGGCTTTATCAAATGAATTATGCCAGACTAATCTCATTTCCTTTTTTGATAGGAATACTAAACTAGTAGATTAGGGGAATGCTATGACTAGAGCTATAGCAAATATAGTAAAGCTTTTGATAAAGTTTCTCCTTATTCTTATAGAGGTACATGGATTAGATAGTAATAAAATCTGATAAAGTCAGAATTAGTTGTTTGGGAAGATGCAAAAAGTAGTTGTTAATGGTTGATTATTAATTTGTTAAATGATCTTTGCAATAGAGTATCCAGGAGTTCTGTGCTTAGACTTATACTGTTTAGCATTTTTATCAGTGACTTGAATAAAGACATGGCACCCTCATCAAATTTGCAGCTGACATGAAACTGGGAAGGATAGCTAACACACTAGATGACACAGTTAGGGTCCAAAAGATTAAAACATTGTTTGAATCTTAATTAGCTACACTTAAATAAGATGGAGGAGGTGTGGTAAAAAGATCTGGACTTTTTGTTTTGTTTTGTTTATGTTTTTTTGTAGATTGCAGGCTCCAATAATCCAATGCACCATTAGAACTGCATTAAAAGAGGCATAGCTCCCAGGAATCAGGAACTGCTAGTTTTGTTGTATTACGTCCTTATCAGAACTTATCTGTTAGAGAAGAGTATTTAGTATCTTTTCACTGTAGTTTAAGAAGGTAATTGATAAACTGGAGATGTCCAAGGAAAGTAACCATCTTAATGAGGGAGGGATAGCCTTAATTCCATGTCATATGAGAAATCAGGTAAGGAAACTGGGCATATTTTGCTTGGAGAAGAGAAGACATGGTAGCCATCTTCAAGTAGAAGGATTCATATGTAGAAGAGGGATTAGAATTGTTCTTTTTGATCCCAGAGACCAGAACCAGAATCAATTGGTATAAATTGCAGAGAGACAAAATTAAAGTTTTGTCTTTAAAAATCCAACAAAATTCACAAAACACTTCTGACAAAATAGAACTGCCTGAGTAGAATCGGATGCTTTTAGAGGTGTTGGTTCCCTCTTCTTGGAGGTGTTCAAGCAGAGGCTAGGTTAGCATGTGGAGAGTCTGTGATAATGTGAATTCCTTTTGGGCATGGGTTGGACTAGGTTACCACTAAGGTTCCTTCTAACTCTAAAATTCTGTGATTCTGTGTTTTACTTAGATCCTTAGCATATGATTATTAGGAGAATAATCCAAGCATGAACTCTTCTTTTTTTTACAAATGAGAAAACTGAGGATCAGAGAAGCGACTTGCCTACAGCTGAGTAAATGGCAAACTTGGATTTCTTGTCCAGTCTTACAGCTAGGTTAATAGAGTAGCATAGCCAGAACTTAATCCAAAGACTTGACTCCAAGTGCATTGCTCTTTCCATTACACTTGAGATCCATTCATAATTTCTTACCCTTTGATTTTACAGCACATCAGTATTTTAATGTATAGACAATATTTACTTTTCCTCTCCTCAAAACAACCAGTATTTTGTTTAAAAGTCATACCAACCTCAAAAGAATACACATTTCTTTGAGCCAAATCTTAAATGTTTTTAGTTATGATGGTGAGAAAACTTTTGAGGTACCTTAAATATAAAATTTGTTGATTTTTTTTTATACTTTCAAAAGCTGATCCTTTTAGTTATATTAGTTACAATAGAATCACAGCATCAAAATAGAGAAAACAGTTTCTTGGAGTTTTGTGTGTTTGATTATTTTTCTGTATATACTATGTCTTGATTAAAACCAAGTAGTTTTTGTACCAGTGTTGCTATCCTGAAATTCATTGTACTTCTTTGGATAGCCAGGTGATTTAAAGAGATGTTTTGTTTAAAAACATAGAATTCTAGAATTAAAAAGAATCTCAAAGGCTAGTCAAACTTTCTATCCTTAACATATACAAAAATTTGTGTTGTCTTTCTTCATTAGCTAACAGAACAACTTTTTCTCTTTATGTGTCAATTCAGTGCAGTTTTTCCTTGGAGAATAGAATGGATGGAAAGTGAGAGAGGCAGATTTAGATGAAAGCATTCCTTTGTTTTTAAAGTAAGTGCTTATGTTTGTAGTAAATTGCCAAAATATTTGGAATATTATGAATTGGAAGAGCAATCTCTTGGATTTAAGGAGGTAAAACAGCACTTTGCTTATTTGTGTTATTCTCTAGGGGCTTTGGACCAAATATCTCTGAATTGGCCTTGCAAAAGAATTGAAGGAGAAGAAAAAGTCCAAACACAAAAAAAGATGCTTTCTTGTTTATATAGAAACAGATTATTTTAAAGATGAAGTTAACTCAGTAGTAATGCTTTCTCCTATATAGGCAAAACCTTTTAACATTCCTAGTTTTCTAAAAGTGAAATAAATTGCCTTGAAGAGGTGATTTCACCTTTATTGAACTTTTTCAGTTGAGTACTTCTTAGTTATAACATAGTAAACAATTTCTGTATAGATTCTGTAGGATCAGAAATTTTTAAAGCTATCTCCAACTTTTAAGGTTCAGGGATTTGGTGATTCTGTAATAGAATATTTTGAATTTTATTGTGTAATCCTACATTAAATAAGACACAAATTAGTTATCATTTGTCATTTTTATTATCATTTATCACCCAATAATTCAGGCCCTTATAACTTCAAATTCAAATAATGCTCCATTTGTTTGTCCTACTTCAAGTTTCTCTTCTCTCTAATGCATCCTCCAAAAAATTGTTGTGATTTTCCTAAAGTATAAATCTGATCATGTAATTCACTGTAATTCACCTATTCAGTAAAGTCCAATGCTCTCTTTCATCTAAAATTAAATATATGCTCCTTTAGTAGAGCTTTTCATACTCTGGCCCTTTTCTACTTTTCTAGACTTTTTTACCCCACTATTCCCCTTCTATTAATGCTACAGTACAGCTGTTGCTTACACACATTTCATCTCCTATTTCTTTGTCTTTGCCCTGTGAGGCAAATGTTCTAAATATTGTTGTCCCCATTTTATAGACCAGAGAGCCCTAAAAGACTAAGGACATAGCACAGTGTAGTTAAAAGAACTTACTACCAGTGGAAGGACTGAGTTGGAATCTTGGTTGCATGATCTTGGTAAATAACTAATAACTCTGGTTCTCAAGTTCCTCATTTGTAAAATAAATGGAGGAATTAGAACAAAAGGATCTACTAAGTTACTTCTGTTCCAATATATAACAGTAGATCCAATAATCTATAGACATCATGATACAGTGGGCAAGACCCTGGATTATACTCAGGAAGATGTGGGTTAGAACTCTACCTTATCCTCCTATCAGCCTTTTGTTGGTCACTCTTTCAGCTAGTGCCTAGCTATCTAAGGCTATTATTTAGTCTACTTTGTACATGCCTTGTTTTTGTTTACCTCTGTATCCATAAAACGAACTTCTTGAGGGTAGAGACTGTTTGTTTTTTGTCATTGTATGTTTAGTAGGGATCTGGACCTTTATAGGAACTTAATAAATCCTTCTAGATTGCTTTTTTTTTTTAAAGATTCTGAAAAAACTTGGGCCCAAAGCAGTTAATTCAATGTTATATAGCAGTTTAGTGTTGAACCTGGAACTAGAACTCAATGTTTCTTAACAGTTAGATCTGTATGCTTTCCTTTCTATGATATTGATAATAGGTAGTTTTAGAAGGTTCAAAAAACAGTTCTAAAAGATTAATAATATTTGTGCCCAGGATAGCTACAACTATTTGTGAAAAGAAAATCTGTGATATCAAATAAGAATGTTTAACTTCTTATGAACTGATGGAAATTCGAAGGCTTGCTTAACTAGCCTTTGTTGAACTAAAAATATGTTATTGTTATAATAAATTCCCCTCTATTGCTGTTTCTGCTCATTATTCCTACCCAGTTCTAAAGCCTGGAGTAGAAGCAACATCCTTGATTAGATTTATGTTGCTGCTTTTCGATTTAGTGGGAAGAGCAGTAACTGAATGCTGAATACAATAGCATACATAACTCATTCTGTAGACTCACACAGAGAACGCTAAAGCTGAAGGAGAGTATGGAAAGATGGTTCATTTCTTTGTAACTTATATTTTTGCTATTTTGTGGGAAAAATATTGTCATGGAAGTGACAGCCTGGATACTCTCTTGATGTAAATTTTCAAAAAATCTAGAACAAAGGAAGATAACAGAAATGTTTAAAGGATTGGGTAAGGATTTTGAGAAAAAGTGAAAAAAAAATGTGGACTTAAATTTATTGCCAGGAACCTTATAGTAATAGTGTTCTTTATAGAGAAAATTAAGAGTCTTGGACCTTATTTATCCAAGAAATTAATTCATTGGAGGGAATTGAGGATTAGGAAAGTAAAGCAAATTCCTAACAATAGTATAGCTCACAGGTGGATAAGGTAGAATTCTAACCCACATTTTCCTGAGTATAATCCAGGGTCTTGCCCACTGTATCATGATGTCTATAGATTATTGGATCTACTGTTATATATTGGAACAGAAGTAACTTAGTAGATCCTTTTGTTCTAATTCCTCCATTTATTTTACAAATGAGAAACTTGAGAACCAGAGTTATTAGTTATTTACCAAGATCATGCAACCAAGATTCCAACTCAGTCCTTCCATTGGTAGTGAGTTCTTTTAACTACACTGTGCTATGTCCTTAGTCTTTTAGGGCTCTCTCGTCTATAAAATGGGGACAACAATATTTAAAACATTTGCCTCACAGGGTTATTTATTAAGAGGATCATAGAAAGTGATGTATGTAAAGTACTTTGCAGATTGTAAACAGCTAGGGATAGGGATCTTTGATTTCTTTGGCAAAGGGAACATCCTGGAGAGAAAATTGTGTCATAGATGCAGATCTGCACCTTCTTTGCAATTTATTATAGTCTTAGATCATAAGCTCTTTGAGGGTACAATTTCTTGTCATTTTTTTCCTTTTTCTTTTTTTTCTTGTCATTTTGTAATCTGTATACCTAGCATAATACATTGTATCTTTTTTTTAAATATATAAAAACAAGATTTAAGAATAATTGTTTAAGAAAAATTCTGAGGTATTGCAGAATGTTGAATGTTAGTGACTGACACATGGTGAAATTCAGGTAGTTTCCAGTCAGGGTTTTCTAGAAGAGTTTCTGAAGGGTGAAAGTGTAGATCTTCAAAAGAGCAAAGGAAATGAAGAAGCATGGAATGTGTGAGTAGGTTGCAACCTACTTAGCAACCAAAAGTTGATATAAAGCAGGTCATCAGTGAGACCAAGTGGAGGATAGGATACTGGTCACATAATAAAAGTGCTATGCTACATCCTGGGATTTGTTAGGATAGGATTTTGGATAAGGGAAACGCAAGAGGAAAAAAACATATAAAAATCTATTGTTTTGGAAGGGAAAGGAATAAGGGTTTAGGGATTTACTTATGCTTATTCTTATTTAAAACACTAACTAACTATGCTAACTAGGTTACTAAACTAAAAGAAATTAACAAAATACCCAAATATTACAGCAGGGGTCCAAAACCAGTTAGAGCCAGGATCTAGATGTCCAAGCAAGTCTTGATGTCCAAGTGAGACTGAATGCTGCCAACAGCTAGATACAGGAACCCTTCCTCATTTCAACACAGGGAAAATCCGCTTCAGATCTCTCTTCAGACCTTCCTCTTGACTTCCTCAGGAGACCAGAAGAAAAGTCCATTGGGACAAGATGGAGTCTTCCCAGAACCTCCCACTCAGGCTCCCATATGACCTTTGGTCACATGCTACTGTCAATCATACCTAGGCTTGCACTTTTCAGTTTTTGCATAGTTTTACAAATTGCAAACCTTTTCATCCTTTATCACAGAATACAAAGAGAGAAAGGGCAGTATCTTTGTTCTCATAGTGTTTTACAAATGAAGAAATCATGTCCTGTAATCCTACACTTTCCCAATACTGTGGTTTATTTTTTTTTCCAATTTTAAAATCACCTTTTCTGACTTTTCAATTTGAAATGAACTCTCCTTCCTTTGGGCACTTAAAGACTGAGAGTACAATTCAAATGACAAATGAACTATGTACTTGTAATTTAGTAAGTTTTCTATAGCATACTGAATTATTCTTTAAATATTTTGTTACTTAACTTACAATGTGTTTATATTATTTATGTTACTAATAGTCAATGTCTTTGAAAAAATATTCTTTTGTTTACACATTTGAGGGAGTCCTTTATTATTTTTCTTTTAGTAGTTATGGAGATACTGTTAGAAGAGAACTTTTATGTGATATTTTGCTGTATTGACTCAAATGTTTTCATATAGTCAACAGTAATCATTTTGGAATCTTGAATTTTCTACACATTTCATTCAATTTTGTGACATCATTGGAGAAAGCCCATGTGTTCCCTTCCTTAAGAATGTTCCCAGGGTTATTGGATTAGTCTTATTAAATTTTTATAGAGATAAGAAAGTAGGGATATAGATTAGTAAGCATAGACATTTTCTCCCCTGTTATGGTAATGTTTGTCATTCCACCCTCCCTCCAGCACATGTTTGGTATAGTTCCCCTTTTCACATATCTTGAGGAATAGGACTCAACAATCTCAAAATTGTCACTTCCAGCAGGACTTGAATGTAGTTATAGTTAGCTTGGTGCAGTTTCCTCTTCCCGTTCTTTTCCCTTTCTTTTTCTCCTACCTTCCTTTTAGCCTTCCTTCTTTCCTTTTCTACTTCCTCATTCAGCATTTAGGGGATTTGGTGATGTTAAAGCCCATATGTTATGGTTGTACTGTCATTAATGGGGGGGAAAAAAACATGGTAGCAACTTTTACAAATATTTTCCTTTTTTTTTCCTGTTTAATTTTCGACTTTATACATACCCAAAATAATTTTATTTAGTTGGCTCTTTCCCCTAGTTTTTTGCCAACTTGTTTTTCCTTTCACTGTTTCTCATTTTATGAAGTAACAATCTTCAACTGTCCTTCACAAAATTTCACAAATGAATTTATGTTCTAAATCAGTCTTGTCCTTGGTTTATGTAGCTTTTCTGTTTGGCAAGAAGATGAAATGTTTGCTGACTGAGATGGTTTCTAGACTCTTGATATCTTCCTCTTGGCCATTGATTTAGATTGGTTTTATATTCCTTACCTAATGGTGATAGCTCATGTCAGTATGCTTTTAACATTTCTCATTTTAAAGCCTCAACAGTTTGTTTTAATAGATCAGGTTGGAGTTGTTTTAATTGTATATCACAATTGTGTGATACATTTTTAAAATTTTTATATTTTGGAATTTATTTTTACCTTTGCTCTTATAAGTCCAGAGTGTGTTGATATATTAGTGACTTATTCTGAAATGACTCACGGTATTAATCAGTCATTTCCTATTTTAAAATAAGTTTTATTTTTCTGATAATGGTATTCGGTATTGTTCATATCCAGTCATTTATTCATTTTTAATGTTTTTATTTTCCCAGTTATGTGTAATAACATGTATTTTCTGAAATTATAAGTTCTAAATTATCTCCCTTTCTTCTCTTCCCCCTTTATGAGATAATAAGCAATTTGATTTGTGTTATACCTGTATGATCATATAAAACATGTTTTCATATTGATCATATTATGAGAGAATACTTATGTAAAACTAAAACCCCAAAGTAAAAACACAGACAAATGAAATAAAGTAAAAATAGTATGCTTCTATATGCATTCAGATTCCATCAGTTCTTTCTCTGTAGGTGGATAACATTTTTTGTTATAAGTCCCCAGCTTTCTTCTTAAAGCAGTCATGACCTACAAGTATAACTTATATATAAATCTATGAGGTTTTGGTTTCTCACTCTTATTAATAGTGAACTGCATTTTCCATCACTTTTTTTTGCCATCTTCTCTTTTACCTGCCTTTGCATTGAAGTCACCAAGTGATAGAATATTTATTTATTTAGCTGTCTGTCTGGAAGCACTAGCCCAAATCTAGTAAGATGATATTTAATAGGGGCATATATAAGGCTAACAATTGAGTTTCTAGATGAGTGTCTCAGAGCTCAGATGTAGGGCTATGGTTAGAAGATAGTTTATAAAATATTTAGAAAGTTTTGGAAGATTAAAAGTTCAGTATGGGTCAGCATTATCATGGAATAGCCAAAAAAAAGTTAATGTGCTCATGATTAATATAGACCTTTAGGATAAGGAAGTGATAGTCCTATTGGACTGCACTAATCAGACCACATTTAGAGTATTGACTTTTCTCAGTGAGGCACTTTGAGGACATTGATAGGGAGAAAATATTCAGAAGAGAGTGACAAAGATGGGGAAGTGCCTTGAGTCCATGTCATAGGAGAATTGGTTGAAAGAATTAGGAAGGTTTAGCCCAGATAGTCGAAGAATCTAGGGATACATGCTAGTAGATATCTTTAAGTATTTGAAGTCTATGTCATGGCACTCTTCTTTTTTCTTTCATTACTCTAACTTGATCCTCTTCTTCTTGTGGTTCCCATGATCATTTTTTGCAGATAACTTCCAGAATTCTGTATCTGGTCCTAGTTTCCCTAACTCCAATC
The DNA here is from genome assembly GCF_027887165.1 of Monodelphis domestica. Taxonomy (NCBI): domain Eukaryota; kingdom Metazoa; phylum Chordata; class Mammalia; order Didelphimorphia; family Didelphidae; genus Monodelphis; species Monodelphis domestica. Next base: position 192,163,540 of record NC_077230.1, on the reverse strand, counting down.
TGGATGTTTCTAACTGAGTGTTCCTTTGGCATCTCAAATTTTCTATCTAAAACAGATTCCTTCCTCCTACCTTATTCACCTCTCTTATAGTCTTTCCTATTACTGTCAAGGGTAGTATCACCTTTCTAGTCATCTAGGCTTACAAACTTGATGTCTTCCTCATTTCCTCAATTTGACTCATCCCCCTTATCTGATAGTTGCATATTTTGCCTTTTTTAAGTCTAGTTTCTCTCATATATTCCTTTCACATAGCCAGCAGCCCCATTTCCTCTTGTGTATTGGCTCCAAAGCAGAAGAGTGGTAAGGGCTAGGCAATGGGGGTCAAGTGACTTGCCCAGGGTCACACAGCTGGGAAGTGTCTGAGGCCAGATTTGAACCTAGGACCTCCCGTCTCTAGGCCTGGCTCTCAATCCACTTCTTCCTCAGGTTTCTTGCCTCTTCATCTGTCCTCTCCACAGCCACCAAAGTGATATTCCTCAAGTGAAGATCTGACCATGTCACTCTGACTCTCAGCAATAAACCCCTCTATCAGACTTTCAGGCTTTTTAATAAGTTGGCACTTTCTTAAATTTCCATTCTTTTTATCCAATATTCCCTAATCATCTGGATGAACTTGTTTCTCAGATAAGACTTTCTCTAAGATTTTTTGATCTTCATACCTTCGTACTGGTTGTCTGTTATTCCTTGAATGCTTTTTCTTTACCTGTTGGAGTCATAATTACTGTTCTTTCTTTCTTTCATTGTATTCCCAGAATTTTGCACATTGTCTAGCACAAAGGCTTATTGATTTCATTTGATTTGTTGGCTTGGATCTCTGTTTTCTTCAAAACACAGTTCAGGTTCCATTTTCTATATAATTACCTCAGCTACTAATACCCTTTCTCCCAAATGCAGTGTAAGATACTTGAAGTCAAGGGTTGTTTCATTTATGTCCTTGTGTCTTTAATGGCTGGCACAAACTTATGATTGATTCATTTAGTAAATGACTGGCAGATATAAAATTTGATATCACTACTATGGAATAATGATTGATGTGACATGACTTCTGCCCATCCACAGACTTTGTGAGAATAATTTATGCCTGCAAGAAGCAATGTAATAGATTGTAAACAATGCTGGATTTGTGATCAGAGGCCCTGTAGTCAAATCATGGTTCTGTCATATATTACCTACGTTTCCTATGATTATTCACTTTGGGTTTTTCGGACCTCGGGTTCCTTTCCTTTAAAATAAGAGAATTGAGTTAGAGAGCCTTTAAAACCTTTAAAGACTAAGAGCTCTAGATACAAGATTATAATATTCTTACTGAAAATGTAAGACAACAAATGGGATTTGAAAGTTGCGGCAGAGATAACTTTATTCTCCGGTACTCTTGATTATTATTCCCAAGTATGTTTATGTATTGTATGTGTTACTGCCATGTAGAGATTTCTTATAGATGGTGAAGTTCTGCTATTTATGGATAACATTGTACTGATTACAGTTTGGCAGAAGCCATCCACAGGCATTCAGAAATGTTCAGGTTATCAATCTGCATTGGAAAATCAAAACAGGAAGAAATATTTAATATCCAGACTATACCTATCCGGATAGACAGACGTTTGGATTGGCACATATATCTTGGACAAACCCTACAGATGGACAGTGACCTTGAAACAGTAGTAAGAAGGAGGAAAGGAGCAAGTGGATTAAGTTTAGAAAAGAGCAGTACTTTTAGTTACCCTATGTTTTCCCTTGAAACAAAATAAAACTTAACTATGTATGTGAATAATTCGATTTCAATTTAAAATTTGTAATCTTTAGCATGATCCAATATTTAGTGTTGTTTTATGTCTGCAAGTTATCCCTAAGGAATACAATTTATGAATTAGACAAAGGGCAATGGAGAGATGCATGTTGTTATTATTCAGTTCATTTGTGTCTGACTCTGCATGATCCCATGGACTTGTGGGGTTTTCTTGGCAAAGATCTTGAAGTGGTTTTCCTTTTCCTTTTACATTATGTCCATATTTTACAGATGAGGTATTGAAGCAAATAGGGGTTAAATGACTTGGCCAGAGTCACACCAATGATAAATATCTGAGGTTGGGTTTGAATAAGGTTAGATCTTCCTGATTCCAAGCCTGGTATATATAGTATTGACATCACCACCTAGCTGCCTGTAGAGATGCATAGTTGGCATAGAGGGCAGTCAACTAAAGTAATGACCTAGCTCAAGAAGAACATAAAAGATCTGAAAGAAATATGTGATGGAAAAGAAAAGTGGGTGGGTGTAAGAAATAACAAGACAGTTTTTACTCTGTACCCAATTATATTGCGAACCAGAAGAAAATCCCCTAGCACACTAGGTTGAACTTTGAAGAATTCTTGAATGTCATGAACAAAAATGAGTTGCATTGAATGAATAGGATGGGATGTATTATAGTCTACACTATTGCAGGACCCATTGTAAGAGGGCATAGTTTATTTGTAGACAAAGGAGAAAAAGGCAATTGTTATAGTGAAAATCACCTTCACACAATGAAGAGGGAGAAATTGAAGATGCTGGAGATTGGGAGGACTGAAGTTAGGCTGCAAGAGATTGGTATGAGCTGTTACAATTAAATTAATATATCTACCCAGTTAATAATTTTATAAAGTTTATTAATAGTAAAGTTAGATCAGGACTGTTAATCTCTTTCTTTAAATCATCTGACCACATATTCCCTAATCTGCCAGTCCCTTCCTCTACCCTGTTACCTGTCTGCTTTCTCCCTGAGCTCATCATCAAAAGACTCAAAAAGGACCTGCCCCTCTCTTTTATTGATGTTCGCAGACACTGTGCTGGCATTTTAAGAATGTTGACGTACAGGTCAACAACCCAGGGAGGGGGACTGAATGAACTTACCTGACACAGGGGGCATGGGCAACTTTTAAAGATGTGAAAGAAGGTAGAAAAAATTTGTATGCAGAGACTAATATTCAGAAATGATGAAGTTAGATGTAAGAGCTAGTGTATGATGATTTAGTTAAATGGGATCTTAGTTCATCTTCCAGTAGTAAAGAACACTGTTGGAACTAAAGATTTAAGGAGAGTAGAAATTATAAAATTGCTTTGGAAAAAAAGTGTGTTTTCTAATTCTGACTTTTCTGTAATTTAAGGTGTTTTTATACTTCAGTGTATATAACTTGTATATATATATATATATATATATATATATATATATATATATATATATATATATTCATTAACTCTAAAGTCCTGAAATGGGGTAGAATCAGCACATAAAATTGTTTATTGCTATAATGCTATATTGGGTACAGCAAAGTTGAGCTACAAGTATAACCAGGGAAGGCAGTTTTGTGATTTAAAGGAAATCAGAAAGGTTTCTTTTCCTCTCATCAAAATTTAAACAAATAGAATAACTTTAGATTTTACTTGTTGATTCAAGTTGGAAGCAATTTCTCCCTTCTTTGATCTCATAGAAATATATGTGTGTATATATACATAGGTTATAAATACACACATAGACATACATTAACATATTAATATAACATGTCTTCATATTGCATAATTTGCCCCATGTTTTAAAAAAAATCTTTTTTTTAAACCCTTACCTTCCATCTAAGAATCAGTACTATATATTGGTTCTAAGGCAGAAGTGTGGTAAGAGCTAGGTAATAGGGGTTAAATGACTTGCCCAGAGTCACACAGCTAGGAAGTGTCTGAGGTCGATAACAAATCTTCTATAGAGCATCCACCCAGTATGCTGGAGTCCTTTTGGTTTACTTTATCTGTTTATTCGTTCATTCATTTATTAATTTCTGATGCTTTTAATAGCTTGTAGGACCAAGTTACAGTTTGTTCATCTCTTAATTCATTGTTGGTATGTGGCTAGCCCTGTTTTCTGATCATACGTGTCCTTGATGCTGTCTTTTATGCATACTCCTTCTGAGCATTTGGACAACATGCATTTTGCCCAGAATCTGCCATATAATGAGAGACAGCCTGATGACTTAGTCCATCAACTTGTGTTTTTCAGATGGGCATCCCAGATGTAGTAAGCTGGGCCCAGAATCCAATAGGAGCAAGAGATCCAGCTGGCTTTCATTTACCAAAATTATACAGTCCACTTTTAATACTAACATTCCTTTTTAAAAAACTCTTTTTATGAACACATTAGATTTGGTAACCAACAAAAATAAACAGGACATAATGGAAAATGACCTTATATAAACCCATAAGCTCCAAGTTTTTTACAATTTTTGAGCCCTAATATTTTCCCAGTGATACTATTATGAGCTCTAAATCATGGAACATCAAAATCTCAGAAGAATCAAAATTGCAGATGATCCAAAGGGCAATAGAAAGAATGTGTAAGTAGGCTGTAGAAAACTGGCAGTTAGGTGTTTATTATGTTTTAAATATTGTTGGCATATCCCTCACCATTATATTTAAACTATTTTAGGACAAGGAATATGTCTTATTTATCTTCTATTTCTTCTTCTATATAGTTAATTTCACCAGTATCCTTAAGTACCTTAAATAAGTGTTTATTAAATAATTCTCTAGAGTTGTCACACACATACAAATATAGGCATTCCTGAGAGGAAATATATTTAGTCCTGCATATTTGAATGAGTAAGTTTATTTGACTCTTTCCTTGATTACTGAAAATATAGGGCTACTTATATTTTAGGCCTTTTAAGGAGATGAGAGAAAGATGATAATGAAAGGTGGGCAGGATGGGGAGCAGTTGAAAGTTATAGTGGGACAGAAAAGAAAGTGCTTCACAATTTTCCCAAAGGATCACTCCCAGTTTCTAGCAAATTTGACAGGGCAGCAATTTTCCTCTTTAAATAGAATAAAACTAGTAGGAAGCACATTTTTGTACACCTACAACTTTAAAAGGGGGGAAAGTAGTATTTTTTCAAAAATTTAAATGATATTCCAAATTTAGAATTTAACTAAAACACCCATCTTAAGGGAAAACAATATTATTAAAAGAAAATAGGCTGTCTTATTAGATGTAAACCCATAAATATTTTGATGACTAAATAATCTCCATGTTTCTAATATTCATTTTCTCTTGTTTTCAGAAGTGAAGAAATTAATTGAAGTAAAATGGAAGCCACAGTAATATTACCCATTCTGAAGAAAAAACTAGCCTTCCTTTCTGGTATGTTTTTTTTTTCTCCTTTCAATCAGGTGTTTTATAGCTGTTTTCTGCTTTTGACTCAGAGGTTGCTGTTTGGACTCTACTTCTCTGACTAGTTTGATGTAAATGTAGTTTGGTTTTGCATAAGAACGTTTTTCAGAGGTATCTATAAGATAGTTTTTAATCTGAATGAATATCAGTGGAAGCCAAACCTGTCATTTCTGGTAGTTGGCAGGCCAGTTTTTTTTTTTTTATGCTAGTTAATAATTTGATTAAAATGACCCCCCACAAGGGCAGGTGTCTTGATGTTTTACTTCTTTTAGAAAAAATAGTAATCAATGCAGGGCAAGAATAATTGCTAAAGTTGGCATTTAAGTAATTGCTTTTTTGATATAATAGTCTTAATAATTTTTGTCCTCTAATTTTCAGTAGAGGAAATTTGAACCCACAGGAGTTATAAAGCATTAATTACAGTATTTTAATTTAAAGTGTTAGGATATGAGTCTGATTAGTTGACTCATTAGTTGAATGCTATTCCTTACAAGAAAGTCTACCTAAACTCTTAAGAAAGGGTATATACTATTATTTGGGAAATAAAAATGGCATATTAATATAGCTTGATAACAGTGTCACAGGAGCTTAGTGTTTCCTGCTGTGAATCCTTTGAAAGTTGTGCAGTTCATACATTTGCTGTTTTTTTTTTTTTAATTCACTCTGGGAAACCCATTAAAGTTATCTCTGTATTATCGGGCATTGAAGAAATTGGCAGACTTTGCTTAAAGGAAATGAATACTACTTTGACATTCATGTTAGTAATGAATTTCTTTCACATACTCCCATATATGACTATATTTTAGATTCTGTGGATAAAATAGCATAAAGGAAATAGCCCTGCCTTCATGGAGTTTACATTCTGCATACTCTAGAGAATGATAACATGTTCCCATTTAAGCATATATAACTTTTATGAAGTTATATCAATAACTTCAGATATCATTGAAAAACCTCATGTATGAGGCAGCATTTGAATTAAGTTGTGAAGAAAACTGAAGATTTAAAACATGAAAGTGACAAGGGGATGCATTCCAGGCATGGAGTATAGCATGGGCAAAAATGTGAATGCAAGTTGAAATATCATAAGAAGAATATCCAGACGCCCTAGTTTTGATAGAGCAAAGAGTAATGTGTAAGGCAAGAAAGGTAGGTCAGAGCTAGGTTGGAAAAGTCTTTAAATGTTAACCAGCAGAGTTCATCTTTTACTTTTAGAGGTTATAAGGAGCTATTAGAATTTATTGACCAAGAGAATGACATAGCTAGTTTTGAGTTTTGGGTATATGATATAACCTTGGCAGCTGTGGGAAGAATATATTACAGAGGGATAGAAAATAAAAAGAAGAATAAGGGAGGTGATTGCAAGTTTTTTGTGGAGGTGATGAGTTCATGAATCAAGATGGCAGCCAATGAATTGCATAAGAAATATTACAGAGACAGATGTGACAAGAGTTGGCAAGTAATTAGCTTTGTAATATGAAGGAGAATGTGAAGTTCAGGATAATTATGAACTTGCAAACATGAATAAAAGGATGATAATACAATAGAAATTAAAAGGAAGGATGGATTTTGGAGAAAAGATAGTGAATGTTTTTTTACACCTATTAAATTTTTAATAGGAAATCCGCTGTGAAATGTGAAAAACATAGTTGATAATTTGAACGTGGGTGCAAGATATGAGGGCTGGGCATAGATATAGGAATCACATTCAAATAGTGATAATTGAAGCCAAGAGAACTGAAAGAATGAAAGAGAATGTATTCATAGAAAAAAGTAACTCAGATCTCCTAGGCGAATAATGTCTCTTAATGGACAGTATGAGCATTTACTAAATTAACAATGCTTCTCTACATCCTTTTTTCTTTTTTAGGGGACTGATCCCCATGCTTCTTCCTTTTTCTCTGATTCTTCTCATCTTTATTTGAGTTAAATTATACATTAGTCTTATGGGTATTAAAAATGATTAAATTGATAAATATATTTAGGAGCTGTTCTTTATTTTTAAGAAAAACCTTAATAAAATAGAAAAATAATTAATTACTCTGGTTTTAAATGAGAAATAGCAAATTGTTCCTATTCTGTTTTTATAAAATTCTTTGTAACTGGAGGAAATAGAAGAAATGATCAGAAACTGTTTTGACCTATTATTTACTGAAAAAATTGATAACTTCAAATAGTTGAAAATTTAGAAGATGTAAAATACCTAGATTAACGAAAGAAAAAATCCTTCCTTCCTTCCTCCCTCTTTCCCTCCCTCTCTCCCTCCCTCCTTCCCTCCCTTACCTTCTGTATTAGAAACAATACTAAATATCTGCTATAAGGCAGAATAGCAGATAAGAGCTAGACAATTGAGATTAAGTGACTTGCCCAGGGTCACAAAGCTAGGAAGTGTCTGAGGTCAAATTTGAACCCAGGACTTTCCATATGCAAACCTGGTTGTCTATTCAGGGTGACCTAGCTGCCCCAGAAAATAGGCTTTTAAAATAACCCAGTCTTAGAAAAAAGAAATTGAAAAGACATAGGTGCACTCCTGAAGGAAAAAAACAAAACAAACAACAACACTTCATGGTCAGATGGATTTATAAGTGAATTCTAGCAAACATTCAAAGAACAATTAATTCCACTCTTCTTGAAGGCACTCTTCCTCTAATTGAAATAAGATCTTGACACCTAAACCAGGGAGAGATAAATCAGAGAAAGAAACTACACGTCAGTATACCCAGGGAACCTCCATACAAAAATTTTAAGTATTAATAGGTAGATTGCAAAGGCATATTAGAAATATTATATTATTTGATTGAATTTTTACCAGTAATGCACAGATAGTTAAACAAAAGAAAGTATACAAATATAACAAGTCATATTAATAATACAAATTATAAAATTCACACAATTGTATCAATAGATGCTAGAAAAGTTTTTTACAAAATCCAACATCTGTTCCTATTATAAATACTAAAACACAAAGGACTAGATGAATCTTTCCTTAATATGGCAAATGACATTTATCTAAATCTAAAGGCAAACATTACATATAAGAGAAAAGGTAAAATGTCTTTCTAATAAGATTAGGAGAAAATCAAAAATCAAGGCAGTTTAGTGGCTCAGTGGATTGAGAGCCAAGCCTTGAGACAAGAGGTCCTGTGTTCAGATCTAATCTCTTACACTTTCTGGTGGTGTGACCTTGGGCAAATCATTCCCATTGCCTAACCCTTTTCTCTCTTCTACCTTGGAACCAACACAAGGTATTGATTCTAAGATGAAAAGGAAGGGTTTTATATATATATATATATATATAAATAAAACAAAAAACAAACTATATGTATATCTATATATCTATATCTATATGTATATATAGTTTGTTTTTTGTTTTAAAGAGTGCCTGTTGTTATTTAATGTAGTGCTAGAATTGCTAGTTAGTAAGAATTGCAAAAATAAGTTTGCAAGCTATAAAATGAAATATTTAGATTGAAAAACTGTTCCAATATAGTTTCAAAACTTTTCAAAACTGTTTAACTTGCCAATCAGGTTCAAACTGTTAGGATACTTTGGATAGAGGTAATCAAAAGTATCCTCAATGATGAAGTGAAGCTCAAATGTGAACTTCCCTTCAGGGGCAGGCACAAGGATACTAAAGAGACTCTTATTATAAACATAAAATGTTTATTGCACTATATAACCATAAATAAAGGATTTTCAATTCTAAGGGATTCTAACTCCACCCACATAAAATCCCAGGTTCCGCTAGGAACTGCTTACACTAATCCTCCCTGATCTGACTAACCCAAATTTATACTATCTAACTACCACTAATATCCTTATAAATCTTAACTTTGCCTTCAAATTATAAAATAGCAAAGGCTAGCTGGTTGAGCCTCAACAAGAATCAAGTTAGGAGTCTGAGTCTGTTAAGAATTAACAGACTCAGAGTCCAAACCAAAGACCAGGTTTTTCTTTGGTCTTCTCAGATATAAACCAATCTATAAAAACTGCAATAGATGTTCAATAGCCTTTCCCAATTTGGGAAAGGAAAATACTAAGCTCCTTCAGAAAGAGAGAGAGGCAAAGATATTACCTCCTCCAGCCTTGAGAGAGAGTCTCTGAGAGTGTCTCTCTGCCAACTGCCAGAGAGAGTAATTGACATAGAAAAATGGTTATAACTGTCAGCAGTTGAAATTAACATGCTCTCTCAGCTCAGCTTCAAACTCCAGTTCTTTTCTCAAGCAGCAACTTTACTTCTTATCTCTAAACTAATAAAACATTACTTATTTTCTAATACCATTCTTATAGAATAGTTACAGAAATTTGGGGACAAAAGCATAGGCAAATGGAAAACAAAATGATCACTTTTCCCCAGTGATGTGATGGTTACTTAGTAAACCCTATAGAATCAATCAAAAAATTACATGAAACAACAACTTTACCAGTATTGTAGGATAGAAAATAAATCCACATAGATCATTAGTATTCTTGTATGTTAACAAACTCACGAACTGGAAAGAAAAATTTCTTTCTAAATTACTACAGGAGGTATAGAATATTGGGACTATATCTACCATGATACCTTCCAGAAGTATATGATTCCTAATCTAAAACATTCTGTTCACAAAGTTGAACATAAACAATTAGAGAAATATTAATTACTTGCATGTTTGTTGACAATATGATAAAAATTGTATTCTTAAATAAACTTATTCAGTGCTATACCACTCAAACTGCCAATAGATTATTAATCAGAGATAGAAAGAAATATTAATTAAAATTCTTGAAATAACAAAAGGTTAAGAATCTTCAGGGTAATAGCAGAAGAAAAAAAGTGGCAAGGAAGAAAATCTATCAATACCAGATCTCAAAATATACTACAAAGCAATAATTATCAAAATACCTCAGTACTGATTTAAAAATTGATATGCTAATCAATAGAGCAGATTAAGTACACAATATACAGAAGCAATCAAAACTTGCCGGTTCTCTCCCAGCTATGCTGGGCTACTTTCCTCCCACTGCTACTTTGTTTTTTTTGGGTTTCTGCTCTTACCCAACTGAGGCTGGAATGGAACCTATTGTGCTCTTTTCCCTATTGCTTGTGCTATATATTCTCTGAAGTTCTACTGAGGCTTATTCACCACTCTCTTCTAGCATCCCAGTGAGATGAATCCTCTTTGCTGTCTCTCTACTTTGTTCTGGGATGAAGCACTTCTCCCCTTCTGTTGGGTCTATTGCTCCTATATTTCTTTAAAAACTTTTTATTACTACATATTGCATTTTAAATCACACTGATGACCCAATAAAACCAACCCATTGGATTCTCCTTAATTTAAAGAAAATGAATTATTCTAATTAACTCATGAACTAACTAATTAGCTTACTCAGCCTTTCCCCAGTTGATGAGTATCTCATCACTTTCCAAATATTCCCCCCCCAAAAAAAGAGCTGCTTTGAATATTTTTGTACATATAGTTCCTTCCCCTTTTTATTTTCTAATCTCTTTTGGATACAAATTTTAATAATGGTATTGTTGGGTCAAAGGGTCTATACTATTTTATAGCCCTTTGAGCACAACAAATTGCACTCCTCGGTGACTAAATCAGTTCACAACTCCCCTAACAATGCATTTGTGTCCCAGCTTTCCCATAAACCTTCCAAGTTTTGTCATTTTCCTTTTCTGTCATAATAGCCAATCTGATAGGTATGGGGTGGCACATCAGAGTTGTTTTAATTTCCATTTCTTTAATTAATGGTGATTTAGAGCATTTTTTGCATGACTATAAAGAGCTTTAATTACTTTGTCTGAGAACTAGCTATTCATATCCTTTGCCCATTTTCAATTGGAGAATAATTTATATTCTTAACAGATTCAACTAATTTCTTTAGGGATTTGAGAAACAAGGCCTTTATGAGAAACTCGTAAAAACATTTTGCACTATTGTAATTGTTGTTTATTTGTTATTATGTATTATATATTGTTAGGTATTAAATATATATTGTTATATATTATTATATATATATAGTTATATATTAAATAAATATTTGTACTCTTTTCTATCAGCCCCACCCCCTTCTCTTGTTCCTTTCTCCTCCTCCTTTCCTGTAGGCTAAGATAGCTTTTTATACCCAATTGATTATGTATGTTTTTCCCTCATTGAGCTATTTCGGATGAGAGTAAGGTTCACACGCTCTCCTCTCCACCTCTGCCATCTTCCCCTCCACTGAGAACACTTTTTTCATGCCTCTTTTATGTGGAATAATTTACCCTATTCTATTTTTCCTTTCACCTGCCTCCCATTGCATTCCTCTTTCTCATGCTTTAAATTAATTTTGTTTTTTTTTTATTCCATCCCATCATATTCAACTCACACAGCTCTGTCTGTATACTCCTTCTGGCTATATAAAAAACAACCATCTTGCCGCCCCCCATTCTCCTACCCCCTCCCCTTTTGGGATGTTCATAGTTTAACCTTATTGAATGTCTTTTGATTCCTCTTTCCTTTTTACCTTTTTATGATTCTTTTGAGTCTTGCATTTGAAAGTCAAATTTTCCATCTGGCTCTGGTCTTGTCATCAGGAATGTTTGAAAGTCCTCTATTTCATTGAATACTCATTTTTTCCCTTGAAAGATTATGCTTAGTTTTGCTGGTTGAGTGATTCTTGGTTCAAATCCTAGCTCCTTTGCCCTCTGGAATACCACATTCCTGGCCCTAAGTTCATTTAATGTGGAAGCTACTAGGTCTCGTGTTATTCTAACTGTGATAACACAATATTTGAATTGTTTCTTTTTGGTGACTTTTGTAATATTCTGATCTTGACCTGGAGTTTGGGAATTTAGCTATAATATTCCTGGGAGTAATTCTTTTGGGATCTTCTCCAGGAGGTGATCTGTGGATTCTTTTAATCTCCATTTATCCTCTGATTCTCAAATATCAGGACAGTTTTCCTTGAAGATTTCTTGAAAGATGATATCTAAGCTCCTTTTTAAAAATAATGGTTTTAAGAAAGTCTAACAATTCTTAAATGATCTCTCCTGGATTTATTTGCCAGATCAGTTGTTTTTCCCATGGGAATATTTCACATTTTCTCCTTTTTCATTCTCTTGACTTTGATTGTTTCTTGATGTCTCATGGAATTATTCTACTTGCCCAATTCTAATTTTTATGGTATGATTTTTCTTGAGTGAATTTTTGTATCTTCTTTTCTATTTGACCAATTGTACTCTGTAAAGAATTCTTTTCCTCAGTCAATTTTTGTACCTGTTTTTTCAAAGGGCCAATTCTATCTTTAAAGAAATTTTTTCCTTCATTGAATTTTTGTATATCATTTTCTATTTGGCAAATTCAGCTTTTAGAGAAGTTCTTCATTAGATTTATTATGGCTCTTTTACAAATTGGCCTATTCTGTGTTTTTTAAGATAACTTTTTTTTACTATTTTTTCCTCCTTTACCAAGCTTTATCATAATTTTTCCGCATCACTCTTTTGTTTTCTCAATTTTTCTTGAATTTCTCTTATTTGATTTTTAAAATGCTTTTTGAGCTTCTCCATTCTTTTTGGACTTTGAGCAATTATTATTTTTTGTAGCCTTTGGATGGAGCACTATTGATTTTGTTGTCTTCTTCTGAGTTTGAATCTGCTCTGTCACCAAAGTAAGTTTCTGTGTTAAATGTTTTTATTGTTTTCTCACTTTTCTGCCTTTTTATTTTCTTTTAGTTTAAAAAAAACTGTTAAAGTTGGACTCTGTAATGGGTAAAGAGAGCACTGTTCTAAGCTTAAGGTTTTTTGTGCAGCTGCCTTCAGAGCTGGCACTGTGAAGATGTATCTTCTTTCAGTTCTTCCATGGTAGTATGATGTAAAGAGAGATCTGTTTAATATTCTTCAGGTCTGTTCTCTGATCTGTGAGTAATCCTAAGCAATTTTTACCCCTTTGGAACTGTGATTGGGGTCCCTTGCTCCCTTTTGGCTATAAGTGCTGGTGTATGCTGGTTCTCTTCTCTCACTTTTCAGCTGCACCCCAGGACCGAGATGTGGGTCTGCATAAGGGCAATTCAATAAGCATCTTGCACCCAGACCCAGCAAGAGACCTTTTTAATCTCTTTCTGAGTAGTTGTCTGACACCCCCTTACCTTTGGTAACTGAGAATTCTGAAAGCTTTGACTGCTGCTTCAGTTGTGCCCAAGGTCTGTTGCCTGAATAGGATCTCCTCTGACCAGTTATACTCTGCTGTTTCCCCTGGTGCTCTAGTTCCTTTGTGCAGGCCTTCAAATTTGTTTTTGCCTGAAAAATTACTTTACCCCATCTTTTGGTAAGTTATGCATCTTCAGAATTTTTGAGTCATCATGTTATTTTTGCATAAGTTTCTTACAAGTCTAACCATGCTTTTCTGAAACCACATTGCTTATTTCTTTTATTTTTTCTTAATTTATCTGTTTGTTGATAATATTAAAATTCCAAGTTACCTTCCTCCCTTCCTTCCCCACACTAGCGAAGGCATCTTTGATGGAAAAAAATAGTACTGTGTCTTTCATGTTTCTTTTTATCAATTTTTTTTCCTCTGGAGATGGACATTCACAAGATATAATTGAAGAATTTTCACAAGATATTCTGTACCTAAATATAATGTTCTTTTTGGTTCTACTTGTTTTGCTCTTTGTAATAATTTCATGTAGGTCAATATTGTTTTTTAATCTGCTCAAATTTGGGACTGTGATCAAAGTACTCTTAAACTGTGGTCCATCAATAACATTATTAGGATTGCATCCTAAAGAATTTTTTTAAAAAAGGGAACACAACCTATTTGTACAAAACTAATAACTATTGTAGCTCTTTTTGTGTTAGCAAAGAATTGGAAATTGAGAGATTGTTTATCAATGGGGAAATGACTGAGCAAGTTGTGGTATATGATTGTGATGGAATACTATTGTATTATAAGTAAACACAAGCTAGATGATTTTGGAAAAACCTGGAAAGACTTACATGAATTAATGTAAAGTGAAGTGAGCAGAACCAGAAGAACATTGTACACAGTGATAGTATTTTATGATCTAGTTATTCTTAGCAATACAATAATCCAAGACAATCATTGAGACTCATGATGGAAAATGACAAGTAGTGCCCTGTGAAGGAATTATGGAGTTTGAATTCAATCAAAAACATAGTATTTTTTGCCTTTTTTTTACATATTTGTTTGTTTTTTAAATCCCTACCTTCTCTCTTAGAATTTATACTAGGGATTGGTTCTAAGGCAGAAGAGTGGTAAGGGCTTGGCAATGGGGATTAAGTGATTTGTCCAGGGTCACACAGCTAGGAAGTGTCTGATTCCAGGTTTGAACCCAAGACCTCTTGGCTCTGGGTCTGGCTCAACCCACTAAGTCACCCACCTTCCCCCTTTTTACATGGTTATTTAAAAGTTGTTTTTTTTTTTAAATATCTCTTCCACAAAATGACTTCTTATGGGAAAATGTTTTACATGATTGCACATGTAAAATCGATATTAGATTACTTACTGTCTTGAGTGGAGGGAGAGAATGTGGAACTCAAAACTTTAAAAGAAACATGTTAAAAAGTGTTTTTGCATATAATTGGGGGAAAATTAAATATTAAAAAAAGAAATTACCTATCCCATCATTTTTTATGGTGCAGCAGTATTCCATCACAATTACGTTATCCAATTAATAGGTGTCCCCTCGATTTCCAGTTCTTTGCCATCAAAAGAGAGCTGGTATAAATATTTTAGGACATAATTTTTTCCCTTTTTTTCCTGAATACTTTGGGAAATAGACGCCACAGTGGTATTGCTGGACCTAAGGGTACACACAGTTTTATAACCCTATAGGCATAATTCCAGATCTCACTCTGAAATGGTTGGATCAGTTCACAGTTTCTACAACAGTGTATTAATGCCCCCATTTTTTTTCACATCCCCTCTAATATTTGTGATTTTGCCTTTTTATCATTTTAACCAGTCTATTAGGTTTGAAATATCTTGGAATTATTTTGATGTATACATCTCTAATTAGCAATGCTTTAGAGCAGTTTTTCATATGGTTCTAATTTCTTTATCCAAAAACTATAGATTCATATCTTTTGACTGCTTATAATTTCATAAAGTACAATAATAATCTTATCATAATCATATACCATGACTTGTTCAGCCATTCCCCAACTGATGGGCATCTCTTTGATTTCTAATTCTTTGACACCACAAAAAAAGCTGCTATAAATATTTTTGTATAAATGTGATTTTTCCTTTTGTTTGATTTCTTTGAGACACAGACCTCTTAGTGGTTTGGTGGGTCAAAGTATATGCACAGTTTTATAGCCCTTTGAGTGTAGTTCGAAATTGTTCTCTGGGATGGTTGCACTACTTAACAACTCCACCAAGAGTGGATGTGCACCTACTTTCCTACATCCCTTTCAGTATTTTCCATTGGAACTTGATCTTTAGGAATGCTCTTGCCATCTATTACTAATCACTGGGCAGATAAATATTGAATTCTTTCTAAATGGAAATTAAACTACTCTCTTAAGAAAATATCCATTACTAATCCATTACTCTTTCTATTCTACTGTACTGCCTCTTTTAGAAGAATAGGTTTATCCTGTTTAAGGACATGCCTTTCAAAGTATATTCCTTTGAAAAAGGTGATATATATGAATGAATTGGCAGAATGGTTTTGGTAATCCATTAGTATGGTTGATCTCATTAGTATGGTTTTAAACTACAAAAGAAGGGAGAATAGTGATGAGAGTCTTAATGAATCTAAAGCATATATTAAAGAACATAACAGGTATGAAATAAACTTAGGAGTAACAGTTGTGGTATTAAGTCATACTTGGGAAAAATAAAGGAATAGAAATAATACTTAAGGGCTTTATATTTAATTCATTTAATATTTAATGCTAATATCCAAATTAAGATGTTCAAAGGGATCTTTCATCTCATTGATTTACAAGTTGTCTCCATGATCCAGTTTTGCTTCCCATATAGACCCATCTTTGTGATTCAAGTCCATGCCCCAAAATAAATTTGCATTTTGGGTTCCACTTGGCTTTCCTTCCTCTTTCTTGATGTTGTGTATGCCACTGGTACATTCCAGCTATATTCCCTCATTTTTTCCATGTGATCAGCCCATCTTCTTTTCTAATCATACAAGTTCTCTATGTACTCTCTGTTCTTATTTGGAGTTCTTGGTTATATGTTGCAAACTATTCACATTCACTATGGACCTGAACATTGTCCTCTGAAATACTCATTTTTAATTCTTTGGAGGCAGATGCATTCCATATATCATTGCCTCATCAATACTTGTATAATATTAGTCTTAAAAATTATTAAAACATTAGTCTTAAAAACTTTTCAACTTTTCCTTTCAAGGGAAGCTTGGGGTAAGTTAGGGATTTTTCAAGTTTTTCCAAAGAAGCTCCAGCTCCAGACTTCTGTCCTTTTGTTTAAATCTGGTTTCTATTTGTACTGTTCATCCTAGGTGAATATATTGATATAAAAGCTCTATAGGGTGTGTATCCAAAAGCATATTGGAATTTAGCCATAGATATTCTTCATGTACTTATCTTTCTTCTGTGAATGGATAGGCCAGAGAGGGCCCTTTTTTGAAAGCCATGAATAACATAATCCACATTGGAATAGCAAAGAAATTTTGCTTCAAATATTCATAATTTGTGTTAAAATTCTTTTAGAAATGAAATACTGCATTAGTTTTGAGAGTACCAGGTAAATAATTATTAAATGCTTCTTCCAATTTCCTATTGTCTAATAGTCTTCATTTCAAATATCTGTTATGTATAATTTGTAATTTCTATTACTGTATAAAGCATGATTTTATTTCAAGTAATAGGTTTGTAGTGATTAGGTGTTCTCAAAAATAGATATAATTGGTAGATTAATGGTACACTGGTTTGCAGATAGACAGCTTTTGGCTTTACCAATTTAGCACAAACCAATCTGAAGTAAAACAACAGAATTTAGAAGAGAAAGAATCCACTAGATCTTTTTGTTTACATGGTAAGTTATTTTTATTGTGAAAGGGGGGGGACACTTGCTTATTCGCATATCACTTAAAATTAATTACCTTTCTAAGGTAAGAACACTCCTTGATTGAATCAGTCAATTAGAACTAGTTGTGAACAAAGCCTGTAAACCTTCTTGAATCAGTAAAAGGCATATGAGTGAGAATGTTGGTTACACATTGAGGAATTTGATTAAAATGAAGAGGTACCTTAGAATTGGAAAGAGATTTGAAGGTAGCAGAAGGGAAAGAGTGGACCAGTAACAGAAGAAAAAAGAAAGTAGGGCTGATCTTTGGGAGGCAAGGGAGAGATGGAGGAGGAAGATTAGTTCTACAGGCCTAGGATAAATTTTTAAAAATTCATAGCCTAGTGTTTGAAGTCCTGTGCAGTTGCTCTCCCACTTTCATTTCCACACTTTCTTATTACTCTCCCCAAACTGTCTATTACAGTCAAATTGGCCTGTTCCTTGTCTTTGGGCTACACTACATCTCCTGTCTAATTAACTCTGCAAGAATGGTTTCTCGTTTCTTGAATACTTTCCTTTTTTTAGCCATTACCTTCTTAGAATCCTTAGCTTTCTCAAAGTAGTTACTCTATTTTGTATGTGAATATTTTTTAATACCCACAGTTTTTACCATCCTTGCCTCCTTACAATTAATTTGTATTGCTTTGTTTAATTTTTGTTTATACTAAATGTGCTTATGTATGTGTTACATCTCTCTAGTAGACTATAAGTTCTTAGAATGCTTTATAAGATACATGATAAATGTTTATTGAATTGAAGAAATAGTTATTAAATACCTACAGTATGCAAGACTGCTAGAAACTGGTTTGAAAGACAAAATAGAAAAACAACTCCTAACTTTTTACATTTCTTTGAAACAGTTTTTCTTTCTTTCCTAACTGGTCATATAATGAATTTCATCTCTTTTCATTTGGCTATTTTCATTTATTAGTGATACTTTTTAAAGATCTTGTCATTCTTCATTTTTGCCCTGTAGAAAGTTGTTCAACTCTTTTAAGCTATTCCAAGTTGTCATAGAAAGTAGTAAGTGTAGATATAGGGCCAGCTATGGAATCAAGAAAATGTGGGCTCAAGTCTTGCCTCTAACATATTATTTCAGTACAGACAAATCAGTTTATCTTGTAATGCCCCAATTACTTCCCTCTAAATGTAAGTAATAAATTAGTTGCTAATCTGCATGAGTAATGTAGTTCCTATATTGAGAGTTCTTTACATCCATACCCTTTCCTCTCCAAAAGGAGGAAAAAAATTTATCTTTATGAGAGCATAGCTGTGTTGAAAATGAATTATTCCTATAATGCTATAGTGTCAATTAAGCTAAGATCATGTAATTTTTTTTCTTTATCAGGAGGAAAGGACAGAAGAAGTGGCCTCATTCTGACCATTCCATTATGCCTTGAACAGACAAATATGGATGAATTGAGTGTTACTTTAGACTATCTTCTCAGCATTCCAAGGTGACTTGAAAGGTGTCATTTTTTCAACTTTAGTAAATTCACTTATTTACTGATAAAATAAGTTTATTTTTTATTTCTTAAAGACTATGGATTTGTTCTAAGGCAGAAGAATGGTAAAGGCTAGGCAATGTAGGTGAAGTACCTTGCCCAGGGTCACACAGCTAGGAAGTATCTGAAGTTAGATTTGTACCCAGTACCTCCTTTCTCCAGTCCCAATGCTCTGTCTACTGAGTTTTCTATCTGATTCCAGTATGTTTATTTTTAAAGTGTAAACTCAAGATCTTACCTGTTCTCTTAGCAACATAAAATATGTCTTTGTGATTTAAAAGTTTTTTAAAAAGTAAAATAAAGCCAATATTTCCAACAGATGAATTAGAAACATTGTTAATTATAAAAGCATTATATGCTATTCAAGGGGATTTAACACATAGTTTCTTAAAATCATATGGGTTCTATAAGTAACATTTCTTACTAAATTTCTATTGAGTTATACTTTACATATATAAGAAATTGGATGCAAAAGAAATTTATTGCTTCCTTTAATATTGTAGGGTGTTACTGGTGTTGTGAGAAAATTATTATGCCTAATTTTTTAAACATTGTTTTATAAATTCAGAATATGTTATTGTCCACAAGAAAAGGGTATAACTCTTAAACAATTATCTATTAAGAAACAGGAAAAATTAGAAAGTGAAATTCCTGAGAGCTGAAAATGTTCTTTTATGTAATTTATGGAAATCCTCCTACATCAATTATCTAATCAAATACTAATACTGGTTATGTACTAGACACTGTGCTATATGCCAGGGATATATCAGAAATGCAACAATCTTTACCCTCAAAGACCTTATGTCCTATCTAAACACACATATATCTTAAATACATACATACATAGAATGCACAAATGTATACCCACACATACATGCATGCATGCATACATACATACACACACATACACACATACACACACATACATACACCAGATAAATTCAAGGTTATTTTTTGTGTGAGTAGCATTGTCAGCTTGGAAGATCAGAAAGTCATCTTTTAAAAGATGCAACTTGAACTGAACTTTGGAGGAAATTAGAGCTTCGGAGTTCTTAAAGTATTGAGACCATGCATTCCAGGTATGGAAGAAGAGGTAGAAGACTGAGAGAGTGTACAAAGGGTCCAATGAAGTAAAAAATATAAGCAGTGGCAAGACTGCCAATTTTATTGAATCATAGAATTTGTGAAAAGGAGTAATGGATACATAGGTCAGAAAGATAGCTGGGGCCAATTTATAAAGGGCTTTAAATGCCAAACCGAGGAGTTCTTATTTAATTCTAGAAGTAATTGGAAACCACTGAATCTTATTGGGTAGGGGAGTAGAGTGGTTAGATCTGTGTTTTAGGAAAATTGTTTTGGCAGGTGAGTGGAGGATGGATTAGAGAGGAAGGAAAATCAAGGAGATAACTACAGTAGTTCTTCACAGAGGCAATGTTATTGTTTCAGTGAAGAAGAGGTAAAGCATGAGAGGAGGAGGGATATTGCAAAGGTAGAATTGATAAGACTTGAAAAATGATTGGATATATGGGTTGAGAGAAAGTGAAGAGTGTGGATGACCCTGAGGTTATGATTCTAGTTGATCAAAAGAATTGTTGAGGTAGGAAAGTTAAGAAGAAAGGTGAGTTTTAAACAAGGATAATTAGTTTGGTTTTTGACATGTTGATTCTGAAAGGCTTATAGGACATCTGTGTGTGAAATGCCAGTTAGGCAGTTGATGATATAGTATTGGGAGTTTAGGAGAGAGACTAGGGCTGGATATTGACCTAGAAGTGATCTTCATAGAGATAATAATTATGAGCTGATGAGTACCAAAAGAGAGTGTAAAGAGAAATGAAGACAGTCTTAGGGCACACCTGCAGTTAGGGGGGAGGAATATGACAAATTATAGTTCAACACAGGAGATTGAGTAGGAATGGTTATACAAGTAGGAGTAGAAAAAGGAAATAACAGTGTCATAAATATCCAGAGGAGAGAGAATATCAAGGAGGAAGAGGTATTCCGAAATATCAATTGATACAGAGAGATTTTTAAAAATTAGAATGAGAAAAGAATAATAGATTTGGATTTGGCATATAAGAAAGCACTGATGACTTTGCAGAGTACAATTTCAGCTGAGTGGTGAGGTCATAAACCAGATACCAAAGGGTCCACCAAAGGTTAGTAGATATAGAATTGAGGAGTATTTACTATATTTTTTCTAATCTTCAGTTTGGTTCAGTTTAATTCAGTAAGCTATATAACACCTCAAATTAAATTTTGGAGCATCAGAGCCACAAAAGGTTGGGGTGAGACATATTTTCAATCTAAGACAATTTAGGAGGTTGGCAGGAGAGATTGTGACATTGAATGAGTGCTGGCCCAGAGAGCATGCAGCTATAGGAGCTCCCTGCTCAGAGATGGTAAGGGAGTCAGACAATTGAACAGAAAGAGATTATAGGGGACTCTTTATTGGCACTGGTGCAGCTGACATTAATTGGCAACTTTATTACCCATATGCACTTCCAGGGTAGAGAAGAGTGCCATGCTCATGAGGGAGCATGGCACCTGGAAACAGTTCCAGGGCTAAGAGGAACACTTGAGCTTACAGCTGCAGAGGGGGTGGGTATCTTCCTCAGTAATGAACAGAATGCAGACCAGGAAAACAGAGACCACAATTCTCCACAGATCACACTACCTTGGAATCCCTGCAAACTTGTAGACTCCTAGAACTAGCTCTGAAAACAGTAGCACCAAAAAGCCTGAAATTTGGAACAGTGCCTCTTCCCCACCAGCGGAGATGATCCTATCTTTACTATAAAGTTTGAAGTCAAGAAATAGGCTGAAAAAATGAGCAAACAAACAAACAACAACAACAAAGAATCTAACCATAAATGGCTACTATAGTGGCAAAGATAATCAAAGTACAGTCTCAAAAGAATATGATGATGATAATGGTGTGATAACACCTACAACCAAAGCCTCAAAGAAAAATATAAATTGGACCCAAGCCCCAAAAGAATTCTTGGTAGAATTAAAGAAAGAGGTACCACTTCACCCCCATCAAAAATGACAAATATTGGAGGGGATCAGGGGAAATTGATATATTAATAAACTGTAAAGTTGTGAACTGGTTCAACCATTCTGGAGAACAATTTGGAACTATGCTGAAAGAATTATAGAACTCTGTATAACCTTTGATTCAGCAGTATCATCACTAGGTCTATACTCCCAAAAGGATCAAAGAAAGTGGAAAAGGACCTATATATTTAAAAATATGTATGTATGTCAATCTTTTTTGGTAGTGGTAAAGAATTGAAAATTAAGGTGATCTGTTGCAACTCATATCAAGTTAGATTGTTTTTCACTATGTTTGAAAAGCTTTAAAATTGCATTTTATGTAACTTATTTTTAAAATGTATTTCTTTTTAAAAACTGATTCTTGTTTTTACACATATATTTCATTTGTTTTATTTCAGTGAGAAGTGTAAGGCTAGAGGATTTACTGTGATAGTAGATGGCAGAAAGTCACAGTGGAATGTGGTGAAAACGGTTGTCTTAATGTTACAGGTAAATTGAATTTTCTACTGTATGAGTAAATTATTTATCTTGCAGTGCTACTTATTTGTACTGAAATGTAAAGACTGAATTATTTCATTGGAAAAGGAGCAAGCTAGTTAGAATTCCCTATATTTATGAAGTCTAATTTCTGTCAACATTCTATGAACTTTAAAGAAAGCATTGAGTTCTCCATAATAGTCATATGATTATTTGTGACTTATTGAGTTTTTTATAATCTAATTACTATTGCAAAAGAGGTTTAAACTTTTTTTAAATAAGAAGCTAGAATTTAAAGTTCTTTCTTTCTTCCTTTCTTCCTTTCTTCCTTCCTTTCTTCCTTCCTTTCTTTCTTCCTTTCTTTCTTCCTTTCTTTCTTCCTTTCTTTCTTTCTTTCTTTCTCTCTCTCTTTCTTTCTTTCTTTCTTTCTTTCTTTCTTTCTTTCTTTCTTTCTTTCTTTCTTTCCTTCTTTCCTTCTTTCCTTCTTTCCTTCTTTCCTTCTTTCCTTCTTTCCTTCTTTCCTTCTTTCCTTCTTTCCTTCTTTCCTTCTTTCCTTCTGTCTTGGAATCAATTCCCAGGCAGGAGAGGTAAGGGTTAGGCAATGAGAGTCAAGTGACTTTCCCAGGGTCACACAACTGGGAAGTATCTGAGGCCAGATTTGAACCTTTGGACCTCTCATCTCTAGGCCTGGATCTCAATCCACTGAGCTACCCAGCTACCCCTGACATTTTCTTCTTTCTAAGAGTAGATGTTTAAATAAAGTTCTGAGTGAGGAGAACTTTAATTTTTTAATTTTAATTTTAGCTTATTTGGGACCAGGAGAAAAATTATTTTACTTCTGTGCCTCCTTCACTTATGATTATGACAGACAATACCATTTACTAAGTATTATATTTTATTAGGTCCCTTCTTAAGGAGCTTATAAATGACATGGGAACACAGCATAAGTAAGTAAGTAAGCCCAGGGGTGAGAAGAATGGCTGTCATGCTGATATA
The DNA here is from genome assembly GCF_027887165.1 of Monodelphis domestica. Classification (NCBI taxonomy): domain Eukaryota; kingdom Metazoa; phylum Chordata; class Mammalia; order Didelphimorphia; family Didelphidae; genus Monodelphis; species Monodelphis domestica. The sequence continues at coordinate 192,140,275 of NC_077230.1, read as the reverse complement.
GCTTGACAAGGAATTTGCTTAGAAGAGGTTCCTGGAGAAAGAGAAAAATCTTTAAGGAGTTTTGAAACTGGAAGACCCTGGGGAAGTATAAAAGAAGAAGCAAGGACAAGAACCTCTCTAAATGGATGAAAGCACCATTGGGAAGAGGGGCTTTGGAGAGCAGCAAAGAATAAAACTAGTCAGGCACAGGGGTAGGAACAATTAATGGGAAGCTTTGAAACTCTTGCTCAAAAATTTCAATAGAATTTCAGAATTATTTTTATTAGTGAGCTGGACAAAGGTATAAAAAGAATGCTTATTAAATTTATAAGTAAGATGAAACTTGGAAGAATAGTTAACCTTTTGAATGACAATCAAGCATCTGCATGGTTCTATAGAGGAGTAGAATTTAGTTATTTCTTATAGAAAATGAGTCTTTTACTATTAATATAATGAAACTAGAGTTAACTTGACTCCGACCTTGAGCATGTCACAACCTTCCTAGGGCTCAATTTCCTTATCTTTAAAATGAGAGAATTGGACTGGTGATTTGAAAGCCTTGAATACCTGTAAAACAACAAGAAATGAACTTAAAGCAGGTAGATTAGCAATAATTTTTTACCATTAATATTATCTTAGTGCAACCTGATCCATAGACACAATCTGCATGGGTGATTTAATGGCTGTTATAAAGATCCTATCCCTTAATATCATTGCTCCCTGCCTGCCACACTTCTCCCTCTCCTGCCATAAACTGGCCAGAATTACTCCTTTATGTTAAACAATATAAGTCAAGTCCTTGTCTCTAGAAGATTATTCTTAGTGTTCTAATGCATAGAATTTCATTTGGAAAAATAGAAGGATTAGTATCCTTGTAATTGAAAATATTTTTACTTGACCATTAACTTTACATCAAATTTATTATAACTGTTAGAAAAACAATGAACTATGTCCTTGCATATTTCCCTTTATTGTGCTTTAACTATACCATTAATAAAGGGGTTGCTTTTTCAGTTCTAATCACTGATGATTAAAAAGCATAAATATATTTAATGAATGATCTAGCTCTTACTCTTTGGTCCATAAGAGTTAGCATTCTCATGTAAAACCCAGTGGAATTGCACTGAAGGGGCTACTGAAGGGGGGTGGGAGGAGTGGAGAGAAAGAACATAAATCATGTAACTATGGAAAAATTCTTTTAATTAAATAAAATTAAAAAAAGAAAAATACACTATCAGAATAAAAAAAGTTAACATTCTCAGCATTATACAAAGGTCAATTGTTCACTGCTTATGGATAAAGCTAGTGGTTTTGAAGTCAATTATCCACAAAATTTCTTATACTTCCAAACAAGGAGAGTGGGTAAGGGTAGTGTGATGATAGTATTGTTAGGTGGATTCAGAACTACTTAAATGACTGGATCCAAAGGACAGTTTCAGCTTGGAGGAAGTGTCTAATAGAGTACCCTTTGGCTATGTTCTCAGTATTGTGCAACTAAACATTTTTATTAGTGAGCTGGACAAAGATATAAAAGACATGCTTATTAAACTTATAAGTAAGATGAAGCTAGGAAGAATAGTTAACCTTTTGAATGACAAGATCTAAAAAGATCAGAGTCAAAATGATGGGCTGAATATAGTAAGATGAAATGTAATAGAAATATATGAATTTTTTAACTTGGATAAAATAAACTTTGTCAGTATGAGATGTCTCTGGATAAATATGAAAAAGATTGAGGGCTTTAGTGTATCATCTGTTCACTGTGCATTAACACGATTGTGATATGGCAGCGCACAAAAAATCAATTTGATTTTGGACTGCAAAAAGAGAGGAGGCATGGTTTCAGAATGTAGGATGGTTATTGCCACACTTTACCGGCCTGACTCAGAATATATAAGATTTTAGGAATCATAAAATCACTTATCTTAGAGTTCAAAGGGAACAAAAATCCTCCATAGCATACCACCTGATCATCTAGACTTCCAGTTGAAAATCTAAAGATAGTGAACCTACTACCTCATTAAGCAAGTTAATCTTATTGATCACTGTTTGCAAGGCACTATCCTAAAGTCCTTAGACTAGAGACAAACTAAAAAAAAACAGTTCTCATCCTCAAGGAACTTGGACTCTCTTGAAAGAGAAGGTGACACAGAAAAGTCAGCTGAAAAAGGAAATAACCAAACAAAGAGCATCTAGTAGGTCAGCAAGTAAGGAGTAGAACCAGGAGATGCGTGAAGGACTAAGACTGGTTTGACTTCTCTGGCTTCCTTCAAATTCCAATTAAAATCTTACTTTCTTCAGGAAATCTGTCCTGATGTCCCTTAAGTCTAGTGCTTTTCCTTTGTTAGTTATTTCTAATCTATCCTTTTTCATTGGTTTTGTACATAGATTTTGCAGTTAGATTTTGAACTCCTTAAGAACAGGCATTATCTTTTCTGGTTTTTGTGGGAGGAGGTAGGGTGGGGCAGAGAAGGGTTTCCCTACCACATAGCAACTTTTAATGTCTTTCCTAAAATGTAACATTCCAAATTGAACATAATACTTCATATATTTTCTGACCAAGGAAAAGTACAGCGAAACTATCACTTCTCTTATTCTAAAAACTGATCCTAAAACTGATTCAGAAAACTCATAGATGAGAACTTTTGGTTGCAGTGGTTTTAGCCTTGACTCATTTCAGTTCACTAAAATGCCTAAATTGTTTTTAAGTGAACTCTTAAGTGAAAAATTTAGATAATTTTTCACAAGTAAGGAATTTTACATTCATTTCCTACTAAATGTAGTCTTAGATTCAAAGTTTTATTCTAACCTGATTTTATACACACATACACCATATATATGTATAATATATACATATGTGTGTATATATTTTTTGGATCTTGTCACTCAGAAATGTTAGTTGATTAAATGTCATTCAAAATGTTAATAGAAGGATGTTGTAAACTGGAGTTAATCTAAGAGACAGATTGATCAAGGATGGTAAGGGAATTGGGAATCTGATCTTGAGATAAAGCTAAAAAGATTTAGGGGCTATCTGATCATTTTCTTCAAATGTTTAAAGATCTAGCTTATGGAAAAGTGAGCTCTTGTTTAGTTTGGTACCAGAGCACAGAAATAATAGCAATGGGAAGTAGTGGCATATTATCCTGAAACATTTTTATTCTAATTATTCTTCTAAATATATTTCATAAAATTTAGTACATCTTTTATTCTGAACAAGTAAATCTTACTTAGGAAATTACTGTACAAAATAGAAATGTTTCTATAATTGAAGTTATGTATTCCAGAGAAAATCTACTGTGTGGTTGATTAAGAAAGATGTTGCTAAAATTTTAGCACATTAAGAACTTTAAACTGCACTGATACTTTTGGGAACCCTATATTGTTCTAAACCATGTAAATAAAATCCACATTACAAAACAAAAAATTCTTCAACTCTTAGGTATTTGAGTTTTACCTCAGTATTTCTTCATTAACTTAGTTGAATGAATTCCCAAGATAATTGACTGAACATTGCTAAATCATTTGGGTTTGTGAAATCTTAATCACTTTGCCTTTTTAATTTTGTCTTGATTATGTTTTGTAATTTGGAATGACCAATATTGTATTAAGTTTGCATCTTTTCAAAAAATGATATTAATTGCATAGCTTATTGTTATATGACTGACCAGTGGCACTAGTAACAGTAATAATATAGATAGCATTCTTCTCTGTCAGTCTTCTGTTGCTTTTATATTAGTGTAAATGTGTAATTTAGAATTCCATTTTTAATATATTTTGCAGAATGTTGTTCCAGCTGAGGTATCACTTGTTTGTGTAGTAAAACCAGATGAATTTTGGGATAAGAAAGTTACACATTTTTGTTTTTGGAAAGAGAAAGATAGACTTGGCTTTGAGGTAAGTTTATATTTTCCTATAATAATGACTTTTATGAATTCATGTCCTTGGTATTTTAAGTCATTTTAATGATTTGTTTTTTTTTTTGACTAAAGTATTTTCTTTTCATGCATTCATCTAATTAAGAAAACCTTGAAATGACACTAAATTATGTTAAAGAAATAGCCTGGTACTGTGGGAAAGAGGAGGAGGGCACCAATGATCAGAAAATCTAGGTTTCCATTGCAGGAGAGGATGTTCATCAGCTTTTTTATTTGGGGAAGTTCATTTAATTTCTGAAGTTCGGTTTCCCTGTATAAATTGGAAATACTTGAACCACCTAGACCATAGTGAATAATAAATAAAACAAGTTATTTTAGCACTTTATAAACCTTGAAGCATTATTTAAATGTTAGCTATTGTTATTCTAAACATCTTAGACTCCACACTTCACTACTTATACTTGTTTAATTGTGATATGTGTTGATCATTTCATTTTATTGACCTTGCTTATAACATGTGAAAAAAGCTGTGGCATATGATGTATAAACATAAGTATGTATTGCAGTTATACCACCTAACTTGACTTGTGAAAATTATGATCTTTCTATATCTCAGCAAAGCCAAGAGTTGAATACAAACGTATTCATCTTTTCAGGATTATAGCACCTTTTAGAAGTTACACCTTTCTTAGACTAATTGTTAGTTCTAATGTTTCATCAAGGTAGTTGAAAGTAGCCAATCAGTGTTTTAAAACAATATGAGAGCACTGAAGAGTTAAAAAGAAAAGTAATGATTTAATCAAAGCCTAGAAGTTTGTGGACCAGCTAATTAGCACTCAACATGTTCAATGGCTATTAGATTGACCCACTTCATCTATTTTGGAAAAATGATATAAGAATACTGGACCTTAGGAAGGCAAATTTTCAAAGAATCTGATAGGTTAAAATTCAGCTGAATTTTTTACCTTTGTTTAGTCATTTTTGAAAGTATCACCAATGATGTTGGTATATTTTGGTATGGAAGCAAAAATTCCCTGAATTTTCATTAAGTATTTATTAAGCTTTTACAGTGACAGGCACTGTCCAAAGTACTGGAGAGGCAAAGACAAAAATGAAATCATACTTAAAGATCTTGCACTCTAAAGTTGGAGATATATTATTTAAAATAAGAAAGCCATCCAATCTGGCTTTTCTCTGGTCAAGGTCATTCTTAATCAACCTAATGTCATTAGAAGTTTACAAACATCAACATTGCCTTATCAAAATGATCCCTCATCCCAACTAACAAGAACACGTAAGTTTATTTTTATTTAACTTTATGAACCACAAGTGTTTCATTACATTACAGTTCTGAATCTGAATTAATGGACTTGCATGAGGTAGGCCTGACCCAGGTAATTTATTGTAGTTGGCAAGATTTGATCACAGTGTCCTTGTGGTTTTAAGTGGAGGCAAGAGTGACACAGAGAAGATAGAGATCCTGAGGTTATTTAAATAGCTAGATAAAGGATTGTACTTATAGTGGCATTTGGCCTCTCATTAGATTAGGAAAGTGTCACCAACCCTCTCTGCCCTTACTGTTTCTTTAGCCCAATATGTGCTTAATTAAGGAGGTTAATAGGGAGAGTTAAGGTATAGTTAGAAGGAGTATTCTCTGGCTCTTACTGATAGTTTTATTTTATTTTTAATTTTATTATTTATCTAAAACATTTGAGAGTTTAAGGTTTGTTTTTATTTTTTTAATCCTTTACCTTCTGGCTTAGAATAAATACTTTGTATTGGTTCCACAACAGAAGAGTGGCAAGGGATAGGTAAAAGGAGTTAAATGACTTCCTGCCCCCATGATAGTTTTAGAAAAACTTGATCATCAGCACAAGCAAAATGGAGAAAATAAATTATGTTATATTAAACAATTAAAGAATGCACTCTTGGTTTTCAATAATTATGTCTTGAAGGTAGAGAGACAGCTTATAGAAAAGTAGAGGAATAGCAAAAGTAAAGATGACAATGCTGACAGGGTAGGGAGTTAGGTAGAGAGTGATGTGGACTAGAGGGAAGTAGACAACAATAGGTTGAAAATAGGAACTGTGGCTTTGATCTAGAATATTTCCTGGTGAATTTGTTAATTCCCATTTGGGTTACAATTATGTTTGGAGAAAAGGGGAATGAAGATCAAATCTGGGATCCTGTCTGGATGATAAGATGCCCTGGGTTTTCCCTATTATTCTCCAGAAGAAGACTTCCTCCTTGGGGAAGTGGACTTTTAACACCAAGGGACTTGAGAAACAGCAGGAAAAGTTTAATATTGGCCTAATGAATTACTAGAACAAAAGGTGATAAGGTTTTACTCTAATGGGACCAGTGCAGAGTTTTTCTTATCTTTAGTGTTCCATAAGTTTGGGGAGCTCAGAGAGCTGGTATTGCAAAATCATTTAAATTAGAGCCCCAAATTGGGGACTAGACTTTTTTTACATGGTTAAAATGCTGAATTCTACTAATCTCACATATCATAAATGTGAATTCTCTGTACAACTTGTTCCTCAGTAAAGAGATAGAAATATAGAGCATGAAATGCCTAAAAGATACATGTATAGTAGATTTGATTTAATCTTTTCTCTCAGACTTGCACCCCCAAAGTGTGTACAAAATTTTTAGGAGCAGTTATTTTCTACCCTTTGGGCAAAGACCCATCAAGCTGTGCCTGCATTGAATTAGAGGCAATTCACTTTTGCTTGTTTTTTTTTTTCACACTTTGGTCCACACACACAGAGAAACATAACTTTTGTAAAGCTGTGTTCAGTTACTCTTAACACTTGCTGTTTTTTTAAATATTGTGCATCTTTAAACAAAAAACCTTAAAAAAAAAAGAAATGCACTTCCCTTGCCAAGAGCATTGATCAAATTAGTTTTCAATTAATTACCAAGAGTTATTTTACAAATCACTCCAGGAGTTTCAGGGTTTTTTCTAGAATTGTTAAAGTATACTCAATCACATTATTATTGCTTAAATATTGATAATATCAACAAAATAATTATAACATGTTAGTGAGAACAGAACCCTTACCTTTTATCTTAAAATCAATACTATAGTTTGGTTACATGAAAGAAGAGTGTGGTAAGGGCTAGGCAGTGGGGATTAAATGACTTCCCCAGAGTCACACAGCTAGGAAGTATCTAAGGCCAGATTTGAATCCAGAACACCATGCCATGTCTAGATCTGACTCCCAGTCCACTGAGCCACCCAGCTGCCCCCCAGAAAGAAAGGTTTTTATGCTGTTAATGTCATTGATTTTATCATTTCACTCATTCACATTTTTATGTTATGTACCTAATACATATAAATATATGTGTATCTGTATATATAATTTGCATTTGCACATATTGGAGATAGGGCAGCTAGGTGGTGTAATGACTAAGCATTCTGAGCCCAAAGACAGGAACTCATCTTCCTGAGTTAAAATCTGGTTTTAGACACTAAATCGGTTTGAGACCCTGGATAAGTCACTCAACCCTGTTTGTGTCAGTTCCTCATCAGTAAAATGAGGTGCAAAAGGAAATGGCAAATCACTACATTATTTCTGCCAAGAAAACCCCAAATGGATTAGTCGGTCACAACTGAAAAACAACTAAACAACAACATATTGGGGATAGAAGTATATGCTTAAAGTGTTTTAACTGATGGGGTGAATAATAAAAAATGCAGGATATACTAATCTGGAGTGCTATACAGTTCTATAGATATTTAATGCTACCAATTATTCTGTTGATATATATGTCTTGAACATTTGCTTATATAAATAATAACTTGGCTCACAAAAAAAGAGGGCTGGATTATCTTTAGGAAATTGTACAGTGATTTTAGTGACCTCCTTTTTTGAAATAAAGATCTATCTTTTTAATATGTAAACTCTTCTGATAATTCTGTATTGCCTGTAATCATTTAAAACCACTACTCAAAAAAAACAAAAATCAAAAGTCCACAACAGGTACTCCCTTCTTACCTCTGCCTCTTAGAAACTTTCATTTCCATTAATGCTCTACTCATGAGCTATTTCCTACATGAACACTTTTCTTATTTCTCCCTTCCCATTCCCCTAACCCTTCCTTGGTTAATATTCTCTCTGTGATCAAATTTTCTTATATTATGCTTCCATGGTATTTCCCCACAATACAAGTTAAGCTTCTTGGTAACCTAGGACTGGTGTTTTGTTGCTTTTCTATCCTCAGCACACTGGCCTATCAAGGTGCCTTATATATAGAAGACCCTTAATAAATACTAAACTGAATCAAAGTGGTCAATAGCAGGTTGCTTCAGAATGATAGGAAAAATGACTAAATGCAGAGAGTGATGTAGAAATATGCCAGAACTTTTTTCCAAAGACCAGGTAGAGAACTAAGTGGAATTAACCTCGATTTGAAATTTAAGAATGTGGCTCTGAAAAGAGTAATCACTGTATGGCCATTTTAAGGCTAATGTGGTGATCATCCAGAATGGTGTCACAATAACAATAAGAGAATTCCCAGATTGGGCCCAGGTTAAGAGTGGAAGCACTGATCATCCCTGGAAGGAAATGGAGATGGACCTGGAGCAGTGAGACTCTCATAATGAAATAAAGAATCCTAGTTTTTTTTCTTTTATTTCCTATCTCCTTTTTTTTTTTAAAAAACATTTTCTTGCAATTTGGAATCAATGCTGTGTATTAGTTCCAAGGCAGAAGAGCAGTAAGTGTTAGACAATGAGGGTTAAGTGACTTGCCCAGGGTTACATAGCTAGGAAGTATCCGAGGTCAAATTAGAACCCCAAACTTCTTTCTTCAAACCTGGCTCTCAGTCTATTCAGCTTCCTAGATGCCCCCTTCCTTCTTATTCAGTTCCCATCTTACTGCAGTGAGTGATTATTTCAAAATAACTTACTATTTTGGAATTCATTAATATTTTTCCATCTTCTTAGAAGACAAAATTGTAACATGCCAGAACACAAGTATCTAATGTACTCAAAATGTACCTGAAGTATCTATTTTACTACTAATAGTATAAGTTCTCATTATTTATAAATAGTAGTTGGGAGTTCCATCCTAGATTTTTTAGGAATGTCTTCAACCTTGGTGATGATAAAGGGACTCCCCATTCCTTTTTTCCTCCAATTGTTGAGAAACCCTCTGACTATGCTACTGAAGATATTAGTAATTTGTCATTGTAACCTTAGCACCTAGGAAAATGACCCAGTACAGTGTTTTTTTCCTTTTGAAGTCATTGTGGCCTGACACTGGTCCTGGGAGGCAGTAACTATTTAAGGACGTGAGAAAGGTGCTCCGGTGGAGGTAGTTAAAGAATTTAGATAGAGGCTAGGAGGGTTAGGAAAGATCATGAGGGATCAGAATGGGGATAGAATGTCTTTACAATGAGGAAAGTGTTTTAAACTATAATTACATTGTGGTTAAAATTTTTTGTCTTCAGTTTAATAGGACAATGTTGTTTTCTCCTTTAAACATCTTAAGCAATTCTAGTTCCAGCTAATATGTTTTCTTATAAGTTTCTATTAATGATAAGCTTCATTAAGTAAAGTGAACCATTGCTAGTCCATAGCAAACTATGTTATGCATGTAATTTAAAATTTTGTGTCATTTCTATGAAGCTTGCTCTATAATTTAAGTTAGAATAGTATATAATTCTCTGTACTTATGATAGCAGTGTTATTAGTTGGTAACTATCTTTTCTGTGACTCAGTGTCACTAAATTAAACTTAAAGTACTGGACAAAAAAGAAGACTAAAAATGAATGAATAACACTCATATTTGATGTAATGTAAATAAATCTAGCATAGTTCTTTTGATTAAGTCATTTATAATCTGTTATATTTCTTTTGAACGTTGAGATTACTTGATAATGCTTTCCCCCTTTAGTTTAAATGTGGCTGAAAAAGCACCACAGCAAATAAAAAGAAAACCATAAACCCTCAGCCAGTTATGCTTCTTTGAATCTCAAAATATTCAGAATCTACGTGAATATTGTCTCAGTTTTAATAAAGGAAGTTTCTGGTTCTTTTTTCCCCCACATTCTTGACCTATAAGTGAACCATGGGAGCCACCAACATTTATTTCCTCTAAACTCAAGTCTGGTGTGTACACAATATCAGACATTCACTGCAGTCTTAGAACCTAGCAAATTCTTTTAGATCTTTCAAGTATTATAGAGGCATTTCAATCTCTGGAAAGTTCATCATATGTTATCCTGGCTTGATATTGGAGGTACGGTCCTTATCATAGTTCAGAGTTATTGAGGGTGCCATGAACACTTAGTTCCTTCAGAGCCCTATAGGTTTGTTAGTAGAGCCAAAATGATTCAAATAGTGTGTAATTAGTGGGACCAAAATGACCTGAGATTGCAGCAATGGATCAAATGTATCATCAAGTGTTAGTGGAGCTAAAAAAAATAAAAGTAACCATAATAGGTATTGCATTTGCATTCTTAGCTACATTCTTTAACTATTGGTGATTGAAAAAATAGTCCCATAATTTCAAAGTTTAGGGTATATAATTAAATCTTTAAGGGACTTTTCATTGGATCATTTAAAGTATAGGTATAGTTTTCTAATGTATCTTTCCTTTAAAACCATTATAATCAAGCCACAATTCTTAAAAGAGTCAGAGCATAACTCTTTATTGAAGTATAGACTTAGCTCTGGAAGGAAACTTAGAGGTAAGCTGGTTCAAACCTTTCACTTTATAAATAAGGGAACTGAAGCCCAGAGAGGGGACATTATTTGCCAAAAGCCAGTAAATGTCAAGAGTTAGAATCTGAACCTAAGTATTCTGATTATGGATCCGGCATTTTTTCAACCTTTTTTTCATGTAGTGAAGGAAAGCTTTGGCATAGCACACCCCAAAGGACAGATTAAAATAATTCTCACATTTAGCCAACTAAACATTTTTAAAAACTATATATGTGATTAATTAGGTTAGAGATTGAACCTATAAGTATAAATACATTGGTATAGGGAATCTCCCAAATGAGGAAATTCCCCCTACTAATGCAGGGCTATAACATCTCTGTAAATTTCATTATCTTAAAGATTTGCCTAGAGTACTCTGTGAGATTAAGTCAACTAGCCCAGGAGCACACAACCATTATTTATAAAGGTATCCCTGTCTTTGAGGCAAGGGTGTATATGAACTTGTGAACCATATGATTATATATAATTCTATGTTAACATATAAATATGCTTACACATGTTTATAATACATGCATATATAATTATTCCAAGTATTTGTGTACCACATTAGAAAATATAATTCTGCAATAGACCTACAATACTGTGAACAGTACTTCACCTTTATTAGCTATTTTAAAAAATTTATATTACTTGTGATGTTGATGGTATAGTTTTGTCCCTTGGGTTATTATTTAACATTTATATGTATGTTAAGTCCATTTCTTCTGCTCGGGATTCAGAGAGGAGATGGTAAATAGGCTGCAATGAGTGCTTTAGGTTTTTTTCTCTCACAAGTGGGAAAATTGTGTCCCCCATTAGATTAATAGCTTCTTAAGGGCAGAGAATTATCTTTTACTTCATTTTGTATCCCTGGTGCTTAGCACAATATCATAGTTGATAAATGCTTATTGACTGACATCTCCTGGGACCCCTAAAAATGAAGTAAATGTGTTTGGATTTTACCATTTCTGTTGCTCTGTCTATTTTCTGGTGTGATTGCAGTCATTAAGAAGGAACTCACATAAATAAAGAATTGGAAGATAGAGGAAAAGCAAGAAGTATGAAAAGCATCTGTTAATAGTAACTAGTTACAATTCTTTGCCATATTTTAAAGAAAAAAAAAGAATAGTAGTCAAAAAGCATTTATTAAGCACTTATTTTCTAAGTCAACCTCTATACTAGACTTTGGGATACAAGTTCAAAGAATGACATTATCCACATATATGTCCCTTCATTGATTTTTCTATTGCTTCCACATTAGTTAGGGCAAGGAAGAATGTAAAAGTATTAAAAGTGATGCTACAACACAAGAGGGTGCTCTAGCACAAAAGTAGGTCATTTAAAAAAAATAAACTAGAATTGTGTCAAGTATGACATAGATGAAACGGACAAATATTTCAAGTTTCATGTTATATTTATAGATTTCCTTTAAAGAAAGAAAGTGTTCTGGGAGTGTTATTTATTTATTGGGAGTCCTTGGCACTCAATTTAGCAAGCAGATTGATTCTATATAAAGGAGGTGCTTTTCTTGCACTCTTTTTAAACCTTATCAGCACAGAGGTGACTAGAGATTTCTGAGGAATATAAAAATGCTTTTCCAGAATCTAAATTAAGAATATATGATTATCCATGACAGATTGATTATGTCAGGCATGACTATACTTATACTTTTTTTTTTTAAATAAAAACCCTTACCTTCTGTCTTGGAGTCAATACTGTGTATTGGCTCCAAGGCAGAAGAGTGGTAAGGGCTAGGCAATGGGGGTCAAGTGACTTGCCCAGGGTCACACAGCTGGGAAGTGTCTGAGTCCAGATTTGAACCTAGGACCTCCCATCTCTAGGCCTGGCTCTCAATCCACTGAGCTACCCAGCTGCCCCCTATACTTATACTTTTAAATTTAAAAATATCCAGATATTTATTAAGCACTTACCATGGCTGCTAAAGTACTAAACCTACTAATATAAATACAACACAGTCCTTTTCATCAAGGAACAAACAGTATGATTCTTTTAAGAACAATTATATAGATAATTGTATCATAGGAAAGGATGCAATAAGTACCAAGGAAAAGTTCAGATTAAGAACTATAGGAAATTTGAAGAGACAGATAAGTTTCACTTGATAAGAGATGAAGTTGAAAGAGAAAGGAAGGGTTTCATGGAATAAATAGGTAGCATATGATTTGAACCTTGTATAGAAAGGAAGAGACTTAAGAAATATCAAGGATGAATGTGGGTGTGTGCACAGGAAAGAGAAAGAAAGGGAGAAGTTAATATAGCAGGATAAGAACAAGAAATTGAGAAGAACCCAGTTTGACTAGAACATTAACTTCATAGAGGGTTAGTATTCTGTGATGAAATTGAGTAAGGTAGCTTCCATCTGTGCAATTCAGTTTCTTGAGTACTATATTCAGAAGCTTATATTTTATTTAGTACAGAATGAGATTCCAGTAGAAGGTTTAATCTTTTAGGTAGAATACTAGAACAAGACTATAGAGAATGTATTCGAGATAGGATAGTTGAAGGCAATGAGGCCAAATAAAGATACTGTTAGAAGTATAGAAACAACAAGGCTACATTATTACTGATTGGATGTGTTGTGATTGGTAGGAGGGAAAAATCAAAAGTGACTGAGGTTATAAACCAGAGACACTAAGTAGTGATGCTATTGGAAGCAGAGATGTAGTTAGAGGAAAGTAGGGGGTAATTAGGGTTTAATGAATCTAAGGAGCCCAGGCTTAGATTAAGTTTCAGGTATCAACATGACAACTTCATGGACATATGTAAAAGACAAATATGCAGCTAGAGCTCTGGGGATTTGGGAATGGAGGCATGATTTGGAAATAATGTTTATTTGACATTTGAACCCATGTGAATAGATCAAACTGCCAAGGAAGCTTGTAGAATGAGAAAAGGAGTAATCCTAGAAATTTTTGAGAATTCCCCTGTTTATTGGGTTAAATAAAGGTGAAGAACTACTTAAAGGGACAGGAAAAGGAGAGGAAAAAGCATGAAAGTATTATGTCATGGAAGCCAAGGGAGGAAAGAAAATAAGTAATGATAATGTCAACATGGAAATCTAGAAGTCCCCAGTTTATTTAGTTGGGAGGTAGAAACCCCAGGTTTTGACTTTGTCACTGGAGAGTTTTCCCCCTGAGGAAGGTCCTACTTCACCAGACAATCATGTGATAAGTTGGGAAAGGCTTCTGGAGGCTAGAAGAGTCACTCCACTTCTGATGGGGTTTATCTCCCACCTGAAGAGGATTGTCTATTGTCTTTGGTGAAGTAGGACCTTCCTCAGGGGGAAAACTTTCCAGTGACAAAGTCAAAACCTGGGGTTTCTACCTCCCAACTAAATAAACTGGGGACTTCTAGATTTCCACATTGACAATAATAACAAGGTTTTTTTAGTACGCTTTATATAAATTATTTCAGATGGTCCTCCCAACCACACTCTGAGGTAGGTGTTATTAAGATTCAAACTCAGGTCTTTCTGATTCCAAGTTTGGCACTTTATCTTTCATACCACTTAACTAAACATTAGAAGGTACAATAGTAGCATGTGATAAAGGTTTATAATAATACTTTAAACTATATCCTAGAGTAAAGGTCTCTGGGATATGGTTTTAAAACCTTGCTAATGGAAAACCATTTTTATACTTAGATTTTAGTCCTGAATTAATTCAATTTTAGCCCATTTTGGGCAAATTGAGATATATTAGGGACACCTGTAGTCAACAGGTAAATTAATTGTCATTTGAAATTGTCATGCATATTTCATATGTGACTGTTAAAAGTTACAGTCAATTGAATCAAATTTTAACATATGGTGTTATTTTATTTTTATTTTTAAAAGATTTTATTTTTCCAATTACATGTAATAACAATTTTCCACATGAGTTTTCTGATGTTATAAAATCCAGATTGTCTCCCTTCCTACCTTTCCTCTCCCTTTCTAGAGATGGTAAGCAATTTGATCTGGATTATACATGTATTATCACGCAAAACATTTTCATTTTGTTAACTATTGTAAGAAAATAATCATATAAAATTAAACCCCCAAATAAAAACCCAAATAAATTAAAGAATGCTTTTATCTGCATTCCATCTCCAACAGTTCTATCTCAGGTGGATAGCATGCTTTGTAAATACCCCAGAATTGTCCTGGATTACTGTATTGCTGAGAATAGACAAATCTTTCAGTTAATCATACGATATTGTTATTACTGTATACAATGTTCTCCTGGTTCTGCTTATTTCACTCTGCATCAGTTCATGTGGGCCTTTCTAGATCTTTCTGTAATCATCCTGTTCATTTCTTAGAGCACAAAAAGGCACTCATGACCATCAAATACCAAAATTTGCTTAGCTGTTCCACCAATTTATGGATATCCCCATAATTTCCAGTTCTTTGCCACCTCACAAAGGGCTGCTGTAAATATGTTTTTTGCAAATAGACCCTTCCTCCCCTATTTTTTAATCTCTTAGGGATACACTGGATCAAAGGATATACACAGTTTTATAGCCCTTTGGAAATAGTTCCAAATTGATCTCCAGAATGTTTGGATGAGTTCACAACTCCACCAACAATGCATTAGTTTCCCAATTTTGCCACATCCCCTTCAACTTTTATCATTTTTCTTTTTTCTCATATTGGCTAATGTGATAGGTGTGAGGGGGTGGTACCTTAAGAGTTTTTCTTAATTTACCTTTCTCTAATCAAGAGTGATTTAGAACATTTTTTATATGATTATTGGTTCTTCATCTGAAAACTGCTCCTTCATATCCTTTGACCATTTGCTAACTGGAGAATGGCTTGTATTCTTATAAATTTGTCTTAGTTTTCTATATATTTGAGAAGTGAGACTTTCATTAGAGAAATTTGTTATGAAATTTTCCCCCCAGTTTGTTTTTTTCCTTTCTGATCTTAGTCATAATGGTTTTATTTACACAAAACATTTGACAGTTTAATATAGTGAAAATTATTAATTTTAAATCTTAAAATGTTCTCTATCTCATTTGGTCATAAATTCTTCCCTTCTCCATAGATCTGACAGGTAAACTATTTGGTGTTCTCCTAATTTATTTAAGGCATCACCCTTTATGTCTAAATCACATACCCATTTTGCCTTTATCTTAGTATAGGTTATGAGATATTGGTCTACACTTAGTTTCTACCAAATTATTCTCCAGTTTTCCTAGCAGTTTTTGTCAAATAGTGGGTTCTTATTCCAAAATCTGTGACCTTTGGGCTTATCAAACACTAGATTGTTAATCATTTATCCCTAATCTATTCTATTGATCCACCATTTTATTTCTTAGCCGGTACCAGATTGTTTTGATGGTTACTGCTTCATAGTACAGTTTGAGATCTGATATTGCTAGGCCACCTTCATTTTTTCTCCCTTCATTAATTCCCTTGATAGTTTTGATCTTTTGTTCTTTCAGATGAATTATGGAATGAGATTAAAATAATTTTTGGTAGTTTGTTTAGTATAGCACTGAATAAGTAAATTAATTTATGTAGAATTGTCATTTTTATTATATTAGCATGGCTTACCCCTGAGCAGTGTAAAAGTTAAATTTAGTCTCTAGTAATAAAAATATTATTTTTATGAGGTTTATGAAAGATTATTAGAAATCAAAGATACAAATGAATAAGACATGTGCCTAGGGCTGATTAGCCCATTCACAGCCTAATTACTACATGTTGTAATATTTCAAGTTGAGGAAGAGAGAGCTCTTCAGAGGTAGAGAGCCCTTTAAATAATTGTGATCTTGTCCAGGTGGAGACTCAGGTGAGATTATAGGGAATTCTGGGAAATACCAAGGACGTCTGGGGATTGAAGTCTGGGGTTCAAATCTCCATTTTTACATTTTCCCCTTTGATTGTTATTGGGAAACCAGTTTCCCCAAAAGGATCATGAAAACATAATCAACTTAAAGATTACAAGAGTTTGAGGATAAGAGGAAAAGAGAATAAAACCTATGATTGCTAGGCGCATTGACAGAAAACTAGTTAGGGGGCAGTCCCCTTTGGCATAAGAGTATACATACAAATTAAATGTTCAATCAACCACACCCAAAGTTCATTCTTGATCTTCTCATGCAGCTTGTGGCCTGGAGGCATCTTCATGGTGTCTTCTCCAAAAAGTTCAGTTTCTGGATTCGGAGAGGAAGCATGTTTCTTAACCTAAAATTCTTCTCAAAAGGAATTTAAACTTTGCAATTTAAAATAATATTTTTACATTCCCCCCTTGAAGAGGGTGATTGAAAAACACAGGGATCATTTAGGGATGCATGGCTAAGTTATGAAGTATATGAATCAATTGGTAAGAGAAATTAAAAAGACATCAGAAAAATCCAAAGAAAAAAAGATAATTTCTGGATGAAATATAGACTATCAAAGTCTTATGTGTAAAAATTCCAAGTAAAAGAAAAATAAATCTATAACAGGTCCTTGAATCAGGGCCCAATTAAAATGATATAAGCAAGTAAGCATTTACCCAGTCAGTAGCCAGGACTACAGAAAGTTGCTACACTAGAAAAGACAGAAAAGGGACTAGATTATAGGAGCCAGGAGCCAAGTTTGAGATACTCGGCTGTAAGTATTTTCAGGGTGTGGATACAAGGAAGGCCTACTTCTTAATATATGTTAAGTGTCGCAACCTTGAGTCTTCACACTAGGTTCAAGTCCTTTGTATTGGCTTAGAATTTTCATCAATACTTCCTGGATTGGTTTCTTCTTCTTTTATTTTTTTTTTGACCTGTGTACTCTCTTGGCACAATTCAGGTTTAGCTTTGTGCTTCTTTGGCCCTGTGAAATGGCTCTTTTGTATATCTTGTCCTGGAATCAGACAGAATCATTAAGCAAAGTCCCATAATTTTTTAAAACAATCAATGGCATCATTTTTATAGTCTCAAGCTTTTGGGGTATGCATTGATATTATAGCAAATATATTTTAAACTTATATTACTGCTAAATCAAAAAAGTTAAAGAAAATCTTAATAACTGGTGACATGTGCTTCAAATATAAAAGGGAGAGAAAAAATAAAAAAACTGAAATAATATCTTGCGCATGCAAGAAAAATATAATAATAAAAAATTCAAAAATATAGCTTATAATCATTGACACACTGTGTCAGTTAAGGAAATATAGAATACAAGGTTTCTCACCAAAAATGAGATCCATTTCCTCTTGTCCATGATCCACTGTAAGTACGAGCAAATGAATTTCACAAGGTAACAGTTTTTTTATAAAGGGTAGTAGTACAAATATGTAGGTGTCAATATCCCCAAAATTCTCAATAGCCCAATTAATTACAATAGCAAACAAAGCCACTATCATTTTTTACATGCGTTTGCTGTATGACATTTTTAAAAGCCTATGAACTGATTGATATTTGTCACAATTTTTACAAACATAACAAATCTTTCAACCTTGGCAAATATATTTTTAAACAAAGTAAAACGTATTTGGGTCTAGAAAATCATTAAGAAATCTAGATATCATTAAAAAAATGTGGCAGAGGAGTCTAGGAAAAACCCAAACCTCTGTACTGTTGATGTTGGGTAATGTGAGCTGAAGTGATATAAATGAGAGATGCTCCTCTTTTGGGAGTGCTGCAGGGGTGCTATATGCCCTGGGATTAACTTCCCAGCTCCTTGGTATGAGACTGTGATGTCTCATCCATTCACATTTTTATAAATGTGGGTGATGGGGATTATAATTGTATTTCACTTCAGCTACTAAAATGGACTTTACCTCCTGTTAGGGGCAGGCAAAATGACCAGAGATTATTTTAAAAAATTCTAAAAGACACGTCTAAAGACCCCTTAAAATCAATTTAAGATATTTAGCTCATTAAATTTTCCAAAGGTTGTAATACAATTGTAAACAGTTCTGATGAAGTCCATCTATCCTCTTTGTGACAGACTGTAAAAGTTAAATTTAGTCTCTAGTAATAAAAGTATCATGAGATTTATTAAAGATTATTAGAAATAAAAGATATAAATTGGTAAGCCATTTGCCTAGGGCTGATTAGCCCATTCATAGCCTAATTACTACATGTTGCAATGTTTCAAGTTGAGGAAGAGAGAGCTCTTCAGAGGCAGAAAGCCCTTTAAATAATCAATTGTGATCTTGTCCAGGTGGAGACTCAGGTGAGATTATAGGGAATTTTGGGAAGTACCAAGGACGTCTGGGGATTGAAGTCTGGGGTTTAAATCTCGATTTATACAGCAATTAATGTTCTTCTAATTGTTTGGATCTGACTTTATTTGTATCAAAAGTTTTTTGTAATTGTGTTTATATAATATGGTGCTATTTTTAATTTTTTTTAATGGTGTAATTGAAGAAGCAGAATAGCTTTTAGGTTTGCTTATAAAGTACTTTTGTATTTTGTATTTAACATTTTGCAAAAGGATAGATTAGAAAAGTTCTAACTTTAATGTGGATAATTTTTAGTTTTATATGTATTGTGTATTTCCCTATTGTATATCTTATTTGGAATTTATTTTAAAAATAAACCGCCATAATTTATATTTGTATTTAAAAAGAGGCTCTGTTACATATGTATATATTAAATAGAAGGTATTTCATTAGTAGGTGAGCATATGCATAAATAGTATGTAGTGAGAGGGGTGACAATGTAGAAGGGATCTATAAAGAACATTAACACAATGAAATTCATTTTTTGTTTTCCAAATGGGTTTTACATATATATATTTCTGGAATTCTTACAGAATTCTTACACATTACATTTTTTTAATGTGTGAAATTCTTTATTAGGTAGAAATTAGGATACTATTCAGAAGGGGGTAGTAGGTGTTGGGTTTGAAATGTGACCTCAAACACTTCCTAGGGTTCTATGGGTGACCATGGGCAAGTCATTCAACCTCCTTTGCCTGCTTCCTGCCTTTCTGTCTTGGAATTGTTCCTAAGAAAGAAGGAAAGATTTTTTTTCAAATTAATACTATTAGAGAGTAGTTCATTTTTATGAGCACCTAATTGTGAGTTCTAGTAAAAAGGAATAGAATCTGATTCTTTTTCAGCATGGCTATTTACTTACAATGAAGAAACATGGTCTTGTGAATGAATGGTGTGATAGGTACATTTCTGGAAATTATTTGAATTTTATACATGCTATAGCTTCTTCAAATATATTGACATCATATAATTATGCCATTAGAGCCCAAATTGTATTTTAGTCATAACCATTTTGCCAATTTAATTAAATTTTTATATGTATTGGGATGAAGGCTTACAAAATAGCAATTACTTATTTATCTTTGCAGGTTATTTTAGTGTCAGCTAATAAATTAACCCGCTATATAGAGCCATGCCAGTTAACAGAAGATTTTGGTGGAAGTCTTACCTATGATCACATGGATTGGCTTAATAAGAGACTGGTATGTATATTAGAATGAGGGTAAAATGCTGTTATATATAGATATTGTATAATTTGTGATACTTTTAAAGATGAATTTCATTACAAGAAAACACAAAAGTGTTTCTTTTCTCACTAAAATGCTTGTAGGGAGGAGTGTGCGAGAAGACTTATGCAAGTACACTAAGTAAAATCATAGACTGATAGTTTGGCAACAGTCCTTGAGAGGTGATATAGCCTGTCTTTAAGAAAGACACTATAGATACTATTGAATAAATGAAAATCTTAACAATTTTAAACAACTCTAGAAAATATTACCAATGTATTTTACATATTTATCCGTATTTCTATTAGTATTCATTAGTAACAAAACCTTTACCTAGGAACTTTTTGTTCTAACATTTTAATTAAAATTCCCAGAGAAGGCAATTCCAGATTTTTCTTTAGAAATATATTCTGGCAAATCCATTTTTAAAAAATGAAATGTTATTATTTGAGATGTCTTAAACAATGTAAATTTTTACCATGAATAAAAATAACTGTCACTTGATAAATGTTACCATTGTATGTTATATTTGCTAACAATATCTCCTTCCACCATTAGGTGCCTTTGATTATATCTTGAATTTTATTTGGAAGGGAGGCATCTTGGCTCTATTCTTTATTGACTTGGTGATAATAGACAAGTTATTTAACTTTGCTAGAATTCTTTAGTGCTTCATAAAAAGTAAATGAGTTGGACTAGATAACCTCTAAGGTCCTTCCCAGTTTCAAATCTGTGATACTATATACCAACATTTTAAAACAAAACTAATTTCTGTGTTTGGACTTTTAATCCTTTATGACTTAGAAACATGTTATTGTAAAACTTTGTAGTTATTAGTAGACAGATATTTGGTTTTGAATTCATGTTTAGGGATCACTGAAATAAAACAAATATGACTTTTTACAAAATATTTTATAAAATTATTTTATAAGCTCTTTATAATATCTTTTAAGTATCTTTTCAGTTATCTATTTTAATTTTTTGATAATTGGATTTTTAATGTAAAAATGGGTAATAATTGTCAGTAATCTAATTTTTATAACTTGTTAGAAAAAAATGCACTATATAAAATTTTGATTAGGCTTATAGGATCTATTTTAGTTTCCCACCTTAGATAAAAGAAAATCCCTAGAGGTATATTCCATTATTCTTTTTGCATTACGATTTGCTCACATATTGATCAGAGGGGCAGTATTAGTTTAATGAAGTTTATCACATTCCCAGTAATAATTTGAACACATAATTGGAATGGCAGCTCACCTTTTGGTCAAGGCAGGTTTTCATGTGGAGTCCTCCATTCCTGTCAACAGAAGGCCATTATACATCTTGCCTTTTTAATTTTTTCCTTCCAAGGTGAGCAACAGGTTCCACTGTCCCTGACAGTATCTGGTAAATCTTCCTGTTTTATGGAGTTATGGAACATTTGCTTCTTCTTTAGAGCATTTGGATTCTGCATAGATTGCCTTGTTGTTCCACTGAATTATTATTTTTTCTTCCCTTTTTTTTAATGTCACATTCTCAAATTAAACTATTCTTAACACTGGTTTCAATTTTCTACCTTTTCAGAATCTTTGCTTTTTACCTCATGGGCTGCTTATTCCATTTTATCTAGGAACTTTTTATTCTCTCCAATAAATTTACTTAAGGAATGAGATTAGTTAGGTCCTTTTGCATTTTAAATCTCAACTCTGTTACTTAACCCATATGACCTTGAGGCAAATCCTTCAACTTTCCAGGCCTTGCATTCATCCATAAAATAAAGAGATTGAATAGGATTGTCTCTCTGACCTCTTCCAGGTTTAAAAACCAGAATCCTGGGAGCCTTTCTGAGCTATCTCCCTGTTAGTGCTACCAAATTCTGATTCCCATAAAGGCATCCAAGGATTCTGACTTTAAACTGTTGCATCTTTTCCTTTCTTATGTTCCACTAATGACTGCTAATTTTTCAGACATTTTTATTTAACACCAGTTTGTTCAGTTAGGTATAAACAGCCTCTTTAAACCAGCAATTGACATAATTACCAGAGACACAAAGTAGAATCAAAAAGTATTAGTGTAAGAAGAGACTATATCAGGCATTTACAGATGAAGAAACTGGGTGCCAAAAAGGTAATAAAAATTTCCCCAGGATCATACAGTTAGTAAGTAGGGGAGGTTGAACGTGAAAACTAGATTTTAAAATTCAAGATTCATTGTCCTTTTTACTGAATAATACTCTATTACAACAATATTCCCAAATCTTTAATTCTTCCGACTGGTTTTATGATTTCTGTTAACCAGAATTGCCTGACTTCTGATTATAACCTGGGTAAATAAGAAACAATGTTTCACACGTTCTCAATGTGGAAAACTAAAAATTTTATTGATAATTTCAAAACTATCTCTTATCTATTTGATTTCCTCCCAAATGCCTGCCCATCCTCTTGGGTATTTCTTTCCATGTAACTCCATAAGTTTTCCATAGTCAATACATCCCATATGCTGGGAGTCTTCCTTGATTACTTCTAAAGCAGTAAAGCACACAAAATGCCTCAGTTACCCCTTCCTATCAATATAATTGTTTAAGCTCCTTTCTCTCTCATACATATCTTCGGTGAAATAATTTATTCTGCTTCTT
This sequence comes from Monodelphis domestica, assembly GCF_027887165.1. Lineage (NCBI taxonomy): Eukaryota > Metazoa > Chordata > Mammalia > Didelphimorphia > Didelphidae > Monodelphis > Monodelphis domestica. The sequence continues at coordinate 192,117,653 of NC_077230.1, read as the reverse complement.
CATAATTCATTGTTTATAATTTATTATATCTACCATGTTCCACTTCCATTGCCCTTGAAATGACCTTCAAGTTGTGTGATCTTCACACAATTTCAGGTCTTATGGGAGGGTAGTATTTCATAATTCATAGTCATGAAATGATTCCAAAGGAATGTTGACGTTTAAAATGTGGTCCTTTGTTTCTGAGAGAAATTTATTTTATTAAAATGACTTTGCAGTTTCCCAAAGGGAAACAAGCCAAACTTCTTCCTTCTCTTGACTTTTGGGTCCAACTCATGGTCTCTTTGCAGTGTGTCTGTCCAAGATAAAAATACTGATGGATGAGTTTAATAAAGTGTTAATTCAGCTACATTTCATAATAGCCTGAACAAAAAGCTTTGTAGATTTTTTTTTTTAATGGTGGACACCTTAAGCACACATGCCTATTTTATTCCATACTTGATATTAATAATAGGGGGTTATATAGCATTCTCTCTAAGAGAATCTTGTATAATTTTGTCTTATGCATGAGAGATGACATATTGCAGGATAGTTTTTGAAATCATTTTTGCTTTACTGAAGTACATTTTTTAATAGTCAACCAAACACTTTATTTTCTACATATTTTGATCAATTGTAGGGTAATAATGGTATGATCTTTTGTGGCATAAATATCACTTGCACAAGTCTATCTCTTCTAATACCTTCCCTGAGTATGTCTTCAGTGTCCTTTTAGATTATTCTCAAAAAACATTTTTTTACAACATTATTGATTACATTATTCCTTGATTGTATTCACTTCATTCTTGTGACCATACTACCTAGGATTCTCATTTTCGGTGATTTCTTTTTTAGAGTATAATAATTCCCTTATATTTACATGCCAAATTTTGTTTAACCATTTCCCAGTTGTCTAAAGGACAATCCTAAGACATTCCCATAAATTCTCATTTTCTCTCTCCTCCTTTTATAACTCTCCACCACCCCTAATAAGGAGGAAGTTTGTTTTGCTTGTCATTATGTTCTCAGTATTAGCCTTTCTCTTAAGCTTCTCTCCCCATTCCTGCTCTTCTTTGTTAAATTTGTTGTATTTCTGTTCCACACTGAGTAGAATATAACCCTCTTTTGTCTGTTTCTGATATGCGTGATGTTTATCTGATGCCCACAAGTCAAAATGAATGAGAGCTGGGTTGGAGTTAGGAAGACCTAAATCCAAATCCTTTCTCAAAGATTTAAAAGCTGTGATTCTTAGGCAGGTCACTTAAACTCAACCTTTCTTGGTTTCCTCAACTGTAAGATAGGGATGAAGATAATACCTAATTCCTGGGTTGTTATGAGGATCAAATGAGATAATATTTATAAAGTGCTTAATAAAAGTGCCTCACACTTTTCCCCTCCCTTTTCTTCATGTTTATATATTCTTCTTTCCATGAATCCTAATCTTAAGAAATAGCAAATTCCACATTTTTCATCCTCCTAATCTAGTGTATTCTTTTTTTTACCCTACCTTTTCCCCTTCTTCCTTAAAACCCTTATAACAGTGATATGCCTCCAAGATACCGTTTTTTTCTTATTTAACTTGTAGTCTTAGAAAATATTAATGTTTTGGAGGGACACTTACTTAGAGTTAGTACCATACCATCAGAAAGTCCCTTCCATTTATTCAAATAAACATACCCTTTTAGATTTTTCTGGGCTCTTGTGTACTTACTTCTATTGTTTCTATTTAGTTCTGGTCTTTTCGTCAGCAATACTTAAAAGTTCTCTTTTCTACTAAAGGTCCACCCCATCCCTCACCCCCCGCCCCCCAGAGAGTTATTTAAAACTTTTTGTGTTAACTTTTACTTGGTTGTAAGCCAAAAGATATATATTTTTTGTCATTTGGAATATTTATTGGAAAATCTTTTTAAATTAGAAGCTGCCAGGTCTTGTGATCCTAAAAAGGTGCTTTAACAAAAGTTGTCACATTTTAGGTCTTTGAGAAGTTTACCAAAGACTCTACCTCTTTACTAGATGAGCTTGCTTTGATCAATAATGGAAGTGATAAGGGAAACCAGCAGGAGAAAGACAGGTATGTAGATGAATTTTATTTTATATACAACATTGCTTAGCTAAGTTTTCTCTTAAATGAAATATCTCTTGAGTTACAAAATAATTTAGTGAGCATAGACAAATTTACAGTCTAAATTCACATTCTGATTTTGTATTAATTTCATGTTCAGTTGATAATAATTAGCTTTACTACAGGGTGGTTTTTAGTTTTTTTTTTTAACTAAAGTTTTTATTATTCCTAAAAGCCCTTTTTCGATAAATAATTATGCATTATTTTTATTTATAATAATGAGTAAATGTTCAATTTTAAGAATTTTATTTGGAAGGTTCTTTTAAAACATTGCAATTAAATTGAATTTTTTTTCTAGCCTTTTTGAGTGCTAGGAAAGAATAAGCAAAGAAGCAAAGATTTTAATAAAATTATTATAACCTAACTAAAACATTTTAGCACTTAAAAGCTTTTGCTTATGGAACTTTCCCCTTGCAAAATGGACAGTATATTCTATTCATGAGTTCATTTTGAAAATTTTACTATTTTATAAATGTGACTGTAATTATTGTTCAGTTGTAATATCAAAGTGTCACTTCTCAGATTTATCATTTTAACAAGTTTCCAGCTTTGCAAGTTCCCATTTTTCTTACTCTGTGGGACAAATCCTTTTCTCAGAATAAAGGTTAAACACTTAAGGCGGCAATTGGCTCCTTTAATTTGCTTGGATATAAATTGATAACTAGACCAGCAATTTATCATATGGCAATATGTAAGAATGAAGGCACTTATTAGCCCTACTTATCTTTTAGATGTAATTTTGTAAATAATAGTGAAACCTATTAGACAACTGCCATTTTCATGGATTCAAATGCACTATATTTCTAGTTATGCATCTGTTACAAATAGAAAATCTTGATATTACTAATTTCAAATAATAGTGTTTGCTTGTCTCCTGTTTCTTTGATTCGATTTTAGCATCATTTTATCAACAAAGTAAAGTTCTTTCCTTTGAAATAAATGGATTTTATTTATATATTTATATTTATATAAATAAATAAATAAATTTCACTGGATAAATACTATAGTAAATTTTTTTAGAATTCACTTGAAAGTATTAGTATAACACACTAAACTTCTTTTAGAATAAATCAACACAATGTACTAGCAATGATAACAAATTTATCATGTTATTTCTATGGCTATCAATGTTTAATCACGTCTAATGGTCTTTCTTATTTAGAAATTAGCAGAATTCTAGTATATCCAGCCATGATATGTACATATATTTGTATCAAGAGTTTTCATCTGTTCTAAACATTTTCTTTGGTTGTTCAGATAACATATTTAGCTGTTAATTTTATTTTCAAAATTTTGGTAATCATTAGATCTATGGATTTAAACTTTCTTCCATCGGTTGATCCTGAGACAGTTCTACAAACAGGTAAGTTTAGAAGCTTATCACTTTTTGAGTAAAAATGAAAAGACCAGAACTTTTGAGGAGACCATTGTTTAGGGAAGAAGAAGCATAATTAATAAGTATGAGAGGATCAAGAGAGCCATCACCAGAAAGCTAAGTCTGAAGGCATTTAGTAAGGTGTGGTCAGTGTATCAAAATCTCAGGAAAAAGTAAGCAAAATGAGTCCTGGGAAAAGGTTATTGAATATAGAATTTAAGAAATCATTAGTAACCAAGGAGAGAACAATTACTTTTAAGTTATAGGGTCAGAAACAGTATTACAAGGCTGATAACATCAATTTCAAGGATAGGTTGTTTCTGTTTTTAAAGTCAGTCCCCACCAGATACCTCATCTCCACGTTTGAAGGAATGTCAGCCTCTGTTCTCCATTACTCTTATCCCCGGACACAATTCTCCTCTACAACTTATCTAAGTTTATTTCTTTCAATAATTTCAAATGTTTTGAGTGACAAAATCTTTTGCAGCTTTTTGGAGATGAAAATAATTTGAACTGTTGTCACTTTATTAGTTTGTCAGAACACACTTAACTCCTGTGGATCATTACAATGCTATATATAGATTAAAGATACAACAAAACCAAAACAAATTTTATTTTAACCTTTAAAATTTTGTATCAGGGTAAAATCCCTTTTTTTTCATTTATTTAAATACATATGCCACTTAGAGTTCATAGAATTTAGAACTGTTAAGAACTTGAGATATTATCTAGTTCATATCTAATCATTTTATAAATGGGGAAATTGAAGCCTAGAAGGTTAGCAACTTCCCCAAGGTTAAACAATTATTAAGGAACAGAACAGACCTTCAAATTTCATTTGACCCCACAAAATTGTATTATTCTCTTCATGGAAATTCCTCAAATTGTCTTTCTTGCCGTAATCCATCAGTACTTTAAAGTACTTATAAATATTTATAAAATGCTATTTATTGATATTAGAAAAATAATAAATTTAATCTTCGAAGTATTACTTGTTGAATGAACATGCTCTGATGTGACTATTTCATTAACTTTTTTTTTTTGACTGAGGTAGAACAAACTAGAATATATAAAATCAGATATTTCTTTAATTATAACCCAGTATATTTATCTTATATCAATGTTCTCAGTAGATAATCTATATAATTATTTTAAGTGAAAATGGCCTTTTAAAAATAGGTATTCTTAAACTATTTTATTTTATTTATTTATTATTGTTAGTTTTTAAATAAACCCTCACCTTCTGTCTTGGAACCAATAAAATGTATTGGTTCCAAGGCAGAAGAGTGGTAAGGACTAGGCAATGGGGGGTCAAGTGACTTGCCCAGGGTCACACAGCTAGGAAGTGTCTGAGGACAGATTTGAACCTAGGACCTCCTGTCTCTATACCTGGCTGTCAATCCACTGAGCCATCCAGCTGCCCCCTCTTAAAACATTTTAGAAGGCTAAAGAAATGAATCCTAAGCATTTCTTTTTTTTTTCAGTGTAACTGTCTACAGATTTTATTTTTCAATGTTTCTGTATTCAGATATCACAATTTCCAAAGAAATGAATGTAGTCACTGAAATGATATAAGAAACTGTAAAATTATTGGTAAAACATTATCCAGATTGCAATTTCACTTTATATAAGTAGTTTCCATATGACCCTTTAAAAGAACCATAGTTGGGGGCATTTGAGTAGCTCAGTGGATTGAGAGTCAGGCCTAGAGACGGGAGGTCCTGGGTTCAAATCTGGCCTCAGACACTTCCCACCTGTGTGACCCTGGGCAAGTCACTTAACCCCATTGCCTAGCCATTACCACTCTTCTGCCTTGGAGCCAATACACAGTATCAATTCCAAGATGGAAGGTCAGGGTTTAAAAAAAAAAAAAAGAACCATAGTCTAAGTTTAAGCAATTAAAAGCATTTTCCTTTTGGTGGACTACAGCTATGTTGTTATCATTATTATTATTTTTTAAACCCTTACCTTCCATCTTGGAGTCAATACTGTGTATTGGCTCCAAGGCAGAAGAGCAGTAATGGCTAGGCAATGGGTGTCAAGTGACTTGCCCAGGGTCACACAGCTGGGAAGTGTCTGAGGCCAGATTTGAACCTAGGACCTCCCATCTCTAGGCCTGGCTCTCCATCCACTGAGCTACCCAGCTGCCACCAGCTATGTTATTATTATGGGTAATTATTATCTTAGAACTGAAATTAGAAGTGTGACCAAAATATAAGCATATTTACAATGAGCTTTCTTGGTTTGTAACAATTGAGCTTCCTTAAAGTCATGCTTCATCATAATTCTATTTCTGTGTGTTGAAATTCCCTGAGTATCTGAGTCATGAAATTGTTTTAGGGTTTTTTAAATTAGGAAAATAACATATCATTATACTTGTCGACATCTGCGTGTATACAGACAGATATGTATCTGAAGGATTCCTAGGCATAATGTGCTGGAAGTTGTTACCATGGAAATGCGGTTGTTAAAGACATACATTTTAGTTTAAATATTTAAAAAAATGCATTTCCCAGGAAATTTATAGAAATTTATGAATTTTTGCATCATGGAAAATTGAAATCTGCAAGTAACCAGGAATCCCATTTTATAGCTTTCCTTCCAACTAATACTGGTGTTTTTATCACTACCACCACCATGAATAATCTCATAAGTTAATAATTATAAACTATTATAAATTAATTATATCCCAAATACAACTGAAATGGTGATCATTCAATTAATCTGTTATCTAAATTTATTGGAGAGATTTTGATTTAATTAAGCTTATATTATTTAGTATTTTATTATTATTATTATTTTTAAGCATCTGGTAGATCAGTAGATAAGAGCACCATGCCTGGACCTTGGAAGAGCCTGAGTTCAACTCCAGCCTCAGACACATTGTCATAACAGAGATTTCTGGCTTTCCTGGTGCTTTTCACTGATTTAATTGATAACTAACTTGGATTAAGTAACAGATGACATTCCAATCAAACTTGCAAATGTCATCAACGTGAGTGGAATAGCTAACACATTGGACAGTGGAGTTAGATTCCAAACAAGACATCAGCATATGGGATGAATATAATGACGTTAATTTTAAATGGGATAAATTTAAAGTCCTTTTTAGATACAAAAGGTCAACTCCTTACGTATTATGTAGAAAAAGTATTGCTAGATAGTAGTTCCTTCAAAAAAGATCCAGTGATTTTAATGGGCTTTGCATTCAGTGTGCGTTAACAGTGTTACACAGAAATCAAAGGAGCTACCAGGATATTAAGCAGCTTTAATAAAGAGGCATAGTGTCCAGAGCAAGGGAAGTCCTACCGTTATATTCTTTCTTTTTAAACTCTTTATCTTCTCTCTTAGAATCAATACTAAGTAATGGTTCCAAATCAGAACAGTGGCATGGACTAGGCGATTGGGGTTAAGTAATTTGCCCAAGATCATGCAGCTAGGCAGTTTCTGAGGTTAGGTTTGAACCCAGGAACTCTATTCTTTCCTGGTTGAAACACATCTGTAGTATTGTGTTCTGGACATCAGATTTTATTACATTCAGGAAATTATCTTCATGTATAATAAGTTGATGAGGATAAGGAATACTGAAGACTGTGATATACGAGTTTGGCTTGAAGAAGGAACAAGAGATGTGTATCCTGTGGCATCATATTTAAGCTTCATTTCAGGAAAAACTTCCTAAAATTCAAGGCTGACTAAACGTATAAAGGACTGCCTCAAAAGGTAGTGGATTCTCCTTCACTGCTGATCTTCAAGCAGAAGCTGGATGACCACTTGAATTAATGGGAATTCTTTCTTGCATATGGATTGAACAACCATCTTGTTGGTGGTGTCTGGTGGTTGATAGTCTGTTCTGAGAAAAAAATTAAAAAGGCCTCCTCAGAAACATCATCATTTTATTTAAATATTTGAATTATTGTCAAGTGGAAGGAGAGATCAGACTTTGTTCTGCATGGTCTCTGAGCAGGACTGGGAGCCTTGAATAGTGATTACAAAGACTTGGATTTGGGGTTCACGGAAAATTTCCAAGTAGAGCAATCCAAAAGTGTAGAGTCGTCTCCCCACGACATGTAAGAGTCTGGTCTTCAGATGGCTACTTTGGAGGAGCTTAAGCAGAAATTCCTTTTCAGTTATAGATTAGACTAGACTCCCATCCTTCTAGCCCTGAGATCTGCTATGATTCTTAGCTTTCTTTTCTTCCCCTATATTCATAGCTTTACCACTGATTTCTTTGTGGCTGAGCCTCAGGTCTGTGTCCTTACACAATCTCCTGTATACCATGGCCACTTAATAAATATGTTCTGCATTGATTGCTGAGTGATTGGTGGAGTATGTGACGTTTACATTTGTCCTTGAAAGATGGTCAGTTTTTGGCTTGGAAAATGAGATGTGAATTAAATACAAGGTATAGCGAAAGCCAAACGCAAAGTTATTTAATAAAGCATATGCGGCATTAAGTAAGTAGCCCGGTTTAAGTAACATGAATAGAGACATGGAGATAGACAAGGAAATAGTGGATAATTCAGTTAGCTAAGAGTGTAAAGAATATGGAAGGAAATAGTGATAAATATGACTCGTACTATATTTTGGTGGCCCATTAATATCAGGTTACAAGGTCTTTTTTGTCTTGTTTTTATTTTAAAGTTTCTGTGCATAGTACTCTAATTTCTCTAACAACTCACTTTCTACCTCTTTTACTGACATCATCCACATCATGCTCTCTAACTGTCTCCATCCTAGAGTCCTTTCTCAGACTTTTTTCCTTTAGCTTCTTTCTTGGGATATCCTATAGTTTAAATTATCTTCTCTATTCTCATATGACAAATCTTTCTCCCAGATTTAATCTTCTATGACCAGTTCTTTGTTTGCCACTTAAAAAAAACAAACAAACACATCCCTACCTTCCATCTTAGAATCACTACTGTGTATTGGTCCCAAGACAGAAGAGTGATAAAGACAAGACAATGGGGGTTATGTGACTTGCCCAGGGTCACACAGCTAGGAAGTATTTGAGTCTAGATTTGAACCCAGTACCTCCCAACTCCAGCTGGCTTTCTATCCCCTGAACCACCTATCCACACTGAACACCCCCTTGTTAGTGTTTTTATTTTTTTTTTAAACCCTTATCTTCCATCTTAAAATCAATACTGTGTATTGGTTCCAAGGCAGAAGAGTGGTAAGGGTAGGCAATGGGGATCAAGAGACTTGCCCAGGGCCACACAGCTGGGAAGTGTCTGAGGTCAGATTTGAATCCAGGACCTCCTGTCTCTGGGCTTGGCTCTCAATCCACTGAGCAACCTTGTTGCCCTCTTGTTGCCATTTTATTTATTTTTTCTCATTCGACATATTTATCTATTTAAAATTTTTTTATTTAATTCAATGAATTAGGATATTTTCCAGTGGTTATAAGACTCATGTTCTTTCCCTCCAACCACCTTCCATATCTGACATACAGTTCTACTGGGTTTAACATGAGTCATTAATCAAGACCCATTTCCATATTATTAACCTTTGCACTAGGGTGATCCTTTAGAGTCTACATCCCCAATCATATCCCCATCAACCCATGTGATCAAGCAGATATTTTTCTTCTGTGTTTCTTTTCTCACAGTTCTTCTTCTGGAGGTGGATAGTGATCTTTCTCACAAGTTCCTCTGGATTGTCCTGGGTCATTGCATTGTTGCTAGTAGAGAAGTCCCATTACATTCACTTTTACCATAGTGTATCAGTCTCTGTGTACATTGTTCTCTTGGTTCTGTTTTGTTGCCATTTTAAATTGGATGCCTTTCAAAGATTTGGAAAGTCAATTGGGAAATGGCTGTGTAAGTTCACATATGATTGAAATGGAATACTATTGTGCTGTAAGAAATGACAAATAAGAGCTCAGAAAACTCTGGAAAGACATGAACTAAAGCAGAGTGAAATAAGCAGGACCAGAACTTTGTACAAATAACAACTGTTTTCAGCAATATAATAATCCAAAACTCTCCCAAAAGACTCATGATAAAAAATGCCATTTACTTCCAAAGAAAAAGAACTGAGTCTTAATCCGGACCAGAGCATCTTTTTTCACTTAATTTTTTTCTGTGTGAGTTTCCTTCTCCAAAGATTAGTATAGAAAGATGTTTTGTATGTTTGCACATGTAAAATCTATATGAGATTGCTTACCATCTCAAGGAGTATTTGGAGGTTGGAGGTGAGGGAATGAAATTGAGACTCAATAGTCTTTCAAATATGTTGGAAACTGTTTTTACATGTAATTGGGGAAAAATAAAATAAAATTTATACTGAGAAAATAAAGTGGATACCCCAATTCAATATATCCAAATATATAAAGTGGATACCCCAGATTCAATATATCCAAATGGAACTCATTATCTTTTACTAAATAATGTTCACAAACAGAATTCATTTATCAGATGAGATACTAGAAAGAATTCTGGAAAATCTGAATTTGAATCTTGTTTCAGATACTGAATTTGTTAAGTTACTGAACCTATCTCAGTTTCAGGTTCTTCCTCTGTAAAATGAGAATAAATCTAGCTACCTCTTTCGGTTGTTGTGAGATTTAAATAAGATTATACATACACAATTTCACATAAAAATACCTTGTGTTTATATTACATGTGTATGTATACACAGATTTGTGTTTTTATAGTTTTCTGTATAAACCTTAAATTTTAAAAATTATTTTTCTATCAAACTTTTCCTATTTTCTGTCAAGTACCATTCTTCCAGTCTCATAGGTTCAGAACTTTGTTGTTATCTTTAAATTCTTACTTTTAGCCACCACATATACAGATATTTCATCAGTTCCAAAGTTTTACCTTTACTACCCCTCAAATACCTCTCAAAATTGACCCTTTCTCTTTATCTGTACAGCCATCACCTTCATTCAGGTCTTCATTACCTCTTGCCTTGAAGATTTCAGTGACCTCCTAAATGATTTTCTTTCATCTCTTCCTTTTAATCTGTCGTTCATGCATTGCCATAATGATCTGCCTTTCCTTTTTTCAATGGCTAAGATTAAATACATATTCTTCTTTTAAGCCTTTGAAACCAGTCATAATCTCATCCCAAACTATCTTACCAGCCTCATTATTCATTATTTTTCCTGTACTCACTGATCTAGCCAAACTGTCTTCCTAGTTACCCATTCAAAGCACTCTTAGTTTTCCATGCCTTTGCATTAGCAAAGCCATTCCTGAAAAGTTCCCTCCTCACTTCCACCTTATTAAATCCCTTACTTTCTTCTTGGCAAAGTGAAAGTAACATGTCCGTTATATAGTTTTGTGTCCCCCCCCCCAATTTTTCTGTATTCTCTTTCTGTCTATCTCTTTCTCTCTGTCTGCCTCCCCCCCTTTCTTTCTGTCTGTCTTTCACACACACAGAACACACACACACACACACACACACACACACACACAACTTTTCCCCTAAATTGAATGCAATATGGTCCTTAAGAGTAGAGTGGTTTCAGTTTGTCTTTGAATTCTGAAAAACTTAACACAGTGACTGACACAGAATAGTTGCTTTGATCATTTTGCTGCTGTAATTAGACCTGCCTATCAGGATTTCAGTTTGGTTCAATTCAAGAAATATTCTTTAAAGGAGGCATATTCATTAAAGATGGCATCCAGGTGGCTCCATGGATAAAGATCCAGGTCTAGAGATGGGAAATACTGTGTTCAAATAATGGCTTCAGACATTTCCTAGCTGTGTGATCCCAGGTAACTAAACTTAACCCCCATTGCTTAGCTCTTACCACTCTTCTGCACTGGAACTAATACTTAGTATTGATTCTAAAACAGAAGGTAGGGGTTTAACAAAATATTCATTTGGGCCCCAGTAAGAGCACCTGTTGGAATCTAGGAATGCAAAGACAAACACTAAACACTTTCTACCATCAAGAAATTTACATTTGGGGGAGAGTTTGCACATGGTAATTGTGGGAGATAAAAAGGACCAATAATGTATGAGATTAGGGAAAGGTTAATAGAAGAAATCAGGTCTGGGTGGAGGCTTAAAGAAAGATAAGGATTCTGTAAGGTGGAGTTGAACAGGGGTTGTGCATTCCAAGCGTAGGAAGAAGTTTATGTCAATTTATCGAAGAAGGTATAATATTGAATATGGAAAATATCAGTCCAGTTTGCTTAGAACATATGAAGGGAAAAAATGTAAAATAAAGCTAGAAAAACAGAATGAAACATGCCAGATGAATATAGTGTTTTGGTCAGGGGAGTGACTCAATTAGTTTGGTGGTCTGGAGTTTATTTTGTCTGATATTTTGAGAGAAGAGTCCTAAAGGAGAGAGACCTATTCAGGGACTATAATAATAATCCAGCTCAGAAATCATGAAGACTTCCTAGGTCGGTAACTGTAAGACTATACATGAGAAATACTGTGGAGGTACACTCTATGATTTTTCAACTAACCAGGGAATTATGAAGTTGAGGGGAAGATCTGTAACTTACTGAAAGAGTGGTTGTGGGGTGCGCATGTGCCGCTCCATTCCCCCCACCCCATAACCCCCCATTAGGGTAGATTTAGGAAGAAGATATGATTAGCTCTCTTTTGGATACAGTAAGTTAGAGCTTCTAAAAAATAACAAGGTGATAGTTCTCAGTAAGCATTAGGAGGTAGGAGTACCAGATTGAGAAAAGAAATTAGGTCTAATAGTTTTATAAGTTTGGATGGTATCTGTTTGAAAATTTTTATTGAACCTATTTAATTTGATGAGATCACTGAGAACAATATAGAAAAAGAAAAGGAACCATGATTGAACCTTGGTTTAACTTAAATTAGTGTGACAGAAGGGTGTGTTGGATAGATTGATAACCAAGTGTCATTGCATTATAAGAGATTAATGTGAAATGTAGATTGGTGCCTTGTAATCATAAATAAGTAAATGGCAGGTTTTCCCATGCTTTTTTGTTTGTGTATACATACAAGATTAAGGATCTGTTCACAGGCTACTGTAGCATTTTTGTTTCTAAAAGATTATTAAAATGAACAAAACAAAAGGTATTCTTTTATTTTCCTCTTTAGGGATTTTAATAATTGTCTTTTGTTCTCAAAGGCCACGAATTGTTGTCTGAATTACAACAGCGCCGGTTTAACGGCTCTGATGGAGGGGTTTCATGGTCACCCATGGATGATGAATTACTTGCCCAGCCACAAGTCATGAAATTGCTAGATTCATTACGAGAACAATACACCCGTTACCAGGAAGTTTGTAGACAGCGTAGTAAGCGCACACAACTAGAGGAAATTCAGCAGAAGGTAATGCAGGTAGGTGCCAAGATCATCTTGGTATATATATATTTAACTAATCATTGTTTAATTTTTAATGATTCTTTGAATTTTTTTATTCACTGTTTAACATATTAGATTTCATGATATCTTGTTTATATTAGATTAAATGAAGTTCCTAACTCAATCACCCCAGTTATATTTATTATTATTTTCTGTACATCAAATGTTCTTATGTTCATTATACATTATACATTATACATTATACATTATTTCTGTTGTGTGTAGTAATTAAAATTAAGGGTTTGACTAAAATATATGAAAATTATAATATAGTAATCACCAATTCAAAGTATTATTACTCAAAATTGAAATAACATTTAATAGCTTTTATTTACAAAAGAGATGGAAAGAGTGAAAGTAGAGAAATACAAAAAGGTAGAGAAGACATTAGCCTATATGACTAAATATTGCACCTGTGCTCAACTTAGCCAGGACTTGTTGACCTTCAACCAGAATTAAACTCTCTCCAAAAGACAGGAAGGGAAAGCCAGCTATCCACTCACCCAAATTCCCTCCACCAGGCAGGTCAAGATGACTAGAACTTAAGGTGATTATTGAGGCCCACTTTCTTCCTTGAGCCAATCTTCTTGAAGCTGGCTTCCTTCTTGGAGTCAACATCCTTTGCCCCAGAAATTCAAGGCCTTTTTTAGTGATTTCTTGTCTCTGCCCTTCTTCACAGGGGCCAATCACAGCTTCCAAATTGTCTAGCACTGTCCAGAGGGCAGTGTTTGTGGGAACCAATTCACACCTTCTGGAAGGGTGAATACTTATCAAAAGGGTTTACAGATGCCTGGCTGATTGAGTTTCTGAGGGTGTGAATTCTCTAAGTGGTTTGTGAGCTCCACCTACTTCAACCTTTTATTGACTCAATCAAAAGGTAGACAAAGGAGAGTTAATACTTTCTTCACAATATAGTGAGGCACTAAGTAGGGGTACTTAAATTATTGTTAACCAAGTGTTAACTTAAAATAGACAAAGGGAATAAAAGATTCTCTTTTACAAAAGCCCCTGTGATTTTTTGGGAGATTAGTCTCCCCAGTGAATCATTTTACCTAATCAGAAACTATAATAATTAGGGATAAGAGGGAAATGAAAAAGAAAGAGGGAGCAAACCAATGTTTGCTAGAAGTGGGGTTCAGAACCCTTAATTCCCTCTGAATAGATTAGTTTGAATAGAAACTTCATTTCTCCTGCTATGGCTTCTCCCTTCTTCCCTTCCCCCCTCCCCCCATCTCTTCCAAGCTATTGCCTGTTACTGCTGGTCCTGCCTCCCTTTCTGGGTAGTCCTTGTGGAGCCATTGCTTCTGCTTCTCCTGCTGCTATTGCTCTGGCTGTTGCTATTGCTGCTGCTGAATGGAGCCTCTCTCCTGGCGACTTGGAAAGTGCAAATCCCTTTTTCCCTTACATTGCTAATAGCTGAGTGCTTGTTAGCTGCTTGCCTTGGAAGCCCAGATGTGTTTCTCTTAGGCAATAACTATTCTCCGAAAGGGCTTTTACCTAAGGAGAGCTTCTACCCTCTTAACTCCCTATATCCACGTGGCAGGGGAAGCAAGTTGCTTCCTGGAGTTTTGCCCCTAGGGTGAAGGATAGGAAGGTTACTCTTCCAAACAGGAAGTAGAATTGCAAGCATGACTCATTCTTTGAAAGAAAAGTACATTGCCTATCTCAAACAGCTCCCAGCTTTAGAATGTCTTTTCTTCCTACTGTTCCTGGGTGCATTGGTCCTGGAGAGTTTGGATGTGGATTTTTAAGCCTTTTCAGACTCCATTATTTTATGGAAGTCCCTGTATCAGAATTTGAAAAAAATATATCTTTTTAATTCAGTGCCTGTATACTGTCACATATATTGTATTTTTCTGATTGCTTGTTTTAAGATTTTATTTTGTTAAGTTCTGCTACCTCCCCATATGACTGAATTGGAGAAGATAAAGTACCATTGAGTTGTTTGTAACAAGAGGAAAGGGTCCATTTAGTTGCTGAAATGAAATGTTATATGTAATATTTATTTTAGGAAGAGATGGGGAATGGGGGGATTGGAAAAACTGGAGGATAAAGGGAGGTTTGTAGCAGGGTATGGAGAAGTTGAAGGGAGAGAGGGAATATTGCTCAGTGAAGCAAAGGAGAGAGAGCGCTGCACCCTGCCGGGAGGAAGCAGCAGGGGTTCAATAAGGACTGTTTGTCCTGAAATGACTGAACTAATATTCAGCTCCCTCTATGACCAGAAAAGATAGTCCACTTATCTGACTGCGAATTCAAATAATATAAAGTTTAATAATCAGTTGGGATTGGAGTTTTGTCCTCAGCTACAGAGCTGAGGCCAGGCCTCATAGGCTGGTGGGGCTTTCTCCCACTTCCGTCTACTCTATATCAGTCCTCACTTTGTCTAATTCAGAATTTTAGCAGTAGACAGAAAGCAAACAAGAACAGTTTGTCCTTCAGAAGTGATTGGGCCTGAATCTTCGGGCTGAACCAAGAAGAGGCATACCACACCAGACTGGGCTGAACAAGCCCCTCCCTCCTCTAACACCAGGAAGGAAGTAAAGCTGGGTAGGAAGGAAGTGCTAGCCATAAGACTCAACTGCCACTCCCAGTAGGAAGGAAGTGCTAGTCACAAGACCCAACTACCACTCCCATTTTCCCCTTCCCCCACCAATTGTCAGTTTTGTTTCCTTTCCACATACAGCACTGATCCCCACCTCTGCATTTATAAAAATATAATGGATGAGACATATAAAGACATGTCTTTTACCACTGTTACAGTCTCATACCAGAGAAATTGGGAAGATTTTCCTTGGGGTCGTGGTATCCCTGGATGGCTCCCAAGAGGGAGAATTTCCCATGAAGCCCAAGTAGTTTCTAGATGATTTTTAACTCTTCAGTTTAATCTACCTCCACCAGAATGATCTAGATTCTTCAAAGCCTTTTAGACCCAAAAAGTTTTCTTGAATTAGCTGCTCTACTATTGGTTTTTATAAAGCTGTTTTTTCTTAGTGAAAATTAATATATCCTGAGTTGATCAGTGTGTTTATCAATACCCTTCTCAGGGGGAATTGTATAATTTCATTTTATGAAAGTTAAGAAACTTGCTGCCTCCCAGAATCCAGGAAGTGAACTGCTTGGAGAAGGTGCCATGGAGATACCTGCAGAAACCTCACACTGCCCTGAAAGATCCAGAATTAATTTTGGATTGTAGTGAAATTGAACTGGGGGGGGGGTCCTTAACACATTTATTTTGTATGTAAACTCTTATGCCAAAGGGAACTGCCCCCTAATTGGCTTTTTGGCAGTGAGGCTAGTAGTCATTGGTTTTGTTCTCTTTCCCTTTTATCCTCAAATTATTGTAATTTATAAATTGGTTATGCTTACAAGATCCATTGGGGAGACTAGTCTTCCAAAGGATCTCAGGGGAGATTATGTAATTAGAATCCGTTACCCTAAAAACTAAGATCCCCAGCAAAACTATCATTCCCAGCACCCTACTCACTTCCTATTGGTTATGTTGTGTCTATGTCTGACATAGACAGGATATAAATTGGGTGGAGTTGCATCTCTGGGTCTCTTTCCTTCTTGTGGCAGTTTGGTGGTGCTCGGAGGATTTTTGAGCAGGTAGAAAAAAATCTTAGTCTTTTGGTTCTATTTTTGTCAGATAAGAAATTTTATAAAATAATACTTGAAGTAGTGGATATTAATTTAAATCCTACAAGTAGTGTTATTGAGAGCCCCAAGAATATGCTGAATAGTCAGAAAGATAATAGTAAGGTTCTGTGATTTAATTGGTGAAGTAGATCATTCCAAGAATAAACTGGCAACTGTTTTCTAACTTAGAGTTTTATAGTGAAGGAACCAAGAGCTTAAGAGCCAACTTAGGGATGAGATTTTCAGAGGCAGAACTTGAACTAATCCTTCTCCACTCTATCCATTATCTTACCTCTCTTAATGGGAAGTTAAAAAAAATGATCATGCAAATTTTTGTGAACTAGAAGAACCAGTAGTAGATTGTTAGGCCTTTTTTTTGAAGGTTATATAGGAGAATACAGAAGCATATGATATAAATAGGATCTGAAATATTTCTTTTTGGTAAATTAATATTCAAATTGGAATGAAGTTTTATAACATCCTTTGGTGAACTGCCATTATTAATGCATTTAAATAGACTTGTTTACTGGGGCATCAAACTCAATTTACATCATTTTTATTAGAAATAGTAATATGTTTGTTCTGTCTGCATTGCTAGTGCTGCATAGTAAATGAATTGAATCATATCATATAATAAAACTATAGTTATTTAATTGTTTTCTATGCTGAAATTTTGATTTTTTTTATATAAAGCATTCAGTTCTTTAATATTCTATGCAGTTGGTGGTTTCTACTGTAATTTTAATTATTTCTATTGACCTGGATATAAGATGCCATCATTTCATTTGCATCTGGGGAATTCTAAAATTGAAGTTTAAATGGTTCATATCATGTTTTTGTTTTTAGAAAAAGAAAACAGCCTATTATAAATACATATTTAACAGATTGTTAATGAGCTTAAATTTTCCAGTTGCTTTAGTTGCGCTTTTACTTTTGGAATTTAAATCATGTGAGTGATTTGAATCAGCGAGGCAGTTAATTGTAAGAATTATTTAAAACATTTGAAAGATGTATTATTTCAGTACTCTTAATCCTGAATGAATAACATAAGGAATAGATGCAGAACTCTTGATCCACAAAGATAATAAAGCTGAAGAAATGCCTGCATGTATCTCTTTAATATTTTCTCTGTTTAGTTTTGTTTTTCCACCTCTTCCTCCCCCGATTAAAGGAAGGATTGTATACTGTTTTTTCAAGAACAGTAATTAGGAAGGATAGAGAGCCTTGTGCTACATCCCTCCAACGTTACCTACAACAGGATAGTAACAAAAGCAGAATAGTAACAGAACATAAGCTAAGGAAAAAATGTTAATTAAAGAGCATTCTCTTACATGCAGGAAAGATAGCCTTAAATGTTAAGAGTAACAAGGAATTAATATGAAAATGACCTGTTTTTCCTCTCAATATCAGCTTGGTAAATTTTCTTTATTCATGTAGATCTGGTAAACCCTGGTCTTCCTGATTTTAAAATTAGAACTATATCTCCTCTCCTATAGTGTTTCTTTGTAATAGAGAACAACATTCTAAGTAATAGTAAGATATATATGTGTGTGTGTATATATAAATATATATATGTACATATATATATTTATATATAATGTATATAAATGATCTTATTTCACTATAATTTCACAACATTACTTTTGATTTTTTTTGTGTGGCTCTTTCTCTTTGCATTGTTGTAGTTGTGTATGCTGTTTCTTTGCTCTGTTTCAGACTTCATCAGTACATGTAAATCTGTTCAGTCTTTGTATTCATCACATTTGCCATTTCTTGAGCACAATAATATTCCATTGCATTTATGTAATACAGTTTGTTTAGCCATTCCCCAATTGATATCATCTTTGTTTTGTAAATGGTAAAATTATGGTTGGACCGTATATATAAGAGTGTGGTTGCTGAAATAAATTACTCAAGTCAGAATGACTTTTATGGTAGCTTATTTACAAATAGAAAGACTAAAAGTAAGGAAAATGAGAGAGAGATAATTACTCTGGTCTGGACCAAACCAGGCAGGACTTCAGAGACCTCAGCAAAAGGGGGACCCAGAGGTAAATTAAACAAAAACTCTAGCCCTGAGGCCTTTCCTAAGAAGAGGGGACTCTCCAGAGGCTAGTCCTTCCAGAAAAACTAGGAAGGGGGGGGGTCAGCCTTTTCACTCACCCAAGTGGCAGTCCAAAGGGAAGCAGTCTGAGATCTCAAGCCCGAGCTCCTCCAAGGCCAAGTTCAAAGGGGAAAAAGCCCTGGTCATTGGAAGTTACCACCATTTTTAAAGGTATTACTTTGCGTCACTTTCTGTGCCTTCCTTCCACTTTTTATTTAGATGAATGGCAGCTTTAACTTTGCTTCTGTCTGCCCAGGGGACAGTCCGCTGTTTTTGATTTGTCGCTTGCTAGCATGCATTGGTCATAGGACCTCTCTCTCCCCCCAGAGGAGAGTTAATCCCATCATCATGGTTGGTAATTCTTTGCTGTCACAAAATGTATTGATATATATATATATGTATGTATGTATATATATATATACATATATATGTATATATGTATACATGTATGTATAAATGGAAACTTAGTTCTTACTTATGGATTTCTTGGGATATTAGGCTAGAAATGGAATCTCTGGGTTAAAAGGCTATGAACATTTTTTTAAATTTGTATTATTCCAAATTGCTTTCCAAAATGGTTATAATTTCTGACCACAAAAGTACACTGAATGCTTATCTTCTCAAAACACTGACTAGTCTCATGTTTTGTCATCTTTACCAGTTTGCTAAATTAGAAGTAAAACTTCAGTATGATTTTGATTTTCATTTCTTTTATTAATAATTTGAAACATTTTTGATGTGGTTGTTCTTATTGGTGATTTTTCTTTTGAAAACTTTGTTCCTATTCTTTGACAACTTTTCTCTTGAGGAATGGCTTTTGCCATCTCTTTGAGCTTATGTTAACTAGTTCCCAATAAGGGAGCTCCTCTTCTATTTGTAGCACTAAACACAATTTGTACTTATTAGTAACAAAGCAGAGAGTATAGGTATATGTACACTTTAGTTAATGAGCAAGTATATTTTAATATAAAAGTTAGAAAATGTATATGTCTCTACTACTTGCATTTTTAATATGAATAATCACTAGATTTTCATTATATTATGAGGACACTTCTTTTCATCTGGTAGTAGCTACCCAAAGTAAAATTACTGTGGTTATAAGGAATTAATTCATGTCCATGAAACTAATTAATTTTGTAGCCATTTAGCATAATTCTATGACAATAATGTCCTTGTAATGTTTATTTTTTACAACCATAGCTATCTATGTAATTAATATTAGTATATGACTATAGTTTTTCTCCTAAATGAAAATGCTATTTTTTATTCCATTTGCATATTCATGATAATTTATTCAGTTATTCGGGTTAATTTATTAATAGACTGACTCTAACACTTCTGTAGTTAGCTCTACAAATAATGCATGACTAGGAAACTTATTTCATCTCTAGGCACAGTTTCTTCTGGAAAATTTGTAGATTGGACTAGATGATCTAAGGACTATTATAGGTAAAAATTCCTACAGTTCTGTATTCTCCTTTTTCAAGACAAATGTATCTTTTATATTCTACATGTGAAGTGACAAAGATTCTAAATTCCTTTTATCCTAATGGGATATTAAACTGAGAGCCTGTAATTTGCCAAAGGTGCCCCTCCCTAAGTAAAATATGAAAAGCCCTATCACTTTATATTTTTGATAGTTCTAAATTTCATACATGTTTTACTGACTGTGAAATGAGACTTGAAAAAATCATCAGAGAAATATTTTTTAAAGGTTTGGGTCTTTTTAAAATGTATATTTTATTTGTAGGTTGTAAACTGGCTTGAAGGACCTGGATCAGAACAGCTAAGGACACAGTGGGGAATAGGTGATTCAATCAGAGCTTCACAAGCCTTGCAGCAGAAACATGAAGAGATCGAAAGTCAACACAGTGTGAGATTTTTTTTTTCCCATCACGTAACAGTATAAATGTTATTACACATAAGTAGTTGCATACTACTTTTTTTACTGACAGATACCCACAGCTTGTAGGTCATCAATGATTTATGGGTTATCATAAAATGAAATATAGATATTCTCTTGATAATCTAGTCAATAGATAGCTTTTTCCATATTGTTTCCATTATATTTCTAATTACGACAACAATTGTGGTCTATTTTACTCTTTTTAAGAGTTTCAATGATAATTTTTTTCTCTTTTCAAAGGATATAAAATGAAACTCGAATGAGTGGTAGTCCTAAAAAAATCAGTAGCCCAATATTCAGCTAGATATTGGACTCCATAAAGCCTCTGATGGGAGCCTTCCATGGACTCTTGGGGAACAGAGCAGTACTGTACATGATCTCTTTGCTCCTCTATGTGCTTTTGGGAGAGAAGTATGAAACAACATCAAAGCAGTGGTCACGCAAAGGTTGTTAGAGTGAGCAGAACATAGAAGGGGGTGAAAGATTTTCTTCTTCTGTGTGGGACTGAGGAATTCACATTTGAAATTGAAAAGGGAAAAATCAAATAGTATCTATAAATGTTTAATATAGTATAGCGAGATTCTCCAAGTTTATGGAGACTCGATTGAATTCAGCAAACAAGGACCACCATACATCACTGATAATTTTATCCTCCAAGTATAATCTATGAAGAACACATTGTAGATACTTAATGTTAAATAGACTATGGAACATTAACGACCTTTTTATGCAGAAGTAAACTAGAGACAAATATTGATTATCCAGAGGCTGTTTTATCTAGTGCATAGATAAATTAGATGCTTGATTTCTATTCTTTTTGTTACTTTTTAAGCTATATTCTTTCTCATTGACACTTTTATGTAAAAATGACCAAGGGAAACTGATAGAAGTAAAATTCATATGTTTTTTAATCACCTTAGAAATTCTTATAAAAGATTTGATTCATCACACTTTGGATAAACTGGTTTAAATGGGATGTGTGGATTGGATGATTTATAATTTTCATTTATATTATCCATTTCCTTGTGCAGTTGAAGCGTGGGAGCTTCTAATGTTACTTGGAGCAAGGTGGTACAATGGTTAGAACCTGAGGCTTGGCATTGGGAAGACTCATCTTCATGAGTTCAGATTTGGTCTCAGACATTTACTGACTGATCCTGAACCAAGTCACTTAACAATGTTTACCTCAGTTTCCTCATCTGTAAAATGAGCTGGAGAAGGAAATGGCATACTGCTCCAGCATCTCTGCCAAGAAGATCTCACTTGGGATCACAAATATTCAGACAAAAACTGAAATGACTGAATGATGAGTAATGTTACTTATAATCGTCTAAGAAAGGGTATAGGGTTAGGGCTAGAACCAGGGTAGGACATGGTGTAACAAACTGATGAGTGTGTGGGCAGGACTATGCACCTTCACAGGGCTTCTCAAATAATGAATCGGTCAATCAAATCTTTAATTTTAATGCTTACTGTGTGCCAAGCACTGTACTGAGCACTGAGGGTGCAGATATAAAGGTGAGACATTCTTTATCCTCAAGGTTCTAATGGAGAAGGAGTGGTTTGGATAGTGAATAATAAGTTGGTATACTCAGGTTTGTTTGATTCCTTAGTACTCCTCAGGGAAGTAAGGCCCACAGCCTCACTCACTGGGACCAGTGCATGTTAGGGCCTCCAAGACTGGTTTTGAACAGGAAAAAGGAGTTTATTATAATTAACACAGGAATAGGAAGGAGGGATTAAGGAACAGGGGTTCCTTCGCTCTAAGAAAATCTCACTAGCCTCCCCCTTCTAAATTTCCCTCAGGGGAACTGCTTTGTTTGCTTTATGCTCCCTAAGCCTGGCCTATCTCTGGCTAAGATTCCCCAAACCTTGCTATCTATGCCTGAATCTAATTCATCTTCCCGGGTTGATTTATAAGATGAAACCGTTCTTGAAATACAATCAGGATGGAACTCTTTTTATTTTATTTTATTTTTTTATTTTTCATTTTTTTATAAACCCTTACCTTACGTCTTGGAATCAATGCTGTATTGGTTCCAAGGCAGAAGGGTGATAAGGGCTAGGCAGTGGGGGTCAAGTGACTTGCCCAGGGTCACACAGCTGGGAAGGGTCTGAGGCCAGATTTTGAACCATCTCTAGACCTGGCTCTCCATCCACAGGAGAGAACTCTTGATGGCTGAGTCCAACCCAACTGAGTCAGGCTGTCTTTGAATCCGATCAGATCAGGCCACCCAGATCTTAGGATATATCTTCTTAGTGCTTAGGTGCTTCTCAGCAGAGGAACACCGCTTCAGATTCACCGAAGCCGTCATCACCGCAGGAACCAACAGAGATCGGATATCTTCTTCTCTCCACTCAGCTCCGGGGACAGGAAGCGGAGCCTGCACTCAGCTCTGGGGACAGGAAGCGGAGCCTGCACTCAGCTCCGGGGACAGGAAGCAGAGAGCCCCCAGGAGCCGTTGGTGACTCCTCACAGCCTTCCCCTGAGTCCCAGAGCCCGTCGTCACTTGGTTCCTAGCCTGCGGCCAAGGGCTCCTTCCGCCAAACCCTCTTCCTCATTTCAACCCATTTGTCTCTCTTTCCTTCCCACCGTAGTCATTGGGAGAGTGCCGTGAGCAGAGCCGCGACTGCTGGCCATACCCTTTCCATACGGAATGGCAGCGCCCATTTGAGTTCTCTGTCCGGAGCAAAACGTGAAGACGGCGCGGGGAAGCTCTAAGCCGTGCCGGGACAGAGAGCGAGATGTGCAGCATGATGTGAAGCTTGCCGGACAGGCAGGGCCTAATCCTTGGCAATCCCATGATGTAGACTAGAGCATTAGAATAGAGCGAAGCCCTCCAAGACCATACAAACTGCCATTAGAAAGCACCGTACTAATTAGGCGTTAAAGGAACACACTTCAGCCTGAAGGGGCATCGCAGTGACTGCCCTTTGCAGACCCCAAATCTTGAGCTCAGGAAAGTGGCCGGAAGGCATTTGGGGCTCAAGAGAAATGGCCCAGCCTTTCTCATTCCAGCTTTTTATATCCAGAGAGGCCCTGCCACAACTCTTAAAATCTGCGCCTAGCCTGCCTCGGAATAAAACCCTGGCTCAGGCTGAGGGACAAGGGGGAAGGGAGGGGAGATGGGAGGAGAGAGAAAGGGGGGAGGGGCTCATTCTTCAGGGCACCAACACACCCCAGATCTCAGCCTCGTGCTGCTCCGTGATGTCCTTCCAGCAGCCTCGTTGCTGGCCATGCCAAATCATGTGCACTCCTAAGGAGGGATATAGTGGGCTAGAGGAACTCTCATGCAGTCACTACTTAGTGAAATTCAGCCCTAGGCTGGAGATGCGATCAGTGTGAATGTGGAGGGACCCATCTGGAAGGACGCTGTTCCAGACAGCGGGTAGGGACGCTGGAGACAAGACTCAGTGTAGGTTGCCAGTTGGGACTGGGCAGTGGGAAAGAGAGGACAGAGGCTAAGACTGGTGGGGGAGCGCGGTCTGCCCCGGCCTTGGCCCAGGGAGCTGGTCCCCTTTGAGCCACTGGTACTGCCATAGCTCAGGTGCCAAAGGCCCCAGCAGCAGGAGGGGCTGGCTGGAAAATGTCCTCTTTCCCATAATTTCCTAGAATGCAGGAGGGACTCAGAATGGGGAAGACCAGAAAGGAGACCGTGCCGCGGTCCTTACTTGAAATCTTACCCCCCCCCCCCCAGCTTCTTCAAACTTTACTGTCTTTGGAGTGTAGGAAAAGGGTTGGAAGGGGGTGCAGATTCTTTGGGGGAAAGGAGGTGCACTCCCTTCCTGAGACCTCAGCCCCCTTCTCTTATCCCCAGGCCCCCAAAAGCTTGGATAAAAGACTACAAGTCAAGAGACCGGCGTGCTAGTCCTTGATTGGATACTCTTTGGGCCTTCCTCTTCTTTAAAATGGGGAGCTTGGGCCACTTGTGGCCAGCCATCCTTGGCATTCAGTCATTTAATGAACATTGTCTCTATTCACATCCCTGGGCTAGATGGTCAAGAAACAGATTGAGACCAAAATTAACATCATAGAGCAGGCTCTGAAAAAAGCATATGTGGATTGCACCAACATGAAGGTGTAGGGCTCAGGCTGCTGCCGTGGGAGAGCTCTGGCACTGGAATCAGAGCATCTGAGTTCAAATCCTGCCCCTCTTGTTTTCTCCCTGTGTGATCCTGGACAAATCGCTAATCCTTTCCACCTCGATCCCACTTCTGAGACAATAGTAGGTGTTACATGATTCGTTTACAGATTAATCAAAAAGCATGGTACATGATTAAGATTTAGAGGGCATCACTTACACTTGGGATGATTAGATAAGGTGTATAGAGATTCTTAAAGATGAGTAGAATTTTAGCACTCAGATCACTGTTACTCCTAACATGATAGCTGTTCCTCCGTGCTTCAAATCTCTCCCCTCCCTCTTCTATTCTAAACTCAGCTGCCAAAGTGATTTTTCTAAAGCACAGGACTTCCCATGTCACTCTCATGCTCAATAAATTGCAATAACCCCTTTTATCTCTGGGAGATTTTTACAGTTTGACTCCATCCTACCTTTGTACCTTTATTAAACAATACATTATACACACTGGTTCAAGGAAAGTAATTTTTTTGCTATTTCTCACACATGACAAACCATTTGCTGGCTGTCTATGTCTTTACCTAGTCTTTTCCTCCTTTCTGTTACATTTATTAGTGCCTTCCAACCCAAATTATTAGTTTTTATTTATTTTCTAAGTTCTTAATTATAAGTACACATGAAGGTACGGTATCCTTGAGACAATATAAGCTCCTGTAGAGCAGGTATTGTTTGGTTCCTGTCTCTTAATATGTACCTCAGTACCTGAAACAGATAGCACTTACTAAATGTGTGTTGATTATTTGATTGACAGTAGTTTTATTTCATAAGTCAAATTGAATATTATATAATTCTTCTGTCTATTGGGCCTTATTTGACCTTAATCATATTTGGCTTTGAGATAATCATGTAACTGAAAAAAAAATATTGATTAAACAGTTAAATTGCATAATTGCTCCAAATCCCAATGACTGATTGTTTTAACTTTTCACATTTTTTATGGAATAGTTTTAAAATAAATTAATTATTGCTTACTCATCTAATAAATGTGGAATATGGAGACTTTGAACTGAGAAATGTTAAATTCTCAACTGTAATTTTCTGAAGATTTTTTTGTTTACTCTTTGTCCTTTTGTTTTTATTTTGTCAACTTATAATATTTTTATTGTGCGTCACATTGTATTATTGAAATCTCTATAATAATGTCTATTCCAAGGGACAACATTATGGTGGTCGACTCTTATATTGGGTATTGGTATCCTTTTGTTATATCAGCAATAAACCTTTTTCAGAGGCATTCTAGTTGGATATGCCTTATTTTACAATATAGAGAATAGTGTTATCATAGGGTATTCACCTCTTCCATAACTTTAATGCAGAAGTTGGAGGAGGTAAGTAAATACGAAGGGAAGTAATTGTTATAAATTTCTTTTTGGAACTAGTTTCAACATTTGAGATCAAGAGCTAGTATTTAAAGTCTAAAGTTTTTGGGCTCTCTTTTCTACAATATACATAGGCAGTATTGAATTATATAGCTCACTAACCATATGAGGAATATTTAGTCATCCAGTTTCTGAGTAAAAGTGAGAAAGGTTAATGAGCTTAGAAAACTATGGCAATGAATGCCTGAATAACAGAATTAATTGCCTTAATGACAGAAAGAAAAAGTAAAATCAGTCTCAGCAATTAATCAACAAAAAGGCTTGGAATTTTCATTGTACAAAAAAAAAAACCAAAAAAACCTTAAGAGGATTTAGAGTGTAGCAATCCTATTTTCTATAACAATAAGGAAAACAGTGACCTAGGTCCTACTATCTTTCTGTGTTTATAGGCAGCTTTTTAGGGTAGAGCTCTTACAAGGTATGTGTACGTAGCATTAGGCAAACAGAAGCAGAAGTCAAGCAAATTTTTAAGTTAGCTTTGTCTCTTAAAGAATAAGGAATTCAGAGAAGGGTTAGGGTTGAGTCTGAACACTGGTCAATCTTTATTGACTAGATGCTATGGGTTTTCCCAGAAGGTAGTTAGAATTATTCCCTTTCCTTAAATTACATTCTCTCCCCACTATCTTGTACTTTCTGATTTAACATGAGCAATTGTATTCCAGCAGTCATTTTCAGACACTCTAGTCTCTACTAAGAATAAAGTCCATCTTCATTGAACATATTGATAGTATTGTGTTCACTTTATGTATCTTTCTAGTTAAAATTAGGACTTCAAAAAGACTCTTAAAATCAAGGGAAAAGGTATTAATGACTGTGGTTACAAAATAGTTGCTCTTTAAGGAAAACATAGCGCCATCCAAAAATAGCAAATAGTTGCCTTTGTATAGGCATAGCAAGAAAAGCTTAGTCAAATCACAGAGAACATGATTTGATGGTATGACTTTTAAAAGGGTAAATTTGTGTGATAGTGAGAACTATCAACTGGAGTATAAATATAGAAATCATAAGGTAATCCTTCAATAACCATATGAACAAATCTTTGTAGTTGTTTTTTTTTTAACCCTTACCTTCTGTCATGAAATCAATACTGTGTATTGGTTCCAAGGTAGAAGAGTGGCAAGGTATAGGCAATGGGGGTCTAGTGACTTGCCCAGGGTCACACAGCTGGGAAGTATCCGAGGTCAGATTTGAACCTAGGACCTCCCATCTCTAGGCCTGGTTGTCAATCCACTGAGTCACCCAGTTGCCCCCTCTTAAACTATTTTAGAAGACTAAAGAAAGTCTGAGTCCTAAGTATTTCTTGTTTTTCATTTTTTTCATTGTAACTATCTATAGATTTTATTTTTCAATGGACCTTCCGTCTCTAGGCCTGGCTCTCAATCCACTGAGATATACAGCTGCCCCCTGTAGTTGTTTTTTACTATGTTTTTCATTTTTATTTTCTATGTTAAACTAGCACAATAATCTTCTAATACTACCTAACTCAGTGTTGAAACTACATAATAAATTTTAAATGGTTTGATTGTCTTCCCTGTAACCAATATTGTGGGCTCTTGTTTTATTTTTATGGTTGTTAGTGATCTATTTGAAATAATAGCTTCTTTTTTAGCTGGCTTGTTCTTAGCTTTAAATGCTTCTTATGATTATTAAATCAAAAAAAATTAAACTCTAGTCTTTATTTCTTCCAAAAGTTTATTTATTTCTTCTAAAGGCATGAAGTATATGAAGGTATTACTTTTTTCCTTTGAATCAGACAGCTACCTACATTAATAAAATTTATTCAATACTTTTTAAGCACGTACCATTTATAGAACACTGTGGGCACTGAAAGAAATACAAAGATAAATAAGGCTTTGATCCTTGACTTCATAGAGTTTGCATTTTACTCACTACTGAAGTAATTGCTATGCCACCAGTTGGTTTAGAAAGAAATACAGTCAGGAGCAGCTGGGTAGCTCAGTGGATATAACCCAAGGTTATATAGTCAGAACCAGGACTCAAAATCAGGTCTTCTTACTCCAAGGCCAGTTTTTTTTAATTATTTATTTATTTATTTAGAGTATTTTGCCATGGTTACATGATTCATGTTATCTATCTCCCTTCTTCCCTCCCTCTTCCTGGAGCTGACAGGTAATTCCACATTGTTCAAAATCTATTTCCATATTATTCATATTTGTAATAGAGTAATCTTTTAACACCAAACCCCCAATCATATCCCCATTGAACCACCTGATTGATCATATGTTTTTCTTCTGTGTTTCTGTTCCCACAGCTCTTTCTCTGGATGTGGAGAGCATTTTTTCTCATAAGTT
This sequence comes from Monodelphis domestica, assembly GCF_027887165.1. Lineage (NCBI taxonomy): Eukaryota > Metazoa > Chordata > Mammalia > Didelphimorphia > Didelphidae > Monodelphis > Monodelphis domestica. The sequence continues at coordinate 192,089,383 of NC_077230.1, read as the reverse complement.
CCTCAGTGTAGTTCTGGGTCATGACATTGCTGCTAGTAGGAAAATCTATATTTGATTGTGCCATAATGTATCAGTCTCTTGTGTACTATGTCTCCTGGTTTTGCTCTGCATCAGTTCTTGGAGTTCTCTTCAGTTCATCATTCCTTTCAGCACAGTAGTATTCCATCATCATCAGATGCCACAATTTGTTCAAAGGCCAGCTTTAAAAAAAAAAAAAGAAAATTAGCTAATTATAAGGAATATCCCCATTTGTGGCATTTACAAGCCATGAGAAATAGTGAAGATACTCAGAAGCTTTCTCAGTTTTGACAGGTTTTTAGTTCCACAGAAGAATATTAAACAATAAGATATACCATTTTGATTTTGTTTCAAATGTTATTTTGATTATTCTAGGAAATCAGCCTATTTTTCTCTAGTTTCTTAGTTACTGATGCCTCAAAACCAGTATAAATTTCTTGAAGGTTAGATGTTAACAGTCAGAACTTCCTATTTGGAAATGAAACACTAAAAAAAAAAACCCAGGCTCCCTCATCTTTTATTTTCCACTCTACTTAGAAATGGTCATGAGGCTTCTCTAGAGGACTAGAAAAATCCAACTAAATTATTAATTGAGTTGTACTTTACATTAGATCCCTTAGCCTCTTCCAGCTTAAGAAAAGTTCTTGCTTTATTTCATTGCCTTCTTGGCAAGTTTTTGCACTTTCCTGGGCTTCATTGGGTGGGGTTGGAGTCAGTGACTTTTCAGATTCTTTTCCATCTCTTGTAGTCTGTGATTCTAGAACATTGCATTCATTAAATGGATTTATTTCCTTTTAATAAATATTTCTGATTCATCCAGCTACTGTGCAATACTAGGACAATATATACTACAGGTTACAAATTCTGCTAGAATATTAATAAAACAGAATTACATCATTTAGGCGTGTAGAAAGGCAGTAGACTACCTTTAAAGCATCTTTCACAGACCAGCTCTAGATGGGAACCTATTCAGCCTAATTTAAAATGTTTTAAGTAGTCAACTGTTATTCTCTATTTTGGACTCCCCCCCTTAAAATTTTCTCATGATTTTGAAATTTATCATAAGAAATTATAGTTCCTCAGTAGTTAATGCGTAATTTCAATTTTGACTTCTTGATTGCAGGAATGGTTTGCCGTATATGTGGAGCTGAATCAGCAGATTGCAGCACTTCTGAATGCTGGCGATGAAGAGGATCTTGTTGAACTGAAATCGCTTCAACAACAGCTCAGTGATGTTTGTTACCGCCAGGCTAGTCAGCTGGAATTCAGGCAAAATCTGTTACAAGCAGCTCTTGAATTTCATGGTGTTGCTCAAGATGTAAGTCTTTTCATGGACATTTATCCTCAATATACCCCATGAAGTCATATATGTAATTTAAGCTGGTTTCCATTCCCGCTATTTCTCCCCCCCCCTTTTAATTCTAGGACACTCCATAATATTCAGATAATGCCAGTGGATCAAAATCTCATTTGGGTGGGGGAAAAGGAATCCCTTTCAGAGGTGTCCTGCATGCAAGATTAAAAAAAAATTTTTTTTCCAAAAAGCTTAGGACTAAACATAAAAGAAATATTTTGTTATGGCTATTTTGTTATGCTTATATCCTAGCATAATATAAAGTTTGTGTCTCAGTAACTTTACCTACTGCTGACCTGGAAATACCAATATGTCTTTCTAATGCATGCATCTATGTATTCTGTGTTTGGGGTAATGTACTCTAATTGCTCTTACTTGTCTTTTAATTGCTTAGTCACTGCAAGTGCAGTTATCGTAACAGCTTTAGATATATACCTCATTATTCATTAAACATATGAGATGCTGATTACATCAGGGTTATCTCTTTGCTGTCCCTCTGCTTTAGTTGTCTCAGCAGTTGGATGGCTTATTAGGGATGTTGTGCGTAGATGTAGCACCAGCTGATGGAGCATCGATTCAGCAAACTTTAAAACTGCTTGAAGAGAAGCTGAAAAGTGTTGGTAAGCAGATTTAAAAACGCTGAAGCATAAGTTTCCTTTTTTTATATATATATTGCCATGCTTAGACAGTAAATCAACTTATACTGACTGAATTGCTTCATGGGAACACATTAGGAAAGATAGGGCAAAATAAGTTTGTTCCCTGGAGGGAATTGTGGTTTGTGCTGACAATTGATTTTTCCTTGGTGCTCAGTCATTTTTGCTTTTACTGACTGTCACTTCCTTGCCTGCCCTTCTGTATCTACAGGTGTTTTCTCTAGTATGTACTATAAACTAGCATTTTGTATATGTATAAACTCTATTTGCATATGAACTGTTTTGTGGTAAATCTGTATAAACTGTAATGTGTCTTATAACATGAATTTTCGTGTCACTGTATTCTAACCTTGTTAGAGTTCATTTGGTTCTATGCCTTTATTTCTTTCCCCAGACTGTGAAAGAGTACACAGGTAACATTCAATTTTGTAAAAAAGGAATTTCTTTCAATTCCATTAAGTTATTTCTGTTGCTCTTCATCTGGGCTTGCTTAAATTGCATCCCATGGGAAATGTCAACTTTGATCCCAGCTATCTGTATGCTCCAAAGGTCCAGGGTTTATGGACATAATGGACATTAGAGAGGAAAAACAAAGAATGGGGGAAGGTTATAATAATGAAAAGTAATTGATGGCTCATCAAACTAAGTTCATTCATTTCATGCAAAAAACACAAGGTACTAAGTTTTAAAAATTATTTCTGTGCATACAAATCAGATTATATACTTTATATCTTATCATGTGTTGAGCCTAACACATATTTTGGACATAATAGGCTAAATGATAAGTTAAAAATTTTTTAGAATAACCACTGAGCCATTGCCATATTTGAAAATAATTCTACAGGTCTTATTTGGAAAATCATAAATAATTCATAAAAGTTGCATCGCTGATATTTTTCTGTAAAATTATAAGGTGTATATGAGCTTCATAAGCCTCAGGTGAAAGTTAGTCTTAAGGATATTGCCAAATTGAATAAAAGCATTTGATTTTTAATAGAAAATGGTCATGGAAATAGGAATGTGTTTGCTTAGAGTTCCAAAAAGTTCACTATAAATAATGTATTTAATTTTTTTAAAAATAAGACTTTCTTAGGAATTTGGAAACTAAAACAAAAATCTAGATATGTTATACCTTCACCTCTTGTTATCTTTACATTATACTAAAGTTCTACTCAAATACTATCTCCTTCCTAAGGTGTTTCCTGATTCCCTCAGCTGCAAGTAATCCCCCAATATACTTGTGCTTTCTTTGCATATATGCTGTATGTGTGCTTATGTGTACATCACTCTGCAAGTGTTTATTGAATACTTAGTATGTTCCTATTACTGTGTGAAGCATTGAGGATGCAAATATGAAAAGGAAACAAATCAGACTGCTCACATTTTTTTTGGTTGTGGAAAATGGCAGGTGCACATATCAATATATACGAAATAAATCTGAGATAACTAGGGGAGCAGTAGAGGAACCAATGAGATCAGCAAAGGCTTCATAACAGGTGACATTTGAACTGACCTTTGAAGGAATTAAAGAGTACAAAAAATGGGTTTAAAGATGACATGACAAGTGTAAGAAATAGCAAGAACACAGATTCCCTGGATGAAAGAAAGTGTGAAGCACAGCAACATATAATAATACTAGGTTGGAGCCAGATTATAAAGATTTTTAAATGACAGAATAGTATTTGTATTTTATCCTAGAGGGAATTAGATAGATAGCCATTGGACTCTCTTGAACTGAAGAGTGATATGGTCATACCTCTGCTTTAGCAAAAGTATTTTGGCAGCCTAATGGAAGTTGGATTGAAGGAGAGTGACTTGAGACATGGAAAACGATTACAATGCTATTGCAGTAGTCTTATCATGGATGTGAATGGAGCCTGGACCAAAGATGGTGGCTGGGTCAATAAAGAGGCGAGGATGGATGGGAGAGATATTGTGGAACCACAGACTATAATACTTGGTAACTAAATATGGAGAGTGAATGGATCCTGAAGAGTTGAGAGTTATGCTGAAGTTGAACCTGGATGACATAGAATGATGGTGCTTGGTACCCTTTATAGAAATAAGGTGGTGGTTAGAGAGAGAGTTGGGTGTTTGGAAAGGAAAGATAATGAATTCCAGATTAGGATGGTCCTGACATTTACATTTGGGATATCCACTTTGAAGTATCCTAATAAGCACAAGGTGATACAGGGCTTGAGTTAGAAGGAAGACTAGGTTTGAATACAAAGATCTTGAAATCATCAACTAGAGATGATCCTTGAAGCCATGCAATGACTTTACCAAGAGAGTTTGGGAAAGGAAAGGGCCCAGCACAGAGTTTTCATATCCATTCCTAGTTAGTTGGCAGAATACAAGTTAGGGTGTAGCAGAGGAGACTGATATGGATGCAAATAGCAGAGCAAACCATGAGATAAACATTGCCAAAGTCCAGAACAGAGAGGATAGTTAGTAATGTCAAATAATGCCAGGAGATTTTTTTTTTAAATAAGGTTGAAGTCGAGAGGAAAGAAAGCTGGATTTGAGGAAAAGCAATTTGATTTCTCCCAACAGAATGTAAACACTTATTGAAGGCAGGATTGCTTCATTTTTGTCTTTGTATTCTCAGTGCTTTTTACAGTGCATGTTATGTTGGAGTCATTTAATAAATACTTACTGATTGAAGAAATGAAATTTTAATTTATCCAAAGTATGCACTGATTTGCATGTTTAGGCAAAAATAAAAACAGTAAGATTTTTATTTTAATTTAAGTCAGCAAGCATCTACTATGTGTAAGATTCTTCTGGGTGCAAAAATTACAAAGAATGGGGGCAGCTAGGTAACTAAGTGGATTGAGAGCCAGACCCAGAGATGGGAGGTCCTGGGTTCAAATTTGGCCCCAGACACTTCCTATCTGTATGACCCTGGGCAAGTCACTTAACCCCCATTGCCTAGCCCTTACCATTCTTCTGCCTTGAAGGTAAGGGTTTTATTTTTAAAATTACACAGAAAAAAATTTGAATGCCTCATGCTAAAGAAGCTCATATTGTAAATGTTCATTTACTTAATAGAAACTGTTATTTCTTTTTATACTTAATTTAAAAATATAGTTGCATCTTTTCATGTTAATAGGTTTAATCTAATAAATCTATAAAAGAACCCTTCAGCATGTTCTATATGACGGGGAAATTCATTATCATGTCTATTATACTATTGCTACTAAATGCCATTAGACAAAAAAGTAATTTCCCCTTTATTTGTGATATCAGAACTTCTTTTATTTTTTAACATTGCCAGTTTTACAAAGAATGGTCTTAAAAGTTTTTAATATTTCCAGTTGTAATAACTATCTGGTCATTACATGCTAACCCAGAAAGAACTTCAAATAAGTATTTTTGCCCTTACTTTTACATTAGATTGTTATACACTAGAATTTTATTTTATATTGATCACTATAAAGAAAAATTTGGTATGAAAAATTCATCTATTTTGGACTATATCCAAATGATAGGGAAGCTTAAAATACTTTTGAAGCAGTTCCCCAACATGGACTCCAAGGACAACATTATGTAATTAGCATTCTGTGATTTTAATGAATTCATTTATTTGATAAAAAAATGTCAACTTATTTCTTGAAGCACATCTTAATATAGTGATTTTGTTTTGTTTTAGATGTGGGATTGCAAGGTTTGCGTGAAAAAGGTCAAGGTCTTTTGGATCAAATCTCTAATCAAGCATCCTGGGCCTATGGAAAAGATGTAACCATTGAAAATAAAGAAAATGTGGACCATATACAAGGAGTGATGGAAGATATGCAGCTTAGGAAACAAAGGCAAATGTTTATGTTTTTCATAAAAAGGACCCACCCATGCATATGTGCATTCCTATACATAAAACTAGGTGTTGTAATTGAACTAGACATAGGGTGTAATTAGTTATATAGCAAAAGTGCTATTATTGGAATGATGGCCCAATGGGGTTTTCTAACTACACTGGGATTTTCTTAGAATATAATTTATTATGAAATTATATTGGTTAGTATGTTGTTTTATAGTATATATTTGTATATTTAAATTTTTTTGAATGTAGTATTTGACAGTTTTCTTCATATGAATATTCTTAAGTATTTCTTGACATTATTGGTTTAAAAGATTTGGTAATGTGAAAAGTAGCATTGGATTAGGGTGCAAAACATCATTTTAACTTTATATAAAAAGGAAAATTATATGTATCTGTGTGAGTGTGTATATATACATATATGTGGGTGGGGGAGAGAGGGGAATAAGAGGGAGACAGAGAAAGCGATAGAGAGACAGAGAAATGGAGAGAGGGAGAGACAGAGAGACAGAGACAGAGAAATGGAGAGAGGGAGAGACAGAGAGACAGAGACAGAGAAATGGAGAGGGAGAGAGAGAGAGAGAGAGAGAGAGAGAGAGAGAGAGGAATGTTCTTTTGAAATACTTTAAAATCCAAAATGGCATTCTGATTTACATTACAAGATAAATGTTTCAATAAGCTTTTCAAGTTTGACCTCTTTAGAGTTCTATTCTAATATCTTCTCATGGTTTATAAGATCACTTTGAGTTTTTAAAAATTATTCCAGGAGAGTACAAACTCTGGTAGATCATAGGAAATTCCTTATACTAATGGGCTTTGTGGAGATTTCTGTTTAAGTACACATTGCATTTAATTCACCTCTTTTTTGCCTTAATGTTTTGGGCTGAATTCTTGTGATATTTGTAATGTTTTGTGCCTGTTTAAGCATTGGTTCCCAAATTTTTATCTATTAATCTTATACTTAATCTCCTTCAAATTAAGGTTATATAGTAGTAATTTCATGACATCATAGGAAGTAGGTTACTAAGTATGAATATGAATGGCATGTGCCAAATGATTTAATTATAATATTTGTTGAAATAAATCAGAAATGTACTTTTTAAACTTTCTTTAGGTGTGAAGACATGGTAGATGTTCGAAGATTGAAGATGCTTCAGATGGTTCAGTTATTTAAATGTGAAGAAGATGCTGCCCAGGTAAAGACCAGCTATCTTATTATAATATTACACATTATTATGTAATACATAATAATATATGCCTACTCAATAATCAGACCCTTAAATGAATCTTTGATCTCAATCAATTTAGGCATTTCCTCTGTCAGTGCAGTTTATTAAAGACTGCCTATACTCAGACACTCATCCATGTCTCCCCATATGCACATATATGCATATATTTTATCTTTAAAAATAATGGACATATAGAAATATATTTCATGACCCTGTATAGATAGGAAAAAAATAAATATAGTAAAGATCCACTTAACCATTCTAAGAAATAATAATGTTCTTTACTCCCAATTGAATACTATTTAATTTTATAGTCAAGTGTTGTCATGAGGTTAAACTTTCTGAACATAATGAAAATAATAATTTTATTATTAAGAACCCATTGTCAGGGGGGAAGCTGGGTGGCTCAGTGGATTGAAAGCCAGGCCCAGAGATGAGAAGTCCTGGGTTGAAATCTGGCCTCAGCTACTTCCTAGCTGTGTGACCCTGGTCAAATCACTTAATCCCCATTGCCTAGCCCTTATCACTCTTCTGCCTTGGAACCAATACAGAGTATTGATTCCAAGATGGAAGATAAGCTATGAAAAGAAAGAAAGAAAGAACTAATTGTCTTCTTATATTGCTATCACTGTTGACATATATTAAAGTTATTTCTCATTATAATGTTTCTTTATTTGTCAAGAAATATTTATTTTCATATGCTAAATAAGCAAGTAGAGATCATTGTCTGTAGGGTTAGGTGGAGTAGTAGACTTGAAATCAGAAAGACCTGAGTTCAAATATTCATGGAGACATTTCGTGACTGTTAGACCCTTGGCAAGTCTTGACTATTTTTTTTTTCTAATGTGTAAAATGACAATAAAATAGAACCATGCTGCCAGGGTTTTGGAGAGGATAAAATATGACAGTTCTTATAAAATATTTGGCAAATTTTAAAGCACTATGTAATCTCAAACTAAAACTTTTTCTCCATAAAGTAAACCAGAGTTATATTTTTTAACTTAAAGGAGAAACTTGTTAACTTACATCCAATAGAAGAGTATGAATATAACAATTCTGAACTTAGAAACACCTAAGTTTGTATAAATATCCTTTCTCAGTCAAGTATGTTATATTTTTATATTTTAAAGCACATTTCCTTTAGTTATCAGTATTCCTTTTTTTGGTTGTTTTAACCTTTATCTTGTTTTAGAATTGATATAAGTATCAGTTCTGAGGCAGAAGAGTAAGCCAGGCTAAATGACTTGCTCAGGGTCATACAGCTAGGAAATACCAGAGGTCAGATTTGAACTCAGAACCTTCCTGACTCCAGGCTGGGCTCTCTATCCACTGATCCAACTGGCTGCCCCTCTCAGTATTCTTTTCATCATTATCAATGGGAGATTGGAATAGGCATTTGGTTCTTTCAGATTAGTCAGTGATTTAAGATGAAGAACTTTGCTTACTAAAAATATTGATTTCCCCCTCCACTCCCCAAAATCTCATTTCTGGTGTCCATTTTGAGTGATTATAGAGGTTGCATCATGGTAATCTTCAGCTTGTATGAGATGATGAGTTAATATACCAAGCAGTAAATGTAATGTCCTTGTTTTTTGCTTTCATTTAGGCAGTAGAATGGCTAAGTGAACTTCTGGATGCTCTGCTTAAAACGCACATCAGATTGGGGGATGATGCTCAGGAAACCAAAGTGTTATTGGAAAAGCATAGAAAATTTGTTGATGTTGCACAGGTGCACAACTGATTCTCTTCCTTTTCTACAAGCTCAGTGTTTGAATAGCTTTCTGCATGATTATAATAATAACTTAACCCTTCCAGGTCAAAGAAGGTTAGTTGTATTATTACAGAATCATTGCTGAAATATTTCTGAAAATGTCAACTGGCACATCAGAACTGTCCCATGAATCCCTGGACACAGGTTTTGTACAAAGTTAATATGATTCACAGGGTAAAATTAGTAAACTAGAAAACTCGCAGTAAAGTTCTCTGAAACTCAGCAGCATGAGCACAATAGATGTTGAAATTGATAGTGCATTTCCAGCATATTTCCAAAATTCTCTTAAAAGTGATTATTATATTTATTTTTAAATGAATTTTTTTGGTCCAGACCTGTGGTTTTATCAATATAAGAAACTTCCAAGATGGAAACCTCATCCACTGACGCAGACTGGCAACTCATCTGTAATTTTGTGGTTTGTTTTGCTTTGTAATTGACCAGACTATGATTTCATTAGTATTTGAAATTTGTCTACCAGTGCACATTGGCACCTGCTGTATACTTTACAATCAGAATTACCCACAATTCTCACTTTACATAGCAGACTCTTCCCCAGACCTTCATGGAATGCAATTTTTATAGGATGTGAATTTTCCCCTGGATGTGGGGAAGGGAGAGAGGGATGTTGGAAGGAAACCTTGTTTCCCTGGAGGGAAGAGGCCAGCCCATAGTTCAGGGTGGGGCTGGGGACAGAGAAGGGAAAGCATTAGGAGAACATGTGGGGACAGACACAGGCTACTGAGTGTGGAAGGATTGAAGCCAGACATGGGGGAGAGGGGGTATTGTGGAGAAAACATCTCTTGAAAATCTCCAGCCAGTCAGGGATGAATATGGTTGCCTATTCTTCTGCATTAACTTGGAGAGTTTTTTGGCTTTTTTTTAAGGGGTTTTTGTTTGTTTGTTTTTTCTGAGGTTGGGGACTGGGAGGCTATGAAACACTAGGTTGAGGGGCAGGAGTAGAGAGTTAGCCAGTACTGTACATTAAAGTTAACAGAAGTGATTTTTTTTTTTTGGAATGTTGCTCTCTTTTAGAATTCTTTTTTATAAAGTTGAATTTGCATAAAATTAATTTATGTAAAGGGAGAACTGCCTTTAGTTATAATTCAGTAAAAACTTGAGCTAATTTTATTACAGGTGTGGTTTTTGTGCACATAGAGCAACATTTCTTTTGATTGGTTTATGTGCAGTAATGACTAATATTTATACCAAAGAATAATTTTCATAGCAAACACACTGAGTTTGGACTTTTTAATTGAATAGACTGCAAAAGATAACACAGAATTAGGTTGATGGGTATGCTTTTAATATTTAGAATTCCAAGCAAGAAATAAAGTATATTTCTAAAAATATGTTGTCTCTTAATTATGTATTCATGTGATAATAAATTCTGCTAGATGAGTTTAGTTGTGTTTTGTGCCATAATGATGTCTAAATTAAGGCATCTTTACAGTGTTCCTGTTTTATAACTTGATTTTTCCTTTTTTTCTTTCTAGAGCACTTATGACTATGGGAGGCAACTACTACAGGCTACAGTAGTCTTATGCCAGTCTTTGCGATGCACTTCTCGGTCTTCTGGTGATACACTTCCTAGACTGAACAGAGTTTGGAAGCAATTCACAATAGCATCTGAAGAGAGAGTACATAGGTTGGAGATGGCTATTGCCTTTCATTCAAATGCAGAAAAGGTTAGATATTCTTTTTAAGCTATGCTCTTGTTAAAGAGTTCTATTTGTTTTCATTTATAATATAATACATATATATGTAATAATAAATAATGTAATAAATACAAATATATATTTATATATAAAGCATACTTTTATGATAAATAAGTATATGTCAAATAGATTAATTCTAATGTTTATTCATCAGGGAATATATCGTATTATTTAAAACCTATAAATAAAACAAGCATTATTATTTGTATACAACTTTAATAGTGACCTGGGTCAGGGATGTGGGATGGGACACAGAGAAAGCAAAATGTATTTCCCCATTGAAGAATGGTTTCAATGAAATATATAGTTTGTTAGTTTGTTTGTTTTGGTCTTCCCTTGGAAACAAAATCTCAGAGTTAAGGGGCAGGTAGGTAGCTCAGAAGGTAGAGAGTCATGCCTATACCCAGGAGGTCCTGGATTTGCATGTAGGTATGTGTGTGTACAAATATGTGTACATATGCATATAATTAAATTATATTTCTATTTATATAAATAATATATATTATTAAATATGTCATATTTAATCATATATATATGTAACTGCTTTAAAAGAGGACATTGTGGAAAGTCTAGTCTAATTAGATCACTTTGGGTTTGTGGGAATTTTTTTATAGGTATAGGTTTTATAGGTATGGGAATTTTTTATAGGTATTGGTTGATGGGACTTAAAATCTTTGAAGAATACTTCCATATTACTATTATAAATTATAACAGAAAAAGAATGTGTGAAACTGGGAATTTATCACGTAAGATTCACTTTTTTAAAGTGCCTAATAAATACTCCATACTCACTTTCACAATTGTTCTGTCTGTTTCTTTTTGTACTTCCTTCTGTGTTCTGTACTTTTCTGCCTTTTGGGTTGGGGAACAACACTGTTCCTAAATTACTTACTCCCCAGTAAGAAGGAAGAATACCAGACTTGGAACCAATAAATATAGTCAGAAGAAGCAATAAAAGAACATTCCCAAGAACTTTCTGCAGAACTTTGGTATTGGTTGTGAGACATGGGAGACAGTGACACAGGACTGCCATGCATGGTGTGTCCACATCAAAGAAGGCACTGTGCTCCATGAACAAAACATAATTGCAATGCTCAAAGGAAACACGAAATGTGCAAATTTAGAGACATTTTCACTCCAAACATTTAAATAGACTATTTGTCCCTGACTTGTGGTAGAGCCTTCCCAAGCTCATATTGGTCTCATCAGTCAATTGGACACATTGTATATTGACCCTGACATTGTAATGTAATTTTGGTCACCTTTAAATACGAAGGGCAAAAATAAAACAGCCAGTCTAGTTTTCAACCCTTCTGTAACCAGTGCTGGCCATAAGGCCATTTCTTGGCACCCTAATGCAAGCTGAGGTAATCTATGCTAACCCCAAGCACATTACAAATAGCATTTTTGGTATCGTCCTTATGTGGCAGCTTTTAAGGTCCTATATTGACAAGTCTCAACTTATTTTCCAGTGTTCTCTAGCATGACATCTTTATTCCATCTTTTTTTATCCATTGCTGCCTATTTGTCTTCACTAATTTTACGAGATTTAGGTTTTCAAGAAACACTGCTGGGTATTGTGAATACAAAGTTTAAAAAAAATCTGTTCTCATGCTATTTGCTATCCCTAAATTTGAATTTCCCTATTTTTTCCTGCTAATTCTTCAGTATCTCGCTTAAGATTCATTTTTTTCTACAAAGCATTCCTTAACAAAACTTCACTGTGACCTTTCAGTTTTGATTTTCCTTGGGAGTTAGAAATATAATCTGTTTATAATATATACTTGCTTACTCATTGATTTAGCATCATTCTAATTATTTAATATATATAAATATGTCTTGTCTTAGATTGTAAGCACTATGAAGTATGATTCTTTCCTTTGTACTCTATAAAATGTAAAAAAATACTATGCATATATCATGTAGAAAACAAATGCCTATTGAATAAATATAGAATTGTCATAAGTAACTAGAATTTAATAATTTTCCTTAGAAATTACTTGAATATAGAGATAATAGAAACTTGAATATAGATAGAGATAATAGAAATTACTTTGAATATAGATAAAAGCTTTACTGCTTTAAAATTTTGCTAGTCTGATATTCCCATGATCTATTATATTAGTCATCCTAAATTTAAACACAGCTATATGTTTGACTTTCTAGTAATGTCAAAATAAATAGCAAAAAATAATCAAATAAGACATAGTGATAAAACACATGTGGCAGAAAAGTACAAAAAAAGCTTTCTTTGGCCCTAGGCACAGGTGGATTTTTTGTTTTAACTTTTAAGAAGCTGAACTCTTGATTAGTTTTTATGATCACACTAGCTATTAATTCATGTTAGTAATATATTTTACTATTTAATAACTTGTACTTTTGGGGGGCTCACCTATAATGCCATCTGTGATGGCTCTTCAGATCAACAACTCATCTATAATTTTTACTTATATATAATTATATAATTTTTACATATAATTTTTACAAAGAGTTCTTTGTACACTGAGATGTTACCTTACAAATCGATGGTCATGTGTCAGAGATAGGAGTTGATCTGAGGTTTTCTTGCTATCAAGACTCTCTATTGAATCCATGGGACCTGATATTGACTCACATTCACACTTATCACAAATGCAAATATTTTTCCCCACAATTGTCCAGGGTACTATGCTAAGTATGTCGGGGAAAAATAACTGGTGGTCTTTTCCAATTTCATTTTGTAAGTGAGAGTTAAACATTTAATTTTGCTGTTTGGATTGCATAAGTCAACTTTACTTGTAGTAGAATGATCTTGTAAAATATGTACAAAATATATGAGAAAGGAAAGACATTCAGTCTATTAGAATTGCATAAAAAGCATTCAAGTTACTAAAATTTTGTAAGGTTGGTTCTCTTTTTATTCATGTTATCTCTTTATCACAGATTTTGCAAGAATGTCCAGAAGAGCCTGAAGCTATTAATGATGAAGAGCAATTTGATGAAATTGAAGCAGTTGGGAAATCACTTTTGGATAGATTAACTGTGCCTGTAGTTTATCCTGATGGGTATGGTGCACATTCCTAAAAATCTGTTATTTTTGTTGTCTTGTTGTCTAATCATCAAAGGAGGAGAATGTACTCTTTAAAGGAGCCATGTACATTAGCTTTGAGACACAGATTTGAGTCCTACTAGAGGTTAGTCTAGAATGAAGAGAAATCATTCTATGAACAAATAAGAAAGGGTATTAATGAGAAATCTAACCATCAGCAATATTAGCACGTCAGTTTAGGTAACTGATGCAAGCTTTTATCTTAATTTATTTTGTTTTTATTTTTAAAAAACCTTTACCATCTGTCTTAGAAGCAATACTGTGTATTGGTTCCAAGGCAGAAGAGTTGTAAGGGCTAGGCAATGCGGGTCAAGTGACTTGCCCAGGGTCACACAGCTGGGAAGTGTCTGAGTCCAGATTTGAACCTAGGACCGCCCATCTCTGGGTCTGGCTCTCAATCCACTGAGCCACCTGGATGCCCCCCTGATGCATGCTTTTATTAAATGGATCATCTTTTGATACTCATTAAAAGTAGAACTGATGAAAAATAAATGGCCAAGTTCAGTTTAGAAAGGGAAAAAAAAAGATTTAGACATTCCCTATAAAGTAATAATTAATTAAATTAAATTTTATTTCAAGTATAGTCAAATCAAAATTATAATAGCAAACTTACCTTTCTTCTCCATGAATAAAAAGAAGTTGTCCTTTTGCTTTTATATTGCTTTAAAGGATTTTTATTATCTTTTAAAATGCTCAGGATTACTTTACTTAAATATAGGTTTAAATTTAAATTACTTAAGACTATAAATGAAAACAATTCCATTTGTGATAACAGTTTTTGACCTATGTTGGCAGGTTGTATATAACAAATAACTAGAAAATAAGGAAGTCTAAAAGCAAGAGCTAGAAGAGACCCTAGAAGTCATCTAGTCCAAATCTTTTACTTACAAATGAATGAACCAGGGTAGAGAAATGATTTGTCTTAAGACTATACCTGTAACAAGTAATGAAATAGGACCTGAAATTCCAAATCAAGTGTTTTTTATACTACTTCATGACTTCTCTATCATTCTTTCCTGTCATATATGTCTTTAATACCATTTTTATACTGCATTTCTGCATGCAGTTTTTCAATAATTATAATTGGTCTCCTTTGGGCACTCACCACACATCACTTTTTTGTCTTTTGATCACCCACACTTTTAATTCCTTGACACTGAGAGTTCTGTGGTGTATAGCCATAATAGCATCATCCAAAAATTGTTATAAAGACCATTTTGGTTCAAGAACAATCATGGAATCATGAAAATTAGTTCACAGTTTTGCAGATGCAGCCCATTCCATTTTCCCCTGTTCAGTGCTAGGCCTACTTCACTATCTCTCTTTATATAAACTCTGAAAGGAGTTTACTCCCTAAATTTTCAAGTGACCTTTCCAAGTAATATTGAAATGCTCCAAAGACTAGGCTACAGAAAAAAAAAATTTAGAGCTGTACAAGTGAAGTACCAGATTAATTTCAATGGGATCACATTTAAGGTAACTCAATAAGAGAAAAAATTTTCAACTCATATTTATCTCCAAACCACCAGCAGTCTAGAATCAAAGTGCAATAGAAAAGGCTTTGGATATAGAGTTGGAAGACCCAAATTAAAGCTCTGGATTCACTGCTTATTCATGGTATAGCCTTAGGTAGCTCATATTATTTCTTTTGGTCTTGATTTTCTCACCTGTAAAACAAGGGCATTGGATTAGCTGGCTTATAAGGCCCCTTCCAACTCTAACCTTAGGATCTTATCAAAGAGCCTAAAAGTCTCTTACTTTGATGATCCAAAAAAGTCAATAAAATGCTCATCATTATCAGGAAGGTTTGGTGGTATACCATTTTTCTATCCTTGCATAAGACATTTTTATCACACCAAGAATTCTATTTCAACTTCTGTCCATACCCCTAAACAATAATAGGAGCTAGAAAAGAGCAATCCCCAAATTATTATGAAGTAGGAGACTAGTAACCCAGTCCCATTCTCCAGAAAATTAGTTCTTTTTAAATATATATTGTCATGGAGGGACTATTATTTAAGTCTATAAATAATCACCAAGAATATCTAGGGTGAACGCCAACCTTCATTCAATCAATTAGTATTTAGTGCCTACAAAATGCCACAAACTGAACTGATCTGAGTACCTGGGATGAAAGTACAATGAATGAAACAACCCTTACTCTAAAGGAGCTCAAGGATAGAAATGTTTTCAAAATCAAGGAGCTTGATGAATGCTTAGACTATTCTGAAAATCAGAAGGAAGTTTTATTATGAAAGCCCAGAGAGGAGAGAATCCAAAAGGGAGAAGGTGGTCAGCAGTTATGATACAACAGATAGTTCCAGAAGAGTAGGGACTTAAAAATAAATCAACCCAACAGATTTAACACGTAATTAAGAATGTGATGGAGTAAGAAAGAGCAAGCCTGAAAAAAACATAGGTAAAATGAAGTAAGCAGAGCCTTGGAAATACTACATACTAGAGATTCTTATTCTTTTTTTGTTACCCTATTGTCAGTCTGGCAAAACTTTTGAATTGTTTCTCAGAATAATATTTTTAAACTAATAAAATGAGAGGCTTGGATTACAAAGGAAACCAGTTATATTGAAATAAAATTATAAAAAAATTTTAAGAGCTCAGCCAGGTGTCACAGTGGACAGAATGCTAAGCCTGGAGTCAGAAAGACCTGATTTCAATGAAATCTGGCCTCGCACACACCAAGTGTGTGACTCTGGGCAAGTCACTTAATCCAGCTTTCTCATCTATAAAACGAGCTAGAGAAGGGCATGTCAAACCACTTCAGTATATTTGCCCCCCAGAAAACTCAGATGGGGTCACAAAGAGTCAGACACAACTGAAAGGTCTGAACCATATTTTTTAAAAAGGTTACAGACCCCAAAATAAGAACCCTGATACACACAATGATTACAGCATTGTAAATGGAAACAACCAGCATGACGAAACAATCAAAATAATGTTGCAAAATTATGAAGAAACTTTGACGCAAAGTAAAGATGTGAGGATGCCTCCCCCCATTCCATATTATAGAGAATTAAGGAATGGAACTAGATGCAGCAAGTATATCTCAGTCAGTTTGAGAAAGAGAAGAGAGGTGTTGGGCAGTGCCTTCAGGGGATCAGATAGATGGTCAACTAGAGATTCTTTTAAGAATGGGTAGTTGACAGCATGGAAATAGGTTCTGATCAAGGACACATGTAAAACAGTGGAATTGCGGTCAGCTAGGGGAAGGGGAAGGGAAGGGGAAAGAATATGATTCTTGTAACAAAGGAATAATGTTCTAAATTGACTAACATTTTAAAAAAAAAGGAATGGATAGTTGAAGATTAAACATAGTGGGGGCAAGGTGGGGGGAGTAGTAGGGAGAGTGAGAATGGCAGATTGTCATCCACTGCAGCAAAAGTTGAGAGAGTGTGCGGACCAAAGTCACGGAGTTTTGAGGTGACGAAAAGTGGAAAAGAAGAGGCTCATATCAGTTAGCCTCAGTGTTCTCAGTACAGTAAGAGATGAGATTCTTAGCTAGTAGAGAGGAAAGAGGGCCAGGTGCAAGAGACTTAGGAAGAGAAAGTTTGTAAAAAAAACTTTTGTGGGGAATGAGATAGTAAACCAATCAAGAATAAAAAAGGATTGCTTTGCTCTAAAGTAAGTGCCCAGTTCAAGTTGGATAACACAGAATAATGTACCCATGCAACATGGTCGAATGCCTTCTTAGTTCCATTTGGAGCACGAGTAGGAATAGTCCAGGTTTGAGGTTTGGCAAGGCATGAGCATCAATAAGACAAGGGAGCAAGGGATTCCAGAGCAGAAAGCAGTATAGCGTGGAACTGGCTAACTCCGGCATCAGTCATGGAGAGAGACAGTGATGAAGTAGTTTCAAGCATAGTGACTTGAAGCAAGCGACAAGGTGGAAATGTTGATGAGGGTGAAGACTGGATTTTAGGGGAGGTAAGTTCTGGAAGGAGAAGAGAGGCTTAGAGGGAGAGATGGAATGATAATAGGTTACAGAAGCTTTGACTAGGAACGATGAAACCTTGTGGATAATGCTGAGATCTAGTGTATGACCAGAAGGCTTTGTTTCAAATAAAAAAGCTGTTTTGTTTGTTACTTGTATGACCTTGAGCCAGTCCCTTCACTTCTGGAATGCTGCCTCTTCATCTGTAAAATGTGGTTAGACTAGATGATTTTTTAGGTCTTTTTAGCTCTACCTCTAGGACTACTCCTGGGCTCAAAAATAAGTATAATACAAGATAATGTGGGGACATAGAAGCACTAACTATGGGGAAGAGTAGATCCTAGCCATGAAGAAAGCGAGGGATTTTTTAATAGCCTGTTTTTACATAGTGCTCTCACAGTTGTCCAAGTACTTTATACTATCTCTTTTGATATCACAACTCACTCTCTCTCTCTCTCTCTCTCTCTCTCTCTCTCTCTCTCTCTTCCCACTCTCTCTTCCCACTTCTTTCCCCCCTCCTTTTCCCCCCTCTCTCTATACATTTACATATATATATAAATAATTATACCATGACATCATCATTTTAACTTTTATTTAGAAATATCTCTTTCACATGTGAAAAAAAAATGGCTAATTGTCCTGCTAGGCAGAGAATCGCAGGTGGTCCTGGCCTCAACATTTATTAATGTTTTTGTGTTTTTTAAACACCATAGTCATCTCCCATAGAATTCTCCCTTGAAAAACAGCTAAGCAAACTTGGTTGGCAGAGAGATGACAGCTGTGCGATATAACAACAAGGGGGGGGGTACCCAAGCTTTTTCTGTGTTAATAGAGATTGGCTCTTACTCAGAGTCCTGCTCTGCCACCTTGTCATGATGTGAAGGTGACCTTGGATTCCCAGAGGCTGTGCCAGTCGATCACAAGCTCCAGCCAGAGCTCTCATGTAGGAGAACCTTTGAGAATATAGTTGTGGCAATAGACTGAATCTGTTTTCCAAGAACTTTTAAATACCCAGTAGCTCATCACCAGAAGGCTGACCACTTGGGAATGAACTCTTTGGTCATGGAAATCTATCATTGGAGACAAGTCATTTAGCCTCAGTTTCTTCATCTGTAAAATGAGAATATTGAATTAGATGGTTTCTCAGGGTCCTTGCTGTTTTATTGCTATAATCCTATGATCTCCATCCATACGACCCTCTAAATGAAGTAATTATATTCTTTTAGATTTGTTGACTTCATTTCAAAGATAGAAATAGGTGAGGATGGTAGAGTCGTATATTGAAAAGCGTGGATCAAGAAAAAGGAATGAGAGAGACTAAGGCCTCAGAGACTTCACAGAAAGCCTTGTGTTATGAATACACTTATTATTTGAATTTTTTTCTTTTTCAAGGAAAGAGTCAATAGACATTGGACACAGGAATGAATGAATGTAAAAGCATTTATTAAGCACTTACTAAGTGCCATGCACTGTGCTAAGCTCTAAGGATATAAATATAAAGCAAGCAACACTATCCGTGCCTTCCAAGAGTTTACATTTTAATAAGGAAAAATAACATATATAAAATTGAAGGAGAAGATGGTTGAGAAGTGGCCTGGTCACCTAGTAACAGGCAAGAAAGTTGATGGCTTATTTATCACAATTCAGGGTTTCAGGAGCAAGAGTCTCAGGTCCAAAAGGAAGAGGAAAACTAGATTATAGGCAGTATGACTTGGAGATGGTATGATAGGTAGAGAAGACAACTTTGAATCTGTTGTTTGTATTCAATCAGACTATTGACTTGTCAAGAGAAAGAACAAATTGGTAAAAAGTTGTGGAAGAATGATCATAAGTTACAGCATGTGATGCAAACAGTTCAATCCTGAATTGTCTTAAGAAGTAATTAATAATGTAAAATGAGTTATTAACTATAGATACTACAATGTTGCATAGAAGTTTAATCACTGTCAATTGGTTACCATAATAAGCAGGCAAAAAGAGATCGAAAAGTGCCTTAGTTTGCTGGTACTTGCTTGCCAATTAGAGAGAAAAGATAGTGACTAAAGGTAACAACTGTTTAGAATGTAAACTTGTTTGGAAAACCTTACAGAGTCAGATAATGGATAATTAGGGCATCAGTTCATAAGACAGAAAAAGCATTGAAGGATGAAAATTAGTTTAAAGAAAGCTTGGCAAGAATTTCATTTAGCTGACAATGGAAGAACAAACAAAAGAAAAATAGAAAATATCCGTGAAGATTATTAATACATTTTTTTACTATCAAGGACAATGGAGCTGCCCACACTTGGACTCCAGCACCATGCTCTGGAATTCTCTCTCCACATCCTACAGAGTCATTCCTTAAAGCAAAGAACTTAAAACGAACTTGGGCCCTCCCTTGTATGTGTCACACTGTTTCTCATTATTTAAGTGATAAATGAAAACAACCTACTGGCATTTCCCCCACAAATAATACTGACTAGACTATAGAATAATTGAATGTTTCCTGCTCCCCACAAGATGATAAATTCCCTACAGAAGGTATTTTTAAAAGAAAATCTTGGATTGCTACATTTTTTCACCAATTTCAAGATATCTTTTCCCTCTAAAATTACTGTATTCACAGAAATATATGTATTTCATAGTTCCATGGTAGTACTGTGTCCTTCTGTGAGGTGCTTTCTGAATGTTTTTTGATAGGGATGAAGATGATAAGATACCAAAGCAAAAGTGCAGTCATCTTATCTAACCCCCTTGTTCTAGAGGTAAAGAAACTGAGGTCTGAAGGCATAGTGGCTTGCCTGTGGTTACCTAGTAAGATAAAAGCAGACCTGAAATTGGAAAATTTTTATGCAATAGTCTTTCCATCTTGCAATAGCTAATTGAAAAAATTTTACAGGTTTTTATTGGATCAGCTCATGGACAGGAGAAAGTGATTAGTCTCAGAAAGACAGTGTTCCTTCATGTGAGATAAATTTGAATTCCTCTTCCTATGTCCCTGTCATAACCCTAACACTGAATAAATGAATGAGTAAATAATTTATTAAACACTTACTATATGCAAAGCTCTGTGCTAAAGGCTGGGTATATAAAAAGCAGCATTGTCCTTATTCTCAGAGAATTCCTATTCTATTGGAGAGGAGGTGTCTTTTATTTGTTAGGACATAGAGTATGTTATGTACATTTAAATGAGAATAAAATGATCAGGGCTCTAATATTTGAGTGTACTCTTTAAGAGACCCTTATGGGAAAAGTAGGCTATTTTTAGATAGAAATCCCATTTTAAATCTACCTCCATTGTCTTGTTAGGGATTTTTTTTTGTTTGTTTATTGAACTATCACATATATAAATGTTTTTATTGTTAATTTACATATATATTAATCAGAGTGAAATTGTTTACACTTTTTTGCTTTTTAGAACAGAACAGTATTTTGGAAGTCCGAGTGACATGGCTTCAACAGCTGAACACATCAGAGAAAGAATGAAACTTGTTAATCTGAAAAGACAGCAGCTGAGACACCCAGAAGCTACCATCACAGAAAGCTAATAGATGTCACCTGATAACAAGGCTTCAGTTTTGTAATCCAGCATGTTATCTGCATACTTCAGCATTTGACATAGTTCATTAAATGCATTTCACAGTCAATATAAGCCTCATTTTTTGCCAGTAGACATTGCTCTCTACCTGTTAACACTTTACATCTACCAAGGCATAATTATTTAACATGCTATGAAACCATAGACTTCCAAGTATCTTATTAGAAGGAACTATAAACGTTGCACTGAAAACTTGCTTTAAAGCTTCACCTGACCTATCAGTTGCTAGAGGAGCAGCTGATCTAAGCTTTGAATGGTGCTAATAAAAGTTTAAAAGTTCCACATAAAATATTGTCGTTCTCTTCCCCCAGGTGAGGTAGTAAATTTAGACTGTAGGTAAATCATTATTTGTAGGCAGTGGTGTCCTCATAATTTCACTTTATAATTCTTCGAAATTGATTATTTTTATTGTGCCAATATACAGCGAACCAATAAGATCTTTGATATATCAGTCCTAAGAAGACATTTTTCCTATTTGTATTGATAATGTATTAAAAGCTGTTTGTGCTTAATAAAAGGCATCTTTTAAAAATCTTATTTAATTTGGTTCCTATATTCTATTTCCAATTGTGAGTGCCTTATTTGAAGGGGCATTCTTAAAGTTGATAGATTTTTTTTTAATTTTACCTGTTTATAGTGTTGTTATTTGCATGTATTTTAGCCAAGAAAAACTTGTATGTAAGCATGTACATAATAAAGAAGCATGTTTTATGATGAAAATAATTGTGAAGAAATCTCCAATTTTACACCTTTAAGAAATTGTTATGAATGGAATCCTCATAATTTTATTATAAAATGCCATTAGTCTCCTTCCAAATAGTTAATTTTTAAAGTAATCTTTCTATTTTTTCTTTTCCAAATGAAAACAGTTCAAATCATTGACTCTTATTTACTCCTATTAAAAATATGTATTCTTTAAAAAAGTAGAGCCCATATCAGCATTTATCCTTTGCTTACAGTGAAATTGCTCATAAATTGTGATTTCTCATGATAGTTGAGGCAGGAAAATTTCTGAAAATAGTATAGTAATTGAAGCATTCATTTCACATTTCCTTACTGTAAAACTTATTTTCCAATAAAGTTTATAATAATG
The DNA here is from genome assembly GCF_027887165.1 of Monodelphis domestica. Taxonomy (NCBI): domain Eukaryota; kingdom Metazoa; phylum Chordata; class Mammalia; order Didelphimorphia; family Didelphidae; genus Monodelphis; species Monodelphis domestica. The sequence goes on along the minus strand of NC_077230.1, from coordinate 192,067,113 downwards.
ATTTATTGCTTTCAAGATCCTATTTAATTCCAAATGGAACAAGGGTTTTCTATTTAATTTTTGCTTAATTTGGAACAGAATTAAAATAAACTTTAGAACAAGTATAAATTTGAAATTCAAATGAAGTGAATAATTTAACCTTCTTTTCACCAATTTCCACTTAATTCAATAATTATTAAGCATCTATGATATAGAAGGTACGCTGTTAGGTACTAGACACATAAAGGGAAAACTGAAGCAGTATCTGCCCTCCAGGAGCTTACATTTTATTAGGTGCATATGGCATACACAAAGAACTATAGCAATTCGTCTATGAATGTGTGAAACAGAGGATTTCAGTTAGGGAGGAGGATCATACTGACAATCACATTGAGAAGCAATGATCACTGAAGTCTGACTGAACGTGAGAAGGGGTCATGGTGCAATACAGGTGGAAAGATAAGGTGAAGTAGTACAAAGGGATTTGAATTTTTACCTTGTAGAAAGGGAGTCATTGAGGAAAGCCTGTTTAAGGTAATTGTGTCTGCGGCTAGTCAGATTCCGGTTAGTTGTTTGACTGCCGGTGTGCTGCTTAGCTCTTCCTCCTCAGTCAAATGAGCTGCCTCCGCTATTTCCCATTGCCTCGCCTTCTCTGTGATCTGCCCTCGTTGGGGTTCGTCGTAGCGATTATTGTGGCTGTTCGTTTTTCCACATGCTCGTATCCCCGTGCCAGGCACAGTGCCTGACATATGGTGAGCCCTTACTGAATGCAAGGCACAACTGAGCTGTCAATTTATGCATTCAGTTTCTGGTAGAGCCCCTGTGACCCAGGACTTCCCAGAGGGCTGCTGCTGAAGCCACGTGACAACACATGTGATATTTCTGATGACTTTAGCCAATTAGACGGTCAAGGCCTATAACCTTGTACTCCAGGCACTATCTTAGGAGCCTTAAAATTGCTCCACCATCCATTAAGACCAGAACCCTTCAAGGCTTTCCATTCTCTAATCCTTCAGTGTGTCCTGGGCTTACTATATTGATTTATCTTCCCTAGAGAAGTAGGCCAGCAACCCTGCAAATGAAAGACGTATAAATTCAACTTTTTTTTTTAAACCTTAGACAATCCTGAGAAAAACGAGGTCCTGGTGTGTAAATAATATGCAGTTTAATCTGAAACATTTGTTACATCTTAACTGTATGAAGAACATTTTCCATCTGCATCTTTCAGCAAAAACTGCATTTAAAGCTAGGTTTTCCATAAACTTGGGAATCATTGCTTTCTAGGCCTTTATCACAGATCAGTCTGAGAAGAAAAATTCATTAGAAAAAGGAAGATTTTTTTTTTAATCCTTACCTTCCATCTTGGAATCAATACTGGGTATTGGTTCTAAGGCAGAAGAGTGGCAAGGGCCAGGCAATGAGGATTAAGTGACTTGACCAGGGTCACATAGCTAGGCAGTGTCTGAGGTCAGATTTGAACCCAGGACCTCCTGTCTCTAGGTCTGGTTCTCAATCCACTAAGCTACCCAGCTGCCTCCAGGAGGCTTTCTATATGCATGTATTTTTTAAAAAGTAAATTACAGTTAAATCTCAAGTTTCCCAGAAGTCACAAGTCAACTTGATACAAGTTGGCACTGACATTTTAATGGACAAAAGACTTGAAACCATTGATTTTTCTCCTCTTGATGGGAATTTAGGGCTCACAAAAACTTTGATTCCATATTTTTTTCCTTTTTAGCTTCCTCAGCAGCTTCCAAATGGAAGTTGGTGAGTGGAAAGCAAAAACATTTGAACCAAATCACTTTAAATTGCCTTTCTTGTGTAGGCCCTTCATGAAATTTGGCCACATTCATTATATCTTGATTTAATACTATTTCATCAGAATCACCTAACAATAATTCTTAGTTCCTTCTTAGGTTTAACTTAATTCCAAGACAAGACTGCAGCAATCAATTTCCTCTTGATAGAGATGGTTAATTATCTGTCTTCAATTACTTCTTACAATACACTCTGCATTCCAATCAAAATGTGCTGCTACTCTTGACTCCATTCCTTTGTCTATGAGATTCCTACTCTGTCCCAGATAGGCTCTCAAATTCCTACCTAACCACCAGTGTTCAAAAGCCCAACTCAAATGTCAATTCTTCGTGAAGCCTCTTGTAGCCCACTCTGTTGCTAGTAACCTTCCATCTTGCCACCCCTCCTTCATTTAAATTTTATTTTTCTTTGGATTCTATAAAGTTAAAGGAAATTTGTTTCTAACCTTTTTTTTTTAATTATGAATATGAGGTAATGTGATGTATTTAAAGTAAGGGGATCTGGGTTTGAACCTACTTTTTTTAATCACTCTGTGCCCTTGGGTAAGTTACTTCCTCTGAACCTCAAATTTACTCAATGAAATGAGGGAATTGATCTAGATCAGCACTGGCAAACCTTTTAGAGATCACATGCCTAAACTTTACCTTCAAGCTGCCTGTGAGCCTCCCACATTACCCCCAAGAGTGGAGGAAGTCCTGCATTGGTCTGCTGGGCAGAGGCCTGGGGCATGTGAAAAATGGCCTCAGGCAAGAGGAGATGGGGAATGGAGCATCCCTGGGCCACACATGCCATGTCTTCACCAGTACAGATCTAGAGGGTCCCTGAGGTCCCTTTCAATTCAAGAGTCAAGGAATGTTTTTTCCTCAGCTCAGTTTTTGTGTGAAAATCTAAGCTAAACATTTTCATAATTTGCAACTGGATGTATTTAGTAAAGGTGGGAAAGGGGTTAAAATAACATCTTTTTTTCTTGTTCATTATGAAACAAAAGTCTAAGAAATGAACAATCAACTTAAATCCAATAATTTCTCTAGAATACATTTTTGTGAATCTTGTCATTTTCTAAATTGCTTTGCTGGATAGAATTTAATAATTATATTGCTACTAATTAAATGAGGTCAGTAAATTAGCTTGCCAGAGGCATGGTTTAGTCATCACCACACTGAGGTTTCCTACTGGTATTTTAATAGGAAAAATGGATACGGTATGGACCAATTTTGTGGTTTGCATTTCAGTAACAGGATGGGTGGGGTTAGAGTAGAAATGACTTTACTCATAGTTGGAGAAAGCAGCTGGTATGATTTGAGTGATGTCAAAAAATCCTGCTTACCCAAAATATCCAGTCTGGCCACTAGATCTGAAATTTCTCAATTCCCGTCACTTGTCCAGTGTGAAGGCATTGCTTTCCAATAAATGGTACTATATTAGTACCTGACACATAAGCAGTGGCAATCTTATCTGACCATGCCATTCCTACCTATTGTCCTTTAGCTCAGAAGGATATATGTGGAGGGGAAAAAGAGATGAGTCTGAAGTTGTGATCAGTCACTAACTGCAAGAGGGCACTTCCAGTCCTACCTGAGGGCACTGCTTCCCAGGAAGAGAAAGGAGACAAATCTTAAAAGGGTCAAAGAAAAAAAATGGCAACAGGAATGCCACATACTCCAACCATATTGCCTATGGATTAGGCTGAAGGTAAATGGATTTTTGGTATAAATTTCACTCTTAAGAATGTTCTCTTCTTTCACTGCCTCACCCAGCTCCAGTTGTTAAGATCATTCTAGTAACCCTCCCCAACTGGGCTCCAGCTTTCCCACCTGCTCCATTACTTAGCACTTTTAAGCACATCACCATAAAACTGCAACCAGATTCTATGTATGTTTCTTACACTTGTGTTCCTGGATATTTATACTCTTTCCATTCCCTCTCTCCTGTATGCATCCTTTCTTCTAATCTTTCCAACATTAGACCTGTAAGAATTCTTTCATGATACAGAAAAGAGAAGTTTCCTTTGTTTGGTAGAGAACAAAATTCCTGAGTCATCAGGTTCTAAGACTTAAAAGGCTAGTATTGGTTTAGAAAAGAATAAAACAAAGTTCAGAATATCCAAAGTAGAGAAGTTACCCGGTTATATCACGAATTAGGAGCTGTAGTCTTAGTATCATTGCCAAGGCTTTAGAATCTCCTAAACTGAGGAGCTGAAAGTCGCCATGATTTGTTCTTGTGAGGTTGAACAGCTTTTGAGTGACAACTAGATAAAAGGACTAAGAATCCAGAGAGAATCCAGAACGTGTGTATGTTCTTAAAAGTGCCATTTAAAAATCACAATTCTTTGTGGTAGTATTTGGTGGAATCAGAATACCACTTTGCATTGCACTCTGTGAGAAGCCACCGCAGCACCCTCATTTCATGAATACAAGGAGCTCAGAGGAAGGTTATTGTGTTTGTCCTTCATTTTGAAGAGATCCAGTGACATAATGGGTGATGTTGCACAGGAGTTGGATTTAAGCAAGGCAGGGTTGCACAAAGTCATCAGCCTCACTGTCTTTCAAAGGCATTGAAGTCTAGCGGCAAGGTAAAAGTCAGGATGAGTGGTGATGACCTGGGATACAGTGGATGACTGACATCATCCATATCTGACCAGTCTCTAAGCAAACCATATCGCCTGCTTCAGCTACCTTCAAATTGTTTTCATCTGCCCATTTTGTTGGGGGATGTCTTCATATGTTCAGGGTAGCTGTCCCCTTGACTCATGTAAAATTTAAAACTATATCTCTAATAATAAAATATTATATTTTATGAGGTTTATTAAGGATCATTAGAAGTCAAGGAATAAAGAGAATACAAAATAAAAACCACATGCCTAAGGCTTGTTAGCTATTTTCAGCCATTCCCACTCACCACCATCACTGATGATTGTTGCCCAAAAAGAGGACGTGGGAGGAGTTACCACCAGTTAAATACAATAACATGATCCTGCCGATGTGAAGATGCAGGAGAGGGTATAGGGAATTTGGGGAAATACTAAGGACTTGTGGGGAATGAAGTCAAAGGTTCAAAATCTCCATTTATGCACTCACAAATGGGTTTGAGGCCTGTCAGTTAACCTCAACCTGATTTAGCCCATTTGCTGAGATGATTTTACCTGGATGTGGCCCCTACTCATGCTACAGCTTCTTGGAGCCACAGGAGAGAGCTGGGTAAAAGGTGGATGCCAATGTAGTGGATGAGCAGCACTGAAAAGGGCTCAGCAAGCTCTCATGCTAGAGATGCTAGTCTTCCCCAAATGCCCCAAATAGCCTCAGACAAAGGTAATTGTTTCTTGTCATTAGATCTGGAATCCAGAACAAAGGTATAGCTAGGCATTCCAGTGATGTAAGGGAGAAGTTATCAAATAGAAAAGTGGTTGAGGCTAAGTAGAAAGGAGAAAGTAATCAGGAATAAAGCAACTTTTGCACTAATTATTTTTAAACCTATATTTTTCTGGAGTGGAATGATCAGGCAAGTTCCCTGACCAATAAGCTTTAGAAGATGGGGAGCCTTTATATGACACCTTAAGTTTTTTTCAATCTACTTTGGAGGGTTTGATTAACTCAGTTTATTGACATAATCAGAGTAGAACATATCTCCCCCTCCCCCTTTATAAGGGATCCTCATGGAAGGAAGTTATTTCTGAAATTTTTAAAATTTTATTTTTTTCCCAAATGCATGTAAAAAAAAGTTTCTGACATTTTTCAAAGAATATTGAGAATTCAAGAATTCTTCTCCCTCTCCCATAACCTTTCACCCCCACTATGAGAAGATGGTAAGCAATCAATTATGGATTTTATATGTACAATCATATAAAACATTTCCCTATATTTTTGTGGAAGGAAACCTAAATTAAAAAATTAAGAACATGAAAAGAGTTTGTTTTATTCTGGATTCAGGCTCAGTTCTTTTCCTCTGGAAGTAGATGGCATTTTTTTATCAGGCCTTTGGGATAGTTTTGGATCATTGTATTGCTGAGAATAGCTGTTACTCACAGTTGTTCACTATAAAGTATTCATGTCACTGTGTACAATTTCTCCTAATTCAACATATTTCACACTGCTTCAGTTCATGTATGTAGCATCCCAGGTATATTCTCATCTTGAAAGTATTACTGATGTATTGATATTGTAACCTATGGGCTCATAAACCAGACTCATGATCACGTTACTTCTTGATTATTCTATTTCCAAATCTTCAGTCCAAAGGTCAAAATAATCCCTGAAAGAATTCCAAAAGAACAATATCAATACATCACTAATACTTTCAAGATAATAATATGCCTGGGGTGCTACAATGTAAGTCTTTCCACATTTTTTTCTCAGCTCTTCCTGTTTGCAATTTCTTATAGCACAAGTATTTCATTATAAGCATATACTAAAACTTACTCAGCCTTTCTCCAATTGATGAATATCTCCTTACTTTCCAAATCTCTGCCCCCCTGAAAAGAGCTGCTTTGAATAATTTTATACATATATTCTTCCCCTTTTTGTTTTTTTGTGTATTGGGATACAAACTTAGTAATTTAGTAAAAAAAAAAACCATAACATGGTGTTGCTGAGTCAAAGGATATGTACTATTTTCTAGCTCTTCAGGCACAGGTCCAAATTGCTCTCCTCAATGATGGCATCAGTTCCTAACTCCCCCAACAATGCATTTGTGTCCTAGCTTTCCCATATCCCCTCCAAGTTTTGTCATTTTCCCTTTTCTGTCATAATAGCTAATCTGATAGGTATGGGGTAGTACTTCAGAACTGTTTTAATTTGCTTTTCTCTAAATAATAGTGATTTACAGCATTTTTTGCATAACTACATAGAGCTTTAATTACTCTGAGAACTGACTATTCATATTCTTTGTTCATTTATCAACTGGAGAATGACATTCTTATAGATTCAACTCATTTCTATGTATTTGAGATGAGATCTTTATTCAAAACTTGTAAAATATTTTTGTGCTATTATGATTACTGGGAATTGCTCTCTATTCTATTTACCCCGGTCTAGTTTCTGATCTCTACCTCCCTCAATTTGCCCTCTTTTCTATCAATCCCACCTTCCTTCTCTTATTCCCTTCCCCATCTATTTTCCTGTAGGGCAAGATAGCTTTTTATAATCAATTTGTTATGTATATTTTCCCCTCATTGAGCCAAATCTGATAAGAGGATGGTTCACATGCCCTCCTCACCTCCCCCATATTCCCCACCTCTGTGAACATTCTTTAATGCCTCTTTTATGTACAATAATTTGCCCCATTATATTTTTTCCTTCACATTTGTCCCAATGCATTCCTCTTTTTCATGCCTTAATTTCATTTATTTATTTATTTTTAAATTATCCCATCATATTCAACTCACACACCTCTGTCTATGTGTACACCTTTTGGCATTGTAAGAACCATTTCCCCATAGAGGGACATACCTAGTTTAACCTTATTGAATATCTTTTGATTTCTCTTTGCTGTTTACACTTTTATGATTATCGTGAGTCTTGCATTTTGAGAGTCAAATTTTCCATTTGGCTCTGATCTTTTCATCAGGAATGTTTGAAAGTCCTTTATTTCATTGAATACTCATTTTTCCCCCTGAAGGATTATGCTCAGTTCTGCTAGCTGTGGAGAAGAGAGAAATTACAAGAAAATGCAGCAAGACAAGAAGCTGGAGATTGATCATCTGTCAGTCAAATGAAGATTCCATTTGGAATGTGACTGGGAAACAGTTGGAGGCAAGAGTCAACTGCTTGACTGGATTTGAAGGTCTTTGGGCTTTCTGGCTGACTGAAGGAAGAAGCTGGTTTTATCTCTGGGACTTGGGATAATCAAGTTGGAGGTGACCTGGCTGATTTGAAGGTGGAAGAAGAAGGACAATAGTCCATATCTCTCTCTCTGACTGGTTCTATTTCATGCTAGTGACTGAACTGCCATTTCTCTCAATATCCTCCAACCTAAGACTCATTGTAGATAATAGGGATATCCCACCCCTCTTACCTCCATCATCCACTCTTGTCCTGTCTTCCCCAAATAAACCTCTTGTTTGACAAAGAAGATTAAGAACTATTTCATTGAAATCTCACAATTTACACTGAGTGACTTGAAGGAGACTGAAGAAGGCGGGAAGGGAGGCTGAAAGGCTTCTAAAAAGGGAGGGAAATGGGAGGTGTAAAGGGAGGAGAGTAGGCAAAAGAAAGATAACTACCTGATCCATTAGTTATAATTTATCCATCTAATATACATCAAGTATCCCTCAAATATCATCTATACTCATTTTTTCCCCTGAAGGATTATGCTCAGTTCTGGTAGCTGGTTCTTGATTGAAATCCTAGCTCCTCTGCCCTCTGGAACATCATGTTCCAGGTCCTATGATGTTTTAATGTAGAAGCTGCTAAGGCTTGTGTTATCCTGACTGGTTCAACAATATTTGAATTGCTTCTTTTTGGCTGCTTGCAATATTTTGTCCTTCATCTGGGTGTTTGGGAATTTGACTTTAATATTCCTATGAGTTATCCTTTTGGAATTTCCCTCAAGAGGTGATTAATAGATCTTTCAATTTCAGTTTTGTTCTCTAATTCTCAAACATAACAGCTGTTTTCCTTGATGATTTCTTGAAAAACGATATCTAAGCTCTTTTTTTGGTCATGGTTTTCAGAAAGTCTAATAATTCTTAAATCATCTATCCTGGATTTATTTTCAGATTGGTTGTTTTCCCCTTGAGATATTTCACATTTTCTCCTATTTTTCATTCTCTTAACTTTGATTATTTTTTGATATCTTGTGGAATTATTCCACTTGCCCAATTCTAATTTTTAAGACATTGAGTGAGCTTTTGTACCTTCTTTTCCATTTGGCCAATTCTGTTTGTAGAGAATTCTTTTCCTCATTGATTTTTTGTACCTCTTTTTCCAACGGGTCAATTCTGACTTTCAAGAAGTTTTTCTCTTCAGTACATTTTTGTAAATCTTTTTTCATTTAGTCAATTCTGCTTTTTAAGAAGTTCTTCCCTTCTTTGGATTTTTGTGCCTCACTTTTTTTTTTTACCAATTTCCTTATTCTATTTTTTAAGATATTAATTTCTTCAGTATTTTATGTGCCTCCATGCTGTTAACTCTTTTTTCATGATTTTCTTGTATCACTCTTATTTCTTTTCCCAGTTTTTCTTTTACCTCTCTTATTTGATTTTTAAAATCCTTTTTGGGCTTGAGAGCAATTAATATTTTTCATGGAGGCTTTGGATATATCAGTATTGACTTTATTGTCTTCTTTTGAGTTTGAGTCTACCTTGTCACCAAAATAACTTTCTGTGCTGAATTCCTTTTGTTATTGTTGTCGTTTGCTCATTTTCCTGCCTTTTTCTTTTCTTTTAGTTTAAAAAAAACTGTTAAAGTTGAGCTCTGTAACTCTGATGAGAGGAACTTTGTTCCTTAGTTTAGGTTCTTTGTGTAGATGCCTTCAGAGCTGGCTCTGCAGTTCTACATGCTTTCAGTTCTTTCATGCTAGCATGATGTAAGGAGAGGTGTATTTAAAATGATCTCCGCAACACCAAGAAAAGCAAGAAGAAGGAGTTGACTTTGGATAGTTTTTACGGAGGGAAAACACAAAAAACAGAGGAAATAGCAGAAGAAGAAACCCAAATAAATGCTCCAAAACCTTCCAAAAGAAATGGAAAATTTCCACAAGCTCTAGAAGAATTTAAATTGGCAGTTATCAAAAAGATGGAAGCCTTCCGGCAAGAAAAGTAGGAAATAATGCAAAGAGAATACAACAATCTGAGGGACAAGAACTCTCAATTGGAGAAACAGCTGGAAGCTTCAAAAAGTAGTATAGACAAAACTGAAGAGGAAAACCAGTCGTTAAAGACCAAAATTAGGCAACTAGAAGACAATGATCTTGCAAAACAGCAAGAATTAATAAAGCAAAGTCAAAATACTAAGAAATTAGAAGAAAACATAAAATACCTCACTGATAAGGTGACAGATCAGGAAAACAGAGGAAGGAGAGACAATCTGAGAGTCATTGGTTTACCTGAAAAGCCAGAAATAAACAGGAATCTTGACATCATAATACAAGATATCATCCAAGAAAACTTCCCTGAGGTTCTAGAACAAGGGGGGAAATAGGCATTGAAAGAGTTCATAGAACACCCTCTACACTAAATCCCCAAAAGACAACTCCGAGGAATGTAATTGCTAAATTCCAAAGCTTTCAAGCTAAGGAAAAAATCCTACAAGAAGCCAAAAAGAGACAATTCAGATACCAAGGAGCACCAATAAGGATCACACAAGACCTGGCAGCTTCCACACTGAATGACTGCAAGGCCTGGAACATGATATTCAGAAAGGCAAGAGAACTGGGTCTTCAACCAAGAATCATCTATCCATAAAAACTGACTATATACTTCCATGGGAAAGTGTGAGCATTCAACAAAATAGAAGATTTCCAAGTATTTATCAAGAAAAGGCCAGAACTCAGTAGAAAGTTTGATATCCAAACACAAAGAGCAAGAGAAACATGAAAAGGTAAATATGAAAGAAAGGGAAAAGGAGAAAAATGTTTTTTTTTTCCTTTTATTCAAACTCTCTTCTATAAGGACTACATTTAGGTCAAATTATATATATTAATATGTGGGGGAAATGTTATGTGTAACTCTCACAAATTGTATGCATTATTAGAATAATTAGAAGAATCACTCATAGGGAAAGATTGGGACATTAAGATGATATGGAGAAAGGGGGGGGAGAAAGAAAAAGGAAGGGGAGAATACATGATGGTACTAAGATATACTTGAAAAAATGGAAATAAATTAAATAGAATAATCTTTGTCACACAAAGATACACATGCTAAGGAGAGGGGAAGAATTCTCTCATAAGAAGGAGAGGAAGAGAGTGCTTATTGGTATTACTTAAATCTTACTCTCAATGAAATCAACTCTGAGAGGGAAGAGCATCTAGATCCATTGGAATCTTATCCAACAGGATAAGGGAGAAGGGAAAATTAAGGGGGGTAGAGAGGAGAGAGTACAAAATGAGAGGGAAAGAGAGGGGGGAGGGAAATTAGCAGACCCTAAAAAAATAACAAGAAGGGAACAAAAATGGAGGGGATAGAAAGGGAAGCATATCAAGGGAGGGGACTAGGGGGACTGATTTTTTTTTAATTTTTATTTGATCATTTCCAAACATTATTCATTGGAGACAAAGATCATTTTCTTTTCCTTCCCCCCCCCCCACCTCTCCCATAGCTGACACGTGATTCCTCTTGGTATAGGGGGACTGATTTAAAGTAAACCACTGGTTTAAAAGGTTATAGCAAAAGAAGAAAGGTATGAATTAGGGGAGGAGATCAAAATGCCAGGGAATTCACAAGTGACAATCATAACTTTGAACGTGAATGGGATGAACTCATTCCTAAAATGTAGACAAATAGCAGAGTGGATTAGAATCCAAAACCCTACCATATGTTGTCTTCAAGAAACACACATGAGGCAGGTAAATACTCACAAGGTCAGAATTAAAGGATGGAGTAAGACCTATTGGGTCTCAACTGATAGAAAGAAAGCAGGAGTTGCAATCATGATATCTGACAAAGCCAAAGAAAAAATAGACCTGATTAAAAAGAATAGGGAAGGTAAATACGTCCTGATAAAAGGGAGTATAGACAATGAGGAAATATCACTAATCAACATGTATGCACCAAATGGTATAGCACCCAAATTTCTAATGGAGAAACTAGGAGAATTGAAGGAGGAAATAGATAGTAAAACTATATTAGTGGGAGACCTGAACCAACTACTATCAAATTTAGATAAATCAAATCAAAAAATAAATAAGAAAGAGGTAAAAGATGTGAATGAAATCTTAGAAAAATTAGAGTTAATAGATATATGGAGAAAAATAAATAGGGACAAAAAGGAATACACTTTCTTTTCAGAAGCACATGGCGCATTCACAAAGATTGACCATACACTAGGTCATAAAAACATGGCATACAAATGCAGAAAAGTAGAAATAATAAATGCAACCCTTTCAGATCATAAGGTAATAAAAATAATGATCAGTAAGGGTACATGGAGAGCCAAATTAAAAATCAATTGGAAATTAAATAATATGATACTCTAAGATCAGTTAGAGAACAAATTATAGAAACAATTAATAATTTAATTGAAGAAAATGACAATGGTGAGACATCCTTTCAAACCTTATAGGATGCAGCCAAAGCAGTACTCAGAGGAAAATTCATATACTTGAGTACATATATTAACAAATTAGGGAGGGCAGAGATCAATGAATTGGACATGCAAATAAAAAAACTTGAAAGTGAACAAATTAAAAACCCCCAGAAGAAAACCAAATTAGAGATCCTAAAAACTAAGGGAGAAATTAATAAAACCAAAAATGATAGAACTATTGAACTAATAAATAAGACTAGAAGCTGTTATTTTGAAAAAACAAACAAAATAGAGAAAGTACTAGTCAATCTAATTTTAAAAAGGGAAAGAAGAAAAGCAAACTAACAGTATCATAGATGAAAAGGGGGACCTCACCTCCAATGAAGAGGAAATTAAGGCAATCATTAAAAACTACTTTGCCCAATTATATGGCAATAAATATGCCAATCTAGGCGATATGGATGAATATTTACAAAAATATAAATTACCTAGACTAACAGAAGAAGAAATAGAATTCTTAAATAATCCCATATCAGAAAAAGAAATCCAACAGGCCATCAAAGAACTGCCTAAGAAAAAATCCCCAGGGCCTGATGGATTCACAAGTGAATTCTATCAAACATTCAAAGAATAGCTAATCCCAATACTATACAAACTATTTGACATAATAAGCAAAGAGGGAGTTCTACCAAATTCCTTTTATGACACAAATACAGTACTGATTCTAAAGCCAGTCAGCTCAAAAATGGAGAAAGAAAACTATAGACCAGTCTCCCTAATGAACATAGATGCAAAAATCTTAAACAGGATACTAGCAAAAAGACTCCAGCAAATGATCAGGAAGGTCATTAACTATATAACTAGGATTTATACCAGGAATGCAAGGATGGTTCAATATTAGGAAAACCATCCACATAATTAACCATATCAACATGCAAATCAACAAAAATCACATGATTATCTCAATAGATGCAGAAAAAGTCTTTGATAAAATACAACACTCATTCCTATTAAAAACACTAGAAAGCATAGCAATAGAAGGGTCTTTCCTAAAAATATTAAATAGTATATATCTAAAACCATCAGCAAACATCATCTGCAATGGGGATAAACTAGATGAATTCCCAATAAGATCAGGAGTGAAACAAGGATCCCCATTATCACCTCTATTATTTAACATTGTACTATACTAGCAGTAGCAATTAGAGAAGAAAAAGAAATTGAAGGTATTAAAATTGGCAAAGAGGAGACCAAGCTATTACTCTTTGCTGATGATTTGATGGTCTACTTAAAAAATTCTAGAGAATCAACTAAAAAGCTAGTGGAAATAATCAACAACTTTAGCAAAGTAGCAGGATACAAAATAAACCCACATAAGTCATCAGCATTTCTATATATCTCCAACACATCACAGCAACAGGAATTAGAAAGAGAAACCCCATTCAAAATCACCTTAGACAATATAAAATACTTAGGAATCTATCTGCCAAGACAAAGGAACTATATGAACACAATTACAAAACACTTTCCACACAACTAAAACTAGATCTGAGCAATTGGAAAAACATTAACTGCTAATGGGTGGGACGAGCTAACATAATAAAAATGACCATCCTACCCAAACTTATCTATTTATTTAGTGCCATACCCATCGAACTTCCAAAAAACTTTTTTACAGAATTAGAGAAAACTATAACAAAGTTCATTTGGAAGAACAAAAGATCAAGGAAATCCAAGGAAATAATGAAAAAAATGCGAAGGAAGGCAGCCTTGTAATCCCAGATCTCAAACTATACTATAAAGCAGTGGTCATCAAAACAATTGTGTACTGTCTAAGAGACAGAAAGGAGGATCAGTGGAATAGACTTGGGGTAAGGGACCTCAGCAAAACAGTCTATGACAAATCTAAAGACCCTAGCTTTTGGGACAAAAATCCACTATTTGATAAAAATCGATGGGAAAATTGGAAGACAGTGTGGGAGAGATTAGGTTTGAACCAACACCTCACACCCTACACCAAGATAAACTCAGAGTGGGTGAATGTCCTGAACATAAAGAATTAAAGTAACACAAAATAGTATACATGTCTGATCTTTGGGAAGGGAAAGATTTCAAAACCAAGCACGACTTAGAAAGAGTCACAAAATGTATAATAAATAATTTGACTACATCAAAAAGTTTCTGTACAAGCAAAACCAATGTAACCAAAATCAGAAGGGAAATAACAAACTGGGAAATAATCTTCATAAGAAAAAAAACTCCAACAAAGGTCTAATTACTCAAATTTATAAAGAGCTAAATCAATTGTACAAAAAATCAAGTCATTCCCCAATGGATAAATGGGCAAAGGATATGAATAGGCAATTTTCAGTCAAAGAAATAAAAACCATTAATAATCACATGAGAAAGTATTCTAAATCTATTATAATCAGAGAGATGCAAATCAAAACAACTCTGAGGTATCACCTCACACCTAGCAGATTGGCTAACATGACAGCTATGGAAAGTAGCTGGAAATGTGGCAAAGTAGGGACACTAATTCATTGCTGGTGGAGTTGTGAATTGATCCAACCATTCTGGAGGTCAATTTGGAACTATGCCCAAAGGGCGATAAAAGACTGTTTGCCCTTTGATCCCGCCATAGCATTGCTGGGTCTCTATCCCAAAGAGATAATAAGGAAAAAGACTTGTACAAGAATATTCATAGCTGAGCTATTTGTGGTGGCAAAAAATTGGAAAATGAGGGAATGCCCTTCAATTGGGAAATGGCTGAACAAATTGTGGTATTTGTTGGTGATGGAATACTATTGTGCTCAAAGGAGTAATAAAGTGGAGGAATTCCATGGAGACTGGAACAACCTACAGGAAATGATGCAAAGTGAAAGGAGCAGAACCAGGAAAACATTGTACACAGAGACTGATACACTGTGGTACAATAAAAGGTAATGGACTCTTCCATTGGTGGTAATGCATCGATCTTGAACAACCCACAGGGGTACAGGAAAAAGAACACTATCCACATCCAGAGGAAAAACTGTGGGAGTAAAAACACTAAAGAAAAACTACAGCTTAATGACATGGGTTGAAGGGGATATGAATGGGGAAATAGACTCCAAATGAACATCCTATTGCAAATACCAACAACATGGAAAGAGGTTCTGATCAAGAACACATGCAATACCCAGTCAAACTGCACATCGGTTATGGGAGGGGTGGGAGAAGGGGAGGGAGGAAAAGAAAATGTTTTTTGTAACCAAGGAACAATGTTTGAAATTTAAGATAAAGAATCAGACATGACTGAAAAAAAAAAAGATGCTCTACGCTAGTGCTCTGGAGTATGAGTAACTCCACACATTCTTTTACCCCTTGAAACTGTGATCAGGGTTCCCTGCTCTGCTATGGCTGCAAGTGCTTGTATATGCTGGTACTCCTCCTCTCCCTGAGACTATATCCCCAGCCTGTGACCTGTCTGCCAGCCAGACCTTGTCCGACCCTCCTTACCATCTGTGGCTGTGAGCTCCATAAACCTTGGCTGTTGCTTCAGTTGGATCCAAGGCCTGTTGCTTGGATGGAGTCTGCCCTGATGGGCTGTGTCCTACCTCTACCCTGGTGTGCCAGATCCCTCCTGCTGGCCTTTTAAGATGTTTTGGGCTGAAAAATTATTTACCTTGTCTTTTTGTGGATTATGCTACTCCGGGATTCATTTTGAGGTGTTATATCATTGCTTTTTGAAGGGTAATTTGGCAGAAATCAGATGGGTCCCTATACCTTCTCTACCATCTTAGCTCTGCCCCAATTTCTGCATTATTTGAGGATTTTTTATATTTTTAAAATGTATTTGTTTTTATTTAAGTATTTTTCCATAGTTATATGATTCATGTTCTTTCCCTTCCTTTTTCCTTCCCCCCTCCCAGAGTCAACAAGCAATTCCACTGGGTTATACATGTATTATCACTCAATACATTTTTCCATATCATTCATTTTTGTAATAGAGTAATCTTGAGGGATTTTTTGAAGAGACATTTAGTAGCATGACCATATCTGGGCATAATAAGCTTATCTGGTAGTGAAATGAAAGAAGGGGAGATATTGCCATAGTTCATTTTGGGGAGAATGAGACAGGAGTAGGGTAGTAACAGAAGAATCTAATCTAATCTGATCCCATTAATATTTATTAGTGCCTACTGTCTGATAGATACTGGCTAAATGTTGAGGATACAATTAATAAAAAATAAAGTAATTCCTTCCCTCAAGGAGCTTACAGTCTAATTGGGGGGGGGTATAGAAAATGCAATGGGAAGCAGAAAGGGCATGAGGAAGGGAAGGGTGCCAGGAGGCCAGTTTTGAAAATAACATGCTCAATTTAATGCAGGCAAAACCAGGCATAGAAGCAGATAAAGAATGGCGTGAGCCCTAAAATCCAGCTTCTGCCCTCTATAAAGGAAGGCATTGGGAGAAATTTAGTGTTTTGTCTACCCACTCAGGCTTCCAATCAGAGGGAGATAAGGCTGAGGGAAGCATTATCAGTCAAAGTTTGAGTTAGCCATGGTGATGATGAGCTTAAACTGAGAGGACCATTTCATTCCTTGGAGTTGAAACCAGGCAAAGCAATAAATGCAGATTGGAAGAGCTCAGAAGTCCAATTTCTACCCTCTCTTCAATAATCCTAAAAATGAAAACTTCTAGCAATGTTGTAACCAAAATCCAGGATTTCTCTGTCAAAGAAAAAGTATTGAAAGTATATGGAAATAAATACTAATGAACTATAGTCATAATCATGCAAGAATTTATAATCACAAAAAGCAGAGAAAATCTTGTAATATATTATTTCTGTAACCAGGCTTTTGAGCATGTCTAGTCTACCTGACTTGGAACCCCTATCCCCTGAGCTATATGGGTGGGGTAGCCTCTTTGAATGGTTACCCATGTCTTCTGCCATATTTCTGGTTGTTCTCCTAGCTACTGCTCCAAGACTGGGCTTTGGAGGGAAAGACAAGTTGAGAAGGCAGAAATTCATATGCACCTGTTACCTTTCTTCAGGACCTTAGGGAAATTACTAAGGTCTTGGTCTCACTGTTCTGTGATGGACTGACTGACTCTCCTGGGTCACTATTTCAGGAAAATCCTAAATATGCTTCACTTCACGCTCTTATCCCTGACTATCTTCTTAACAGCCATGACAGCAGTCTTGGCATCCCCACCCATGCACCCAAGCCATCTAGTTGTACCAATCAATAGGTATTTATTAAGCACCTACAATGTGTCAGGCACTATATTAACCATGTATACAAAGACAGAAGTAAAAGTCTCTTCCCTCAAGGAGTTCATATTCTATCTACGTGGGTGAGACAACATGTTCATCCTTTTCAGGGAGGACCAATGAGTCCTGGATGATGTCTTGACTTGCATATGAATTGGATTTAAGTTACTTGTAGTAGTTTCTCCTTGCTCTGGGATCTCTTGAACTTGACTATAACGTTCTTGGGAGTTGTCATTTGGGAATTTAATGCAGGAGGTAACCTGTGGATTCTTTCCATCTCTATTTTAACTCTTGTTCAAAGGTATCAGGGCAGTTTTTTGGGATAATTTCTTGTAGTATGGTCTCTAGGCTTTTTTTTTTGGTCATGGCCTTTGGGCAGTCCAATAATTCTTAAGTTGTTTCTCCTGGATCTATTTTCCAGTTCATCTTTGTTAAATAAGGTGTTTCATTTTTTTTTCTATTTTTTCATTCTTTGATTTTGTTTTATAGATTCTTGATGCCTTGTGAAATCATTAGCTTCTAATCATTTAAATCTAATTTTTAAAGACTGAATTTCATCCATGACTTTTTGATACTCCTGTTCCTTTTAATCTATTTTTCTTTTTAAATCATTCTTTTCATCTTTTAATTTTTTTGTCTCATTTTCCAGCTGGTCAGGAACTGGTATTGCTTTTTATATATGTTTCCCCTAATACTTACCACAGAGTGAACTTAATATTTTTATTTATTAATATTGCCATTCATTCTATTTCCCTAACCAGCAACCTGTCAAATTTTTAAATGAGAAGCACTGAGCAAAAGGGATGCTAAAGAACAAAAGAAGAGAAAAAATAATAGTGACCCAAAAAAGGCAAATTAGTATACTCTAATTATACCAACTACTTTTGCTGGAACATAGGAAGATTGACTGTTGTGAGAATCCAAACAGATCTATGTGGTTCTAGTTTTTGTTGTTCAGTTGTTTTTTAGTTATGTATGACACATCATGATTCCATTTGGACTTTACTTGGCAAAGATACTAGAGTAGCTTGGCATTGCCTTCTCCAGTTCATTTTACAGATGAGGAAACTGAAGCAAACAGGGTTAAGTGACTTATCCAGAATCACACAGCTAGTAAGTATCTAAGACCAGATTTGAAATCAGATGAATCTTCTTGACTCTGGGTCCAAGATTCTATCAACTGCACCACCTAGCTATCCCATTAGGTTCTACTAAAAAGGTCCTAGTTATCTATTTCTATTTCCAAACCAGTCAGATATTTTAATTACAGTAATTATAGAATATTAGCTTTTATGTGTTGATCTATTTCCTTCTTCTCAAAGTTCTTCTCCTAAGGGTGCTTAAAATGGTATTCTGAACCAAACAGGGACTCTATAAATGCCTGTTGAGTAATGCTCCAGACTGTTTGAATTTGTTTTGAAGATGAGAGGAATATTTGGACAATTTCCAGATCTGTCTTTAATAAGGCTTATTCACCATGTCTAGTCTACCTGACTTGGAACCCCTATCCCCTGAGCTATATGGGTGGGGCAGCCTCTTTGAATGGTTACCTATGTCTTCTGCCATATTTCTGGCTGTTCTCCCAGCTTCATTTCCAGAGGACAAACACCAGCATTCATGGGCTCCCTCCAAGTGTTGCTGCTAAGGAGGGAGAAGCCCTCACCACATGTAACTTTCCCTTTTCTTTTTTTGGCTATCACTCCAGCCAGAACAGAGGCCTCACATGAAAGGCAGTGAGTGACCACTGAGAATATCCGGGAGGATAAAGAAGTTACTAACACCTGCAGGGGAAAAGAAAAAAAAATTCATCCACTCGAGGTCAACACTGGAGGTAAACTTTAAACACACATCTTCTGATTTAAATCCAGTGTTTCCTGGGCACCAAACCTTTCTCTCCCATGTCCTCCTTTTTTTCACCTCTAAGGTTCGAGGGAGATAATTTGTGTAGAAGCATTAAAACCCTCCATGGAGTATTGTTATCATTATTTTTAATTTTTTAAATTATTATTATTAATAGTAATAAGTTTACAGGGAAATATATTTTATTAGGATCTCCACAAATGCTCATTGATAATGAAGTCATCTATCATTATAGAAGATAGAGAATATATATAAGAGACACGATAACATGTAGAGATTGATCATAGATGCATCATTCATTAAAGAGTTTGGGATCTGGGGTAGGAAGTGAGCTGCCCAGGGCAGTGTGAAATGCATGGAGTGAGAACAGAGACTTGCCATTTTTGTTTCCAGGACTGATTTCCATGATTCGGTGAGTTTCCCTCCTCCTATTTCCTGTTTTTCCCAATAGCCTGAGTGGATGAATTTTTTTTTCTTTTCCCCTGCAGGTGTTAGTAACTTCTTTATCCTCCCGGATATTCTCAGTGGTCACTCACTGCCTTTCATGTGAGGCCTCTGTTCTGGCTTGAGTGATAGCCAAAAAAAGAAAAGGGAAAGTTACATGTGGTGAGGGCTTCTCCCTCCTTAGCAGCAACACTTGGAGGGAGCCCAGGAATGCTGGTGTTTGGTGGTCCTCTGGAAATGAAGCTGGACTTTTCAGATCTAAATCAGGAAATCTTCTAGGAGCCATTCTTTAGTTAATTTATATTTTTAAAATGTTAGAGGGAGGAAGCTGGGTGACTCAGTAGAGAGAGAGCCAGGCCTAGAGACAGGAGGTCCTGGGTTCAAACCAGACCTCAGACACTTCCTAACTGTGTGATCATGGGCAAGTCTCTTCGTCAGCATTGCCCAGTCCTTATCGCTCTTCTGCCTTGGATATACTTAGTATGGATTCTAGGACAGAAGGTAAAAGTTAAAAAAAACAACAGTAAACAATAGCAGAACTCCACTGAAACAGTTCTCATGATCCCCCAGTTTTTTGGTTTGTTTTTATTTTTTCCCATGGTTCTTGTTGTCTTCCTCTCCTCTTTCCTCCCCACTCCTGGAGTTGACAAGCAATTCCACTGGGTTATACATATATTATCACTCAAATTTTATTTCCATATTATTAGTATTTGTAATAAAGCAATCTTTTAAAACCAAAACCCCAAATCATATACCCAAATAAACAAGTGATAAATCATGCTTTCTTCTGCAGTTCCATTCCCATAGTTCTCTCTCTAGATGTGGATAGCATTCGTCCTTATAAATCCCTTAGAGTTATCCTGGATCATTGCATTGCTTTTAGTAGCAAAACCAATCACATTATTTCCCAGTTTTTGAAGTGACGCTGATTAAATTGTATTCCCTGAAACATGAATAACAGTGTATGAAAACTGGCAAAACTAAATTAAAAAATCAAACCAATGCTAAACTCTCTCATAACAGAATCTAAAAGTGTTGCTCTGTGCCCCCAAATTGTATTTATACACAAAAATCTTTAATTCTATTGCCTGCATCCATAGTATTCTTGGGGGGGGGGGCAAAGGCTTAATATATTTTAAACTATAAACTTGGACTTAAAAAATGACAGCCTTTCTGTTTCTAGCTGATTAGTTGATAACCCTGCAATTTAGGGTGTCTGATTTTATGTCTTTAGATTTCCTATTAGTATTTTCTTTTCTTGGCAAATATTGTAGCTGCTGGAGGGGTAACAGCTCACATTTAGTGTCATTGCTGGCTTCCTAAGCATGTTTGGATTGTTGCTCTCAAGGCCTCCCTAGGGATTGCTATGAACTGGAATTTCTCAGCCTCAAATGATGTTTCTTTAGCAACAGTAGGAAAAAAAAACCCTCTAAAATTTCCCAAACTCTTAACCGAGCCTTCAAATTTTCCATGCCATTGCTAGGATCTTTTAACTCTTGTGGAAGTTCCTTGTCAGGAAACTTTGTTATGGCAAATGAAAAGCACCATGTCCCCTCCCATCTCTTCTCTCCTCAGATCTTGGGCATCAAATATCATATAAAGAGAGAAAGTCGATATGCTGAGGAGTGATGCAGTAAATCCATGGCTCGGATGTGTGAAGGCAAGTCATACCAAATGCTTCTGGTCTGGATCATGTAGGTGTAGTGAAGTGTATAAAATAAATCCTGCAAATCATCTGTTTTCCATAATTCTTAAATTGCTAGCTTAAAATAGATAATGTTCCATTTAAAGTACGGCAGAATGGAAGATGGTCTCATGGTCCATCCTTTTTTTATTCTCCCCATTTCTTTGGTGGATCTATGATCTTATCATTATGGGTACCTATTCCAACAATTCATATTGCAACCCAGCTATGCCTGGCCATCCTGGGTAGTGATGATACGCTCTCTCCCACAAATCTTTTCCTGACATCTCGCAGAGAGCAGTGGAACACAGACAGGCCATCAGTCATCCCTCACTTTCATTATGTGACCAGGCCTTTCCATTTCTTAAAAATCCAGCCATATATTTCTCTGAATTCATCCTTTATACCTGCAGCATAAAAGGTTGTTTTTTTAAAAACATTAATCCGAATCCAGAACCTATGGCAAAATAAGACGACTATAATTCATCTTGTTTCAGATGCTCTGTGGCTATCCTAAATATGGCTTTTGTAAGAAATATGCTAATAATGAATTGAGCACAGTATTGGTATCAACCATCATGTAACTTTTGGGAAATTAGCATGGCCAGAAATGATATTAAATAGCAGCCTCGAGGCTCTAATCCTTGGAGATGACCAAATGTACTTTGAACTTGGCAAAGTTTTCTTTCCTACATGTATAGGTGGGTATTGTGCTACATGCTGGAATTGCTATTTGTAGCTGTTCTCTTAGGAAGTTTTCTTGTGCATGGCCAGGGTATCAGTGAGAAATTGGAAGAATTTATGATAACAAGTATTCCATTGTTCATTCATTCATTGATTTGGTTGTTTAAAAAAAAAAACATTTTTTAAGTCAGCTACACTGAAACCATTGTTTTGTGTTTTACTAGATTTACATGGTTCATTCAACTGGCCTGTCAATCAGGTATTTGTTGAACTAGGACCTGGTTTGGGGCCAGAAGGATATCAATATTAAAAAGATGGATCTGTGTGTGATGGGACACCATAACTTTAAGAAAGTAAAAATTTTAGATGGCTCAATGGTAGACGTTAGTCAGATGCAAAATTATTAGCCATAATATTGCCTAATATAGATCTAAAACTTTAAGGTTTTCAGATATATAGATACACCCATATATTCTCATTTGATCTAAGTATTCTAGTTATCACGATTTTACAGACAAAAAAAAATTGAGGCAAAAATGTTGAGTCACACATCAAGTTAATGTCTAAAGTAGAATTTGAATTCAGATCTTCCTGATTCCAAGACTGACACTGTATATACACAAAGCCATCTGGCTGCATATTGCCAATTATAACTCACACATAAGAAGTAACATGAACAATATTATCTAAAAATGGAAATAGAAGAGAGCAAGTTATAAAGCTAGAGGAAGAATAACATGGAATATTTTATATTTTACCATCATAGCAAATTAATGGGATTTAATGACATTTTTGTTAAGGGGAGGAGATGAAATGGGGCCAAGTTTTCCTTTTCTAAGAAATATATTTCTAAGAATAATTGAGTAGGGACAGCTAGGTGACTCAGTGAACACAGTGTCAGGCCTATAGACAAGAGCTTCTGGGTTAAAATGTGATCCCAGGTACTTCCTAGCTGAGTGACCCTAGGCAAGTTACTTAACCACAATTACCTAGCCTTTACCACTTTTATGCCTTGGAACCAATACTTAGAATCAATTCTAAGACAGAAGGTAAGGGGAAAGAAAAAGAATAATTGAGTATAAGATCAAAGAATCTCTACTTCTGTCCTCAGATTATTGAAGTGGTAGAAGATGAACATTTTGAAGAATAAATAAGTAAAGCTGAAAGAAGTATATGTAAATAATTTTAGAAAGTAACCAAAATCTTCTTGGAAAATTATAAAGCAAAAATTTTTATCAATATTTTCAAAAGCTTATGAAATTATGTGATGTAACACATCAATCAAAGTCCATTCTCTAACTTGATATTTGAGGTTCTTTTCCCAAAACTAGGTGGTGTGAATAAAAGGTTTGGAAAATATTTCTATCAAGAAATCTTCACAATGGGAAAAAATACATTATTAGGGCAAATGGATCCAAGAATCCTTGTTGACTATTGTTGGAAGCTGGAGAGGGATTTTTCAAATGAAAAATGTGAAAGTAAATCACCAATAGCTTTTTTTTAGATGAATTTTACAGTATACTTTTGTTCAGAAAAAACTTCAAAACTTATAAAATTGTGAGTTCTGTGAAAATGGTCAGTTATAGATAAAATATGAAGAAATTTATGAAAGCAAAATAGCATTCATATATTCCTATTTTTATGGCTATGACAGGAATAACACGTGCTCTTATTGTCTGTTACTGAATAATATAGAACTATACAGTGTAAATAAGGGAATGGACCAAAAGTAAGATTCTCTTGCTTTTAGCCATTCCCTTATTCACAACAGTTATGAAAAGCATTATGAAACACAAACTATAATATATGTGACTATAATATAAAAATCAGTTAGATAGCCCAGAGGGCAGAGTGCCAAGTCTGGAGACAGAAAGACTTACCCTCCTGTATTCAAATATGGCCTCAGATACTAATTGTGTGACTCTGGGCAAGTCACTTAACCATGTTTGCCTCAGTTTCCTCATTCATAGAATGAACTGGAGGACATGGCAAACTACTCCAGCATCTCTGCCAAGAAAACTCCAAATGGAGTCATGAAGAGTTGGACATGACAATAAAAAATGCCTGAACAACACTATATCATAAGTGCTTTAGGAGATCCAGTTCATTAAACATTTATTAAGCACCTACTATGTGCCAGGCATCATGCTAAGCAATGAGGATACAATTAATAAAAAGAAAGACAGTTCCTGCCCTCAAGGAGCTAAAATCTAATTGGGGGTGACAACACATAAAGGGAGGCATGAAAGTAGTGTCAGATGGGTGGAGGAAGGAAGGAGACTGGAGCCATCTTGTTCAGAAGAGCTGAAACTAGGCAATTAAGCATCAGATGCAAAGGAGAATAGGCAAAAGTCCAGTTTCTGCCCTCTCTAAAGAAAGGCATTGGGAGGAGTTTAATACTCCACCTTCCAGCCCCCCAATCAGAGGAGGGAGGAGGCTGAGGGGGATGGTGTCAGTCAAGACTAGAGTTAGCAGCATGGTAGTACATTTGTAAGTGATGGGGGACACCTTGTTAAATGCAGAGCAGTAGATGCAGAGTGTAATGAAGGAAATCAGAGAAAGAAGAAATCAGTGAGGATCACAGAAACCTTAGATGTAGTTGAGTTGGTCCTTAAAAGATGGAGAGAAAATAGACAAAACAGCAAAGAAGACTGAGGAAGCTCATCGAGGGGGTATTGAAGCAACCACTTAACAATAGTGAAGGAAAAAAGCTGGGAAGAAACAGTAAAAGGTTGGGTAACTCATGTCAGGTCAAATTGTGTAGAGCTTTGAAACTCAAGCAGATCTATTTAGACTTGAGATGGTAGGGAATATACAGCTAACATCATTTTTTTGATTAGAAGTGGCATTTTGAACTTTTATTCTGGTAAGAATTGATTAAAAAAAGGAAAAGAAAAAAAAAGAATTGATTCATTCTGATTTGTTTGTTTTCTATGCTGACAAATATGGGTTTGTTGATTTTAAAGCTATAATGGACCTTTAAGATTATTGGTTTGATCTCCTAATTTTATAGAAAAAGAAACTGAGGCCCAGGAAATCAAGTGTCTTACTTGGACACACAAGTTAAGAAGATAAAGGAGGAGGAGAAAAAAAGAGAATACAGGAGCAAAAGGAGAAAGAGAAGGAAGAGGAAAAAGAAAGGAGGAGGAGGAAGAAGAGTAGTAGGTTAGTAAATAGTAAATAATATAATATAGTGGTATAAAAGTTGTCCTCAAACTCTTTTTTATCTGAATTGAAAGAAAACATGAGATGAGAATGAGTGGAGTGATGACAATGGCAATATTGGTGCTAATAGTTTACAATATTTAAATAAACAAATAGTTTATAATTATTTAAAGTAATATAACATAATACTTTAAAATTTGGGAAATATTTTACATATTCTCATTTGATCTTTACAACAACCTTGTAAGATAGAGGAAGCTATTATTATCCCTATTTTACAGATGAATAAACAGAAGCTCAGAGTGTTTCGGTTACTTGCCCAGGTCATACAGTTAATAAATGGCAAAGTAAGGTTTGCAAATCACTTTATAAATATCCTTTTAACCTCACAACACTAGGAAAGGTAGGTACTATAATTATACTCATTTTATGGATGAGGAAAGTGAGGCAACAGGTTTAAGTGGCTTGACCAGAGTTACTCTACTAATAAGTGTTTGAGATCTGATTTGAACTCAGGTCTTCCTAGCTTCCAGGCAATGATTCTACTCTCAGTGCTGCCTACATGGTACCTTTTAAAGGATTCCAAACAACCATTCCCTGTGATTAAACAAGTGGCTCTCATAAAGGATAGAAAAAAAGTGTACTGTTCTTTACACATCCCCATAGATCTTAAGAAGAATGCTGGAGCAAAGTATTTTCATATGACTTGCTATCTATATTTCTTTAAATATGTACAATTTGCAACTCTACAGATTCCGGTTATAACTTTTTGGCTCCCTCTGGAGAATATTTCACTCGTGTTCAGCTGGCACGGATCTAGTCTTTTCCCCGGGAGAGAAACAGAAGAGACATAATAATCTCTGCAAGATCCTCTAAAAACTTCAAAGGACATTAGAATGTCTATAATTTATTATTTTTTTTTGGTGGTCATGGTAGACAGAGTATAAACAGATCATAATTCAAAAGCTTTTTAGAACCCCTGTTTCTCTTCAGTCTTTGTAATACAGATTTAGGTAGTATTCTATTTTTTTTAAATCCTAACAGTATTTCAAATCACTTAACCAGAGTGAAATAAAACAATTTGTAATCAGCTATTATACAACCTGAAGAACAGTAAATGAGGCTTCTCCCTGAGCTGGAAAATCCACAGAGATGTGTGATTATTTAGGCACTTGCAGAGGAAAGACTGTCAAGTTACTTAAACATCTAGAGAAGAAAAATCTAATTGAAGTGAAGGAAAGGAAAGGTAAAAGGGCACAAAATATGGGAGCTACACTAGGATGACTCTTTTGCCATCTAATACTAGCCAGCCTTGGAAATGGGAGAACTGGGTTCAAGGCCTGGCTTTGTCTTTTGTTAACCTTGTAAAGGCAGGTGAATCATTTGATCTTGATAAGCTTTATTTCATCATTTGTAAAATAGAGATAATATTTACACTCCCTTCCTCATGGGGCAGTGGCAAGGGAAGTATATTGCAAATGGCAAAGCTGTATATGCTTGTGAGACACTGAAGGATTTCTAAGTTGGAAACTTGGATTTCAAAATGAGCCAAGGACATATAGAGCACTGAGAATTCATGTTTTCAAAAGATGCAAGACATGCAGAGTGAAATGAACAAAACTATAAAAGCAGTTTGTATTATAACATCAATATTGTAAAAACGATCATTTTGAAAGACTTAAGAATTTTGATTAATAAAATAATCTATCTTGATTCCAGCAGACTGATATAGAGAAATGCTGCCTACTCACAAAAGAAAAATAATATGCAGACTGAGAAATAGTTGATGTGACCAAATTTGTTTTACCTGAATGTGCTTAGGTGATGCCCTTCCTTCCTTCCTTCCTTCCTTGCTTCCTTCCTTCCTTCCTTGCTTCCTTCCTTCCTTCTTTGCTTCCTTCCTTCCTTCCTTCCTTCCTTCCTTCCTTCCTTCCTTCCTTCCTTCCTTCCTTCCTTCCTTCCTTCCTTCCTTCCTTCCTTCCTTCCTTCCTTCCTTCCTTCCTTCCTTCCTTCCTTCCTTCCTTCCTTCCTTCCAAAAGATGGAGATAAGTAGAAGGGAGAAAAAAATAAAAACTTGATTATTTAAAAATAATAAAATTTAAAAGAACAAAAAACCCAAAACAACCCCATGCTGTATAAAACCAAAACATTGTTGCTAAAACTTAAACTAAATAAAAATAAATGACATGTGAATCTACTTATGTCAACATCATTAAAAAAGATAAAAACACTAACTAATAAGAGAAAAAACCTTCAATGTGGGAATGGCGCATGCTTGAATGGTTGAGTGAGTCGATAATTTGATGCCTGGATCTCATGATTAAATAGATTCCTTCCTAATTTTTTAAGTTCTTGAAATAATCCCTCAATTTCTTTTTTCCCTTTCTATCACTAACCTTTCTTTCTTCTTCTATCCAGGCTCCAAGCATTCCACTGCGTACTCCACACCCCTAACACAATTGTACCTCTTATCTATGGTCTTGTGTACATAGCCACTCTTTTCTTAGCCTGTAGCCCTCACAGATTCATTCCCCTGTGGAGGCCCCTCTTCACTACCTCACCTAACCTGTTGGTGAAAGTATATGTTTAGTGTGTGGTTGTGTGTATGTAAGCCATTGTTCGTTGTTCCTGTTGGCATTCAACCTGAAAATTTAAGTATTACTGCTTTGGGATTTGGGGCTTCTTCCGTGAGTATTTTGTGACACGCTTGTCAACTAAGTCTTTTCTAGCTAAGTCCACTTAGCTCAGGCCTGTTTGCCTTCCATTCTCTCAAAAGGCCCAAGTGTTTGTTCAATCAGCGTCGTTAAAGGAGCCAGGCTTCTAACCTTCTGGTCAAGCTGACCCTCTTACAAGCACTCTTTTCCTGGCATGAAATATTCTCGTTTATAATCTTCCCCCACATCTTGGCGTCCCTCCTGGCCAACCTGTTTATCAGTTTGGCAGGTTTGGAGCCTGTTCTTCTCAACCACGGGGCACCTCCACCCCCCTCTCTTTCTCCTCCTCTCTGGTTATGGACGTCACGTAAACTTCCTGGAGTCTGATGACTGGGTTACTGAAGAGGTTTCCATCTGCTTTTAGAGGCAACACACTGGCACAGAATGTGGGAGAGAGACGCCATTCATGGCCAGATAATTGCTGAACAGCTGTGCCATGTCCTTTAGAGAAACCACAATTGCTGAATAGAAAGGTGTGTGTGTGTGTGTGTGTGTGTGTGTGTGTGTGTGTGTGTGTGTGTGTGTGTGTACACACTTTTTTCCCTTTTCCTTTTAATTTAAGCACATGAGTATGGCCATATAAGAATAAGTTGCCTTGATTTAAACATGCTCAACAGCATCACTGATATTTAAAATGCTTTTACAGTGAGCTGAGGTGTTTTGACACAAAAATTCAGGGCAGATCCCTCTTAAGCTTGTCTATTTACAGCTGTAGTAACTTCTTATTCTTTTGCCAGTGGCTTAATGGTGTTGGCAGCTTCTAAGATTGTCCTCTCTCTTTCTCTGCCCCTGTCCCTGTCTGTTTCTGTCTGTCTGTCTGTCTGTCTTTCTCTCCCTCCCTCCCTCTCTCTCCTTCTCTCTGCCTCTGTCTCTGTCTCTCTCTCTTTCTCTGTGTCTCTCTCTCTCCTTCCTTTTCCCTCCCTCCCTCTCCCTCCCTCCCTCTCTCTTTCTGTCTCTCTGTCTCTCTCACACTCACTCACACACACACACACACACACACACACATCTCTCTCTCTTTCTCAGCGACCTGTGACCTAAACTTTAGTGTCATCCTCAGCTGTTCTGTTGGGGGAATCCAGCAGCTGCTGCTTAATACCACAGACAACTTGTAGCTCACTCTGAGTTTCTAGCAATAGGATTACTCTACTGATCTCGTACTATGATTTCAAGCTGTCTATGTTTTCCCTGCATGGTAAGGGATGGGAGGTGGGGGGAGACACCTACGCTGAAATGTAGTGCTGAATTTTAATGGGACAAAATAAAATGCCATTTTCTTGTAGTAATCAAAAAAGATTACAGAAAAAAGGGGCATTGTGGACAATAGAAGTTAAAAGATATAATAGGGAAATGGTCTGTGGAAACAGTATTTTGAAAAAAATGATAAAAATGAAACTTATCTGTGGCTCTGGGCTTTAAAAACACCACCACCCCTTCAGAAATTTGTGATTCTGAACAAATCTGGACTTTGGATATGGGTTTGCTGATAGAGGTTGGAAGAGGAAGGGACGTCTGGTTTGGGGAGGGGTGATTGATCTAAAAATATATTACTGACAGCTTTGTGCAGTAAGCAATTCAGTGGAAAAATACAAGTACTGTAACTTTTTAAAAAGCAAATCTTGCTAATTCATGACAAAGCAAACAATTCTGGAAGATCAGTATTCAGGAGAGTAACTTGCTGGTTTTAAAGTCCACAATGATCGGGTTCATACAGTTTACAGGGGACAAAACTGGATTTTTTTTTTTAGCATCTGCATATATCTTTTTTCCGTTTGCTTATCGAATGTCAGATGCTGTTCACAGAGCTCAAGGCCATCCTCTACACTTCAGATAATGACAGAAAAAAAAAAACCCAACCCAGGCAGCTTAATGCTACCAAACTAGGGGTGTGTCGATGCTCCATTTCTCTCTCAAGAATGATAAACTCAATGGGGTTGTCTATTTTTAACCTCCTGTTCTTTCCTTTTGGCAGACTAATCAGTGTTAGCTGAGATCTTTCCCTGAATGAATCCAAGTAACCCTGTTTGCTGTCTTCTGAAATGACCAGGAGACACACATCTGTACAGAGGCTGCCTTAAAGAATAAACTCTGGTTCTAAAGTACCATGTCCAGCCAGGAGAGTTCTGGGGCACTGCTTTCTACAACAACAGTCAGTTCTGTCGCTGTGCAGGCTGGGGACTCCAGGATCGTCATAGCTATCTTGAAGGTAAGGTGACAGCTTGCTTGACCATTCTCTCTTCTCTTCGCTCCTTGACTTTAGGCATGCTTATTGCTGGATGATATATACCCACTCAACATTCCACGTGGGTCAGCAGTTTACAGTATATATATACATATGTATATATATATATATATGTGTGTGTGTGTATCTCTTATATATACACACACACACATATATATAAAGAATGTAGCAAAGCCGTCTTCTTGCTTTCTTAAGTAACTAAGAGTAAATGTCTTGCAAAATTCAAGACAATTTAATATCACTTTATTTTTTACATAAAGTAAAAGAAAGAAGGAAAGAAAGGAATAGATTTTCAGTTAGAAAACAAAACAAAAAATATCATATCTCTGTTTTAAAATGTTAGATTTCCAATGCTGAACAAAGAGGGAAAGAGCCTGTTGTCTGGCAGAAGGAAGGGGACCTGTGATTGAACATGCTTACAGTTCTGTGGGGGACTTGTTGGAGGAGGTGGGGAGGAAGCTTGAAATCTGAGGATTGAAGTTTTTTGAGTATGAGGATGAACAGAAAGAACTTTCGTGATAATCCCACTTCTACACAGCACTCAGTTTAACAAAATAAAGGTAGTTTTCAACTAGTTACAATATTTAGGAAGGAAAAAAATAAGACACTACCAGGCATATAACACTACTTCATTGTTTCTTAATGATGGCACATTGGAGACTACTCTGGGCTTTAAGGTTCCTTGGCTTGATCTTCAGCAAGTCTTTATAATACTTGACTATATGACTTCAGGTGGAATAAGACATTTTCCATCAAAATGAGATGGCTCATTCCTTTTGTAAATGGCAAACAAAGATTTCAAAGTCTAGTGCCTGGCATTAGATTGCTTACCACCTAAAAAATTTACAGCTTACTGAAGAGAAGAGCCCAAAACAGAGATCCCCAGTCAGATAGCATTTTGTACCCTAATAGGTTTGATCAAATAGCTTTCCTGGTCTTTTGATGGATGAGGAACAATACGTCCTATTGCACTGAACTTTGTTGCTGTTTATGCTACAGTGATATGCAAACTTGTAGAGGAAAAATTGTAACTAGATGTAGAGAAGAATGATTCAACATGAAGACTGAAAAGCACTTCTGCCTAGGTGCATTTCCTGTTGTTACTGTACACTTGGTCTCTGAATAAACAGGACCCTCTTCTATCTTTCTCTTATTAGAGATTCTGTCTCAGGGCAATGAGATTAGAAAGAAGCCTGATGCTAAAGTAGCAAGATTTTATAGTATGCATGGAACTTGATGATGCTTTGAACATCCTATAAATTCAATGCCAGATAGGTAGGTAGGTAGGTAGGCTAAAAAAATTATTGTTATCTTTTCTTCAGCTACCTCTGCCCCCAAATACATAGCATCCTTGGAGAAGACAGAATGCCAGTTAGGAAATACAGTCTAAGAAATCACAGGCTGATTTCTTTTAAAGAGTGGAAACTTTCAAATTACATTCCAAACTATGAAAATAAAAAAATTGTTTCTAGAACTGTGTCTAGGTTTTTCTTGCCATAAATATTTATAGAACTGAATTGAATCAAATTGACCTTACCACCACCCTCACATCAAACAGATCTCCTGCTGTTGCCTTGAATATTTTTGAAAGGAGAAAATCTACCTTCAGGAAGCCCTGTGTGAAAAAAAAATACATATGTTTCTAAACTATTTCCAGAGTGCTAATTGTATTCCAGAAAAGAAATGTTTCTATATCATATTATTATATCAACATCATTATAAGTATATAATTATGACTATACATAATATTAATTATATACAATATTATATATAACAAAGTGATATATAATATATTAATTATATTTCAGAAAAGCAACATTTTTCTCTCCCCTTTTCTCTTTAGAAATTCATTTATTCATGCCCACCTGCCTCTGGGTTGCTGCTTTGTTTTTTCAGTTGTTGCTTCTTTAAAAAGTGATTCCTTCAAGGAAACAGAATGAGGGGGTAAATTGGGGGGAGTCAAGCAAAAGATTATAGGCACAGAGCAGCTGGGCAGCATTCACATGGCAGGTGTGATGTTTGCTTCATTCTATTGACTTAGTACACACTTATTGAATTCTTCCCAACAAAAACTGGGAAAATGGTGTTTCTATTTCTCATTAGTGTAAGAGAAAAATCAGTTGGTTCAATCCCTCCTTTGCTTCATTCTCAATCTTCTTAGTTCATAGTCAAGGTTGAAGGTAGAGATAATGAAATGTGACCTCAATTATGTTTAACAAAACTTTTCCATATGTCCTAGGTTTTGTCCTACTTGTTTATGTATTCTATCTTCTTTAAGCAAAGAGAGCTTAGCTTGGTTAATGGCTGGGTTATGTGGCTATATAAGAGTCTGTGATTATTAAGAGGGACCCAACAATGGTTATTTATTGCCTAAATGCCTATTTTGTAGACATTAACATTTCCATAGGTAGAGAAAATGCTTTCTGGACAGATGGATTTTGCCCTAGAGATGGATAATCATTGAAATTAATTGAAAGATTCTTTGGATAAGAAGTTGGATTGTCAAAAGTTCAATGTGAAAATGATGAAAGGAAAAAGAAAAATGAACCTGAGATTATATTCATGGGAAATGTCTTTCCAGTACATTTACTATGTGCCTTCTGCACACTTGCTTGGGATAAAAATAGAAGTAGGAAGCCCCTCAAGATGCTTAGACTTTTGGAAAAGATTCAAAATAAGAGATAGGAGTATAAAATAGAGCAAAATACAAACTACATGCACAGCAAGGAACTGATTAAAATCACTGAGAAGGGCCCTTGGGTTAATGACTGGAAATGGAGACTACAGAAGCTGGCTGGTGCTTTCTGAGATTTGCCTTTGAGTTTGGGTGGTAGCAAATCACAGAAGGTGAGAGGTCCAAAAGTCAGGAGGGAACTACAAAGGTTTGCTCGGAGGGCTTCATTCCAAGGCAAAGTTCTTAAGGCTACTCATATATTGATGTATTGTTTAGACATTTCTTTGGACAAAATACTTCTTTCAATAGGCTTAGTCCATATGTGATAAGTGACCCTTTACTAACATTAAACTTGCTCATAAGTTGCTTTGCTTTTTTTTTTTTTGGTTCTCCAGTTAATTCATGATTGAAATGTATGATTCTTCAAATATATTCTAAACTTTTCAAGGGGAAGGACTCCTTTTGCTTCCTTTGTATCCTTTCTCCACCACATAGGGGCCTGGAGTCAGGAAGATGAGTTCAAATCTGACCTCAAACACTTACTAATTGTGTGACTCTGGGCAAGTCATTTAAGCCTGTTTGCCTCAGTTTCCCCATCTGTAAAACAAACTGGAGAAGTATGTGGCAAAAGCACTCCAGGATCTTTGCCAAGAAAACCCCAAATGGGGTCATGAAGAGTTGGATGTGACTGAATAGCAAATGGTTCCCTAGTGATTAAGGCAACATTTGAACTCAAATCCCCTTAACTCTAGGTCTAGCAACCTCTTTACTAGGGCAGGATGCTTCTAGCCCCAACTCATTGCTAGCTTGTTGAATATCCTTAAGTGAGCTACAGTCCTTGGTTCTTTCTTCCAAGTTATAAAATAAAGAAGCTGGACATTTGACTTCCAAGGTTCATTCCAGTGCTAATCTAAGATTCCAAAGCCAAAATCAATAATCTTAATGTCAATTAAAAAAATAAAAGAAGTATAATGTGAGAAGGAAACAGGTAGGACCTAAAAGTCCCTTGGGTCTCTTTTTTTCTTCTTTCAGTGTGGCAAATGGGTACAACTCCAGCTGGCTGAATCCTGTCCCAACCTTCTGGAAATTGGCAGCAGCCAAGATGAGACCAAGAAGCTGCTTGAGGATCATGAACTCCTCCTGGCCAAGCTCAAGGTAAGGAGTGGATAGGATAGCATACCATGAAAGAGGAGCAGAGAGAGGTGGGATTTAAACATGATTGTTCCATTAACTCCTGCCATGTTCTTCCATTCTACTTCCAGATCACTGTGGTATCAGAGTAGCCTCAGAAAAGAAATCTGAGAAATGCTAAGGTTGGCTTATTACTTAACTCCAGGTTTCAGAAAACAAGTAAAAGGATATTTAACCTTTATGTCAATAATGTAAGAGAAAATATGGAGCTATATAACACTTTTAAATGTGGAGAAATATGTAATTATTTTCTGGTAGCATCAGGAAAATATCATTTTTTTAAATCTCATGCATTACAGTCAGGTCATTTAAATAACCTAATGACTTCAAAAATCTAAATCTAAATTGGAAACAGTATCTGTTTCAAATTAAGGAATTTTAGGTTTTTTTCTTTGTTGTGTTGTTTTATAGAAAATATTTGATGCTTTCTCTAGCATTAGATGCAAGTGGAAAATTAATAAAGTATATAATAAAGGCTAACCTACTCTTCTACTATGTTTATTTTTTATTTTGGTAAGGATTTACAAATCCAAGTAAAGATGGTTTGAATATTCTAAAAGTGATGATAATGTTCAGTAAATGAATGCCTTCCTTTAAAGCAAAGAGACTTGAAGGAGGGTTGAGACTTGAAGTATGTTATAATATGCTCTATTTTTCATTAAATTCCTGTTTCTTATAGATTTTCTTAGACAGTTCTAGTTACAGAAATGGTGGCAAGGAATACTTGACTTTTCACCTTCAAAAGTGAAGATGATTTATATTTTAATATCTGTATCTGGCATAAGTCAAGAACAAAAAAAAATGTGTTTCTTATCATCTAAGGATGGGATTATTGCAGGAAAGGATGCCCAAACCAGTTCCCTACACCAAGTTCAAGTCCATGCCTTTCAATTAGGAATGTACTCATAAATGTTTAATAATTAGTTTTCTTGGGGGGGGGGTAACTTTTACATACTTTAGTTGAATCTACATTATTCATATTTCATCCATTATTTTCTTGGGTCTAGACAATCAAAATTCAAACAAAAACAAAATCCAAACAAAAAAATCCAGTCCTGATTTATAACATTTTTCAAGGTGTAAATCTGTACATTAAATAGTTAACAATCAACACTCCTCACCAGGTCAAGTTGGTTCCAGCATACTCCTGTGAGTTTAAATCCAAAAATGTTAGGGCATCTAGGTAATACAGCGGAGAGAGCACCAGGCCTGTAGTCTGGGAGAAACTGGGTTCAAATCTGACCTCAGACACCTAGCTGTGTGACCCTGGGCAAGTCACTTAACCCAATTGTTTAGACATTGCTGTTCTTCTGTTTTACAAGTAAAAGTAGGACATAAGGTAAGGGTTTTTAAAATCCTGAAGTGTCCCTTAGTCATTCTTGTTTCAGTGTCCTTCATCCACCAAAAGACTTAGGTTTTCTTTCCATTCAAGTTATAACATTGCACTAGGGAATATGTACTGAATTTGTGTCATTTTGAGTACTATTAAGATGTAGAAAGAGCATTGGACTGGCAATCAGGTCCCATCCTTATAGCATGAAGACCTTTTTGAATCGTTGCAATAAAGTACCCAAGCTGAAATGTCAGAGGCCATTAGACATGAGCCCCGGATAAAAGCCTCATTGGCAGGTCTTCCTGACCAGCATCCTTCTCTCCCCATCTCCCTTGGTTTCAGAATTTTCTGTGAGCACTTTCTCCTAGTTCCCAATCTCCTTTTGCTCTCATTCTCCCACCTCTTTCCACTTCTATCAACTGATATATAACAGGAAGGAAACATTCTATCTCCTCAACATAAAGAGAATATTGGAGATTCTCAGCTTAAATGATCTGTAAAATTCTTTCTACCTCTAGAATTCTATGATTAGGATCGTCTTGGTGAGACAGGACTGAGGGGAAATAGTAGGGCTGGCAGATTTTTCACTTGATTAGGCTGTTATACTGATGGGAGCAAGGTTATGGACATCTAAGGGAAGAGAGCCAAGACAGGGTGTTGTGAGAGCACACATAGTTATTGGGCTTGCACTGAATAAGAGCCTATCGAAGGAGCATTTGAATAGGTTTTCCTGAGAACCAGGAGAGAACAGTCATGGGATCCTAAGGAGAAAATAACATCAAGGACAAAAGAATGATTGAAGGGAGGAAACCTTTATTAAGTGTCTACTATATCCCAGGCACTGTCCTAAATGCTTTATAAATATTATTTCATTTGATCCTCAAAATCTAGGAAGTCACTATTATTATTCTCATTTTATAATTGAGGAAACTGAGACTGACAGAGGATAAGTAACTTACTCAGGGTCATGGAGCTCATAACTGTCAGAGGTGAGATTTTTAAACTTAGCCTTTCCTAATTCTAGACCAGGGCTGTATCTACTCTATCCACCTATACCTCCTTGACAGGGTCAAAGCCCATAGAGAGGTCATGGATAAGGATTAAGAAAAGACAGTCAGCATGGAAATAGGTTTTGAACAATGATACATGTATAACCCAGTGGAACTAACTGCTTGCTGGCTTCAGGAGAGGGGAGGAGAAAGCGCACACGCATGTGTGTGTGTGTGTGTGTGTGTGTGTGTATCATGAATTATGGAACCATGGAAAATATTCTAAATAAAATAAGAAAAAATAAAGTGATCTGCAAATGCCAGAAAATGGGAAAAAAGAAATAAAAAAGAAAAAACAATCAGACTCTATATTTAAGAGGCCATTGTGTTTTATGTAAAGAACAGTAAATGGTACAGAATAGATGGATTATAGAATGTATAGAGAAGAGTCAGATGTAATAAACCAGGAAAGGCAAGAGAGGGGTAGGTCATGAAGAGTTTAAATGATAAAGGGAAGACTATATTTAAAAACTGGAGATAGAAGGGAGGACTGGTATTGAATAGAGGGATAATAAGATCAGATTTGTGCTTTAGAAAAATCATTTTGGCAACTGAGCGGAAGGAGGGTGGATTGGAGTGGATAGGAATTGGAGGTTGGTGTGGGAGGGCAAATGGTTAAATGTATATTGTAGTAGTACTGGAGAAAAAGAGGTGACTAGAGCCTGGAATAAGGTGCTGGCTATGGGAAGAGAGATAAAGGAACATATATGAAAGATATGAAAGTAGAAACATCAAAATTTCACAACAGGTTAGTTAAATATGTGGGGTGAATGAGAGTAAGAAGTCCAGGATGATGAGGTTGCAAGGCTAATTGACTGGGAGAAATAAGTGGTATTTTCACTTGTAATAGGGACCCATAATACTTCTGAGTACAGATAAAACCAGAATAAAATGGAATTGGGAAATATTTTACAAAATAAATGAAAATACAATGAAAACACAGATAATATTAATATATGATTTTCCAAGTAAATAAGCACCCCCAAGTAATCCTTATGTACAGATCTTGTTGCTATTTAAATTTGTCATCCTTGATTTAGAATGTGAAGAGAAGTTGTAAACCTTAAAATTTCTTAGACTTATGAATGTTGGAAATTTCCCCATTGGGAAATTTCATACTTGAAAAAATTTCCTACTGATAGTAAGAACTCTATTAGAATATGAAACTCCTTGGCATGGGAGGATCCTTCTCCTCCCTACTTAAGACTACTTTAGGACAGAAACCTTTTGATAAACAATGGAAAGGGCTTTGACCTATGCTTAAGCATAGAACAGGAAGTTCTTTGAGTCATGATTGGTTTTAGAATTGATACAATAGAGATACTTGGAATGACAGAACCAGGTCTTGGAAACTACAATTGCTACCCTACTCAGAGTAACAGGATTTAGGAAGGGCTGCAGCAAAGATCAAGATTTAATTATTTGAGAATATGACCTTCAACAGACATGTGCAAAGGGGAGAGACCTCTGAGTGGTCCTGGGTTAAGCTAGAGCCACCATTGGCACAGGGGAGACATCGACAGTGATTGGTAGATGTGAGAACTGAGGGGAGGGAACTTAGATTGTTTGCTTAAAGATAGCGGGGTCTGAGGACTAGAGGAGAGTTTTTGCTCTGAAGGAGGTCTAAGAGGAAGTTGATGCTCTGAAGGAGGTCTGAGAGGAGAGAGGTCCTGGAGGGAGAGCTCCTGGAGAGGTCTTGAAGGAGGCTGTGGAAGGAGAACTCAGGAGGAGTCAGGAGGAGAATTCTCTGGAAACATTTCTTGAAAGGAGGCTCTCTTGAAGGTGGAGCCTGAGGTTGGCATGAGAAGCCTTACCTAGAGAGATCTTGGGTGAGTGATAAAACCAACTGACTGATTTATCTCTTAGGACTGAGGTCTAGGCCTTATTGACTTGAGGCCCTTCATTCTTATTCCTTTCTTCCTTTCTCTCTTTTTCTATTGATTAATCAGTGTATTATAAATTAAATTTCCCCCCAAAAAAACCCAGTTGGCTTGGGCTTATTCATAAATTGGGAATATATTCCCTGGTGACCATCTTATATTTATATAAAACCAAGACACAGTAGAAAACATATTTCAGTGGTCATAATTGTTATATATTTCCTTTGCTCCCAAACATTTTAATTATCACATTTTATGGCTCCCACTCTCTTATCTACAACTATTTAAAGCTCAAAACTAATTTAAATCTAACAGTTTATGGCTGACCACGAATTTGGTGAGAAAATCCTCAAAATATTTCTGTGAAATCTCTTTCCTTTTTTTTTTTTTGCTTTATTACTTGCATATCAGTCAGTTTTGTTTTCTTTTTTTAACTTGACTTCAAATTTACAGCTGCAAGAAAGGGTGAGTAAAAAACCTTTTTTCGCCTTAAATTAAGCCGTTTTAGATCTTAGCAACAGGGCCCTAAGGTCCTGGCTAGCAATTGCCTAAATTAAGACTAGAAAAACCTGGGGAAAGTTCTGGCCTTGTCCTTCTCCCCACGTGTTTACCTTAGGAATATGTGGTTACAACTAGTTCACAACATAATTAACAACTGGCTAGCCATCACCATGACCAACCTTGTAAAGTTTGCACTCTTTTTCTCTCTAAGATTTCTCATACCATGGGATTTATGGCAATTTATAATCAACACAGTACTCCCCCTTGGGATTTGTATTGTTATAGCTTTAATATTGTATTTCCTTAAAGAAATAGATTGATTTTTCAGGGAGTTTAGTAGGGAAAGGGGAAAGTATGATAGACATTAGAAAAGGTAGAATCATGTGAGGTTTGGGGTTTTTTTGTTTTTTTTTTAGTATGGGAGATACCTCGATGTGTTTTTAGGCAGCAGGGAAGGAGCCAGTAGATAGGGAGAGATTGAGTGTAATATGATTCCTCTACATCTTTTGCTTTGTCCTTATTAGGAATTTTTCTTTTTTTATATACCACAGCCTTCTTAAAATCACCAGGAGCCTCTCCATTGTCCTTTGTAGGATATTCATTTTAGTTTTTCAAAGATATTTGTTTTATGTATCTTGTTACCATATTGACTATAATCAACAGTAAAAAGAGATCCCATTTAACAAACTTAACAAGTTAACTATGAGCTGAGCACTCTGCAAGGTTCTGTGGGAGATACAAAGAAAAGATATGACCACCCTCAAAGATGATGAAAGGATGACATAAACTAAGCAAAGATTCCCCTTAGACAACAAGGAACATGAGGAACTTGCAGAACTGATTACAGCATCTGTACAACATTTAGCATAGTTGATACACAGTAGGTGCTCAATAAATTCTTAGACAAACATTATTTGTGTGAAAAAATGTGAAAGTATTGTGAACAACAAAGACTAGAAACAAAATACCATCAATTTATTCTATTTCAACAAGCATTTATTAGAATTTTTTATATTCAAATGACACACAAAAATGGAAAGAGTGCCTGCCCTTAAGACATTTACAGCCTACTAACTCTGAGATGCTCTACAGTGCCTTTAAATATTATTCTCTCGAAATGCTCATATGAGCATAGAGCTGGAGGGGAAAGGACTTTAGAAATCACCCAGGCATATTCCCTTCTTTGACAAATGAAGAAAAAAGGCCCAGAGAGGTAAAGTAATTTGTCAAGTTACACAAGTGACTAGTGGCATGCATTGCTGCTATCCAAAGAAATCGTGAAGGTAAGAGCAGAGGAACACTATTAGTCCACATAGCCTGATCATTGTGTTTAGATGCCCCCAAGATGCTTTGCACAATAGAATCATGTTGTCTTGGTTCCCTACATTTATATTATGGTTCTTTGGTTCTCACCAGGTCTTTGGAACAATAATTTTAGTCCCTTTGATATGATTTAGCTTGGGACTTACTAAAAATAGTCTACATATGCTAATGGCAGCTAAGCGAGCTAAAATTCTTTGATTTTGTGTCCTGATAAAAGCTGTCCATTTTATTTTATTTTATTTTTGAAAATTTTATTTAGTTAATTTAGAACATTATTCCTTGGTTAAAGAATCATATTATTTCCCTACTTCCCCTCCCCCATCCCTTCCCACCACAATTCTGCTGGGTTTTACACGTGTCCTTGATCAGAACCTATTTCCATGTTGTTGATGTTTTCACTGGGATGATTATTTAGAGTCTACATCCCCAATCATATCCCCTCAACCCATGTAATCAAGCAAAAGTTGTCCATTTTAAAGAAAGACATTTTTGTTGTAGCTAATTTGAGGTCCTTTATGTAGGAATACATATGAATACTGTAAAGCCATCTACTCCAAATTATATCTTTGCATTCAGTAAAGAATCTTTTTGGATGTGTTTATTTCTAATATGATTAAAAAATCCTTTATAATGGTGTTGGCAGAACTGAACTAAAACTCATTTATTGTCACGTTGAAGATTTTACCTATAGACTGTTATGATGCTCTCAGACATGATTTGCCTTGCTTTCTATCTGAATTTGTTTAATAATAAACTGTATTTTAAGGTCCTGATTGGGAAAAGTGTCACCTTTTTTCTCCCTGATCATTCCAGTAGCGCTTTTCAGGATGAAATGGGGGATAAAAAAGGAGGATGAATATTTAGTCCATGAAGGTAGAGTAGCAAGTCAGTGAGAACCACAACTTGGCAACAAAAATAATTTTTACTGAATGAAGATAAACTCTCCTTTTTAGCAACAGTGACTTGGAGGAGATCCTGTAAGTGGCAGACTATAGGGGAACTTTTCTGCATCTTATCTCTGCCTTTCTCCTACAGATCACAAGTGTTTTTAACCTCTTTTTTCTGTCATGGATCTCCCTGGCCATCTGGTGAAGCCCATTGACCTCTTCTCAGAAGAATATTTTTAGTTGTATAAAATTAAATGCATATGGTAATAAAGGAAATTAGTTAAGTTGATATAATTATAAAAAATAAATTAGAAAAGCAAGATAATGAATCCTAGATTAATAACTCCAAAAAGTCCAGTTGGGGTACTTCCTGTATTTAGAGTAAGAATTCTTAAATTTGTGGTATATCTTGGTTTAATAGCCTATGGACCTATTCTCAGAATAAATAAGTAGGATTTCAAAGGAAACCAAAGTTTAGTGAAAGTAAAACCATGATTTTCCCTATCTTGGTTAGTGTTCCTTACCTTGGTTTCAAGGTTAAGAACCCTTGATTTAGACTGTCCCTGGGTATGTAACCTAGAAAGCCTCAGAGTTCTTTGGGCAGTCATTACAGACAAGAGGGTTCTGTCAATCCTTGGTTAATACCTAATTAAGCAGTTGCTAATACTTCTGCTGGCTGGCTTCAGACAAGGCTTATTATGATAGGTACCAGTGAGAGACTCTTTGGTTCACTCTATTTTTCTATACTGTCCTTTGTAAATTCTCTGTCTCCTCCACTCTTGGGAGTGGAAAGCAGAAGTCAGTTTCATCT
The DNA here is from genome assembly GCF_027887165.1 of Monodelphis domestica. Taxonomy (NCBI): domain Eukaryota; kingdom Metazoa; phylum Chordata; class Mammalia; order Didelphimorphia; family Didelphidae; genus Monodelphis; species Monodelphis domestica. The sequence continues at coordinate 192,025,436 of NC_077230.1, read as the reverse complement.
TCTTGCCCAAGTCTTTATAAATAGATGATGAGGAAAATGCCTATAGCCTTTCATCATAGATCCCATTGTGGGCATATGCCGTATAGATATCAAAGATTTCACTAAAATATTCAGAACAGCACTTTTTGTGATGATAGAGAGTTGGAAAGAAAGTAGTTTTCCATTACCAGAGAAATGGCCAAAGTGTTCCACGAATGGTAGGTGACTCTGCTGGATGCCAAAGATAAGAGAACTAGTGAAATATTTGGTGATTAATTGTACTCTACTAATCAATCAGATCATCAAGAAATTTTCATTAAGGGCTTTCTATGTGCCAGGCCCAGTGCTAAGTCCCAGAAATTAAAAAAAAAGGGGGGGGTGAAAAACAGTCCCTGCCTTGCAAGGAGCTTATATTGTAGTTGAGGAAACATGTACACAATGAGTCCATACAAGATGTATACAGAGTAGATGGAAAGTAGCCTTATCTATAGAGATAGCATGCCAGTAGAGTATTTAAGGAGAAAAGACAATTCCTATTACCAGTGGATCCATGACTGACTGTAAACATGTTACTTTTGAGTAGATTTTAGCAATGAAGAGAAGAACTAATTCAAGTTAGTGGTGAGAGGGAAAGGGCATAGCTGCAACTATGTGAATCATTTTGAGTTTTATTGTTTGTTAGGCATCTTCCCCAGGGTATAAAGTAAATTAACCTGAATGTCGAGTCTGAGGATGCCATGGTAATTCATATATAGCCAAGGCAGCATGGTTATGAAGAGGAGTTCAGACACTACCTGGCTTCCAGAGCCTGGGACACCTGGGTGTCAGAGCTCCAGACTCTTCATTTATGGTCTGGAAGTGCAATGAGGATGGAGAGAGTACCTACACTGGCAGGAAGTCAAGTTCATGAAGGAAGGCTAATAAGAAGAAGCAAAATTAATGGGTCTAAGCTTTTATTTCCCAAAACACCTTGTGAGGGAGGTGCTCCAGAGCAATGAAATTGTCAAAAGGTGGAAAGCAAGAGTAGAGGGAGATTTCACGAGAATCTTGAATAACCCTCCAGTGTATTAGTTGCCTTCTGAATGATTAAAGATTCACTGAAGTTCTAAGAACAAAAAATTCGTGAGTGACTCAAAGGGCAACATAGAAGCACATAGTGGGCAAATGGAGACTGTAGCATATTTATTACTAATGATGACTTTTGAGCAAGAATTAGTGTAAGAAGGAAAAGCTATTCCAGAAATGTCTGAATAGAAAAGGCAGGTGAGATAGTGAGAATGAGAAATGGGCAGTCTAAAAATTTCAGTCAACCAATGAATATTTATTAAGCACTGTTAATGTGCCATGCACTCTGCTAAACTTTAGAGACAAAGGGTGGAAGGAGAAGGAAATAGGCATTTATTGCACTTACAAATGTTACCTCGTTTGATCAAAGATAGGTAAAAGATATGGTGCTGAATAGGGCATCAGTGTTGTATATCAGAGTAAATGGAAAGATAGAGGTGTCTTCAAAGGTCATAAGGAAGTTCTGAAGAGGGGCAGGTTTAGACAGAAATCTAACTTAATAAGATCTTCTTTGCCAATCTGGTGGGTGTGAGGTACAGCCCACCTGTAGGACAAGAAGGCAGGAGGGGCTCTTACCAGTCACTAAGTCCACATTACAGAGCTTGCCCTCTGAGGGATGTCTGTCATAGCCACAAGGAGATCTAGTGAGCAGGGCATGGGGATGGTGACATGTAAAATTTTCCCAGGGGAACATGTGCAGCTGCCATTGTGATGCCCTAAGAGTAGTTAAATTATAAATTCTCAGAGCTCCATGGTTGACTCAGAAGAGAAGAAGTTGATTACTTGTACAAGAGAGAAAAGGCTGTAGAGTGAGAGGAAGGGTGGGAACATAAGAGAATTCTCTGATTGGAGAAAAGACCCACAATTGGTTATCTATGGGAAGTTGAGATTCAGTCTACCTTTCCACCCTCTGATTGTTTGAACACAAACCTTTTGAGATTAGGTCATGGCTTCCTTGGGAAGGGTGCCACTTTGTAGACCACTGACCCTTGGAGTATTGTATCAGATCAGGAGGGATATAGAGATTAACTGCCCACAAAAGAAGGTCCCTGCTTTCCATGCCACTAGATTCCATTGGCAGTATTAAAAAAATGGAATTTTTGTTGCAAATACACTTTTTTATAAATAGATAGGTGGCCTGGAGTAAGGAAGACTTCAGTTCTAATCCAGCTTCGGACACTTGCTAGCTGTGTGATTGAGCAAGTCACTTAATTTGTTTGCCTCACTTTCTTCATCTGTAAAATAAGGATGATGATAATGATAATAATAATAATAATAATAATAATAATAGCACCTACTTCTCAGGACTGTCCTGGGGCTCAAATGAGATGTGAGTAAAGTGCTTAGCATGATGTCTGAAACAAAGTAGGGACTTAATAAATGTCTGTTCCCTTCTTTGTCTTGAATTCTACAGAGGAAGGGATAGAGATTGTCTTCTTCAAAAGATAGGATTAGTATCAGATACTTAAGCAGTCTGGCTAAGTATTTTTGCCCCTGAGACTTCTGGGTGAACTTTCCCACCCTTAGCCTCAGTCAGGAAGTGTTTTTCTAGAAATCAGGCTTGTTTTCAGAGCCTGATAAAATATTCTACAGCACTTGTACATGTACAGAGTTAAATGCATTCCAAGATGACTGAACCAACAGTGCATTTAGTGTGCCTATTTTTCCTGAAAACTTGCTCACATTTGCCATTTTCTTTTTCTGTTGTCTTTGCCAATCTGGTGGGTGTGAGGTAGAGCTTTAGAATGGAGAGCATTGGTCTTTTCCAAAAGCTCAGCATTTGCTTTGGATCCACAAATATATGAACCACAATAGAGAAAATACAGCTGCAGAGGTTGCAAATCCCTTCTTTTCCCTTCTGTCCAAATCACCTGGACCAACTTAGTGTCAGTTTTTGATCTTCCTGGATTCTTTGGCCTCTCTCTTAATGCACGTCTAAAGGTCAGGGAACTGAATAATGAGTTTCTTTTTCCCTTGCTTGAAAATGGGTTGTTGGGGCTATTCTAAACCAGGCCTAGGTAGCTGGGGTAAAGTTTGTCTGGGGGGGGATGGTGAGGTAGAGGTAAAGAGGTATCAGTGGGGTCTTATAGATACCCAAATGCCCACTAGTTTGGCTGTCCAGTAGCCTTCATTTTAACTCAAATGTATTTGTTCAGATCTCTCCATTTCCCCCTCCTATCTCTGTCTGGAACTTGATTCCTCCTCTTTGCTGACTACTGTCCTTCCTGGCTTCTTTTAAAGAAGCAACTAAAATCCTACATTCTAAAGGAAGCCTTCCCTAACTCTTTCAAAGAGATCAAGTGACTTGCAGAGGGTTACAAAATTAGTAAAATTTCATGGTCATGGATTTAAACACAGGTTTTCTGATTCCAGTGTTGTTCATTACCTCAGGCTTTGAGGTTAAGAATTTTATATACCCAAAGGATTCACTTTAATAGACCTCATAAGGATCTCATGTCTTAATTAGCCCAAAGCAATGTCTTTCCAATTAGGGGATTTGGGGCACTATGGCAATCTGGGGGTAGAAAAGGAGAGGGGGCAAGGTTACTTCAAGATATTTGGGGTTGGGCTGGCTTTTCAACCACTATTCATCTCATGTCAGTCAGTGGCTGCCTAGACACAGTTCTCCTCATTAACTTGAGGAATAAATGATGGTTTCTTTAGAACTATAAGCCTTCAAAGTAAGCCATCCAAAACATCACTTTTCTGTCAGAAATCACTTCAGAATCTGCCCCTACTTTTATATAATTTGAGCTGGAGGGAACAAGAGCACCTAAAATACATCCCTGATCACATTCTGACAGTTCTCAATGTCCTTCATTTTTATTTATTCTTAATTAAAATTGAATTATCATTCTAATGAATAACATGATTTAAAAATCATTAGCCCAGAAGCTCCTTTAACCTTCTTTCTGGTTTCATTTGAATGTCATAGGGGAAATGTTTGCACTGAAAATGACCATAGAAATAATTTAGTCCAACTTTATTTTACATATGATAAAACAGAGACCCAGAGATGAAATAGTTTATCCAGGGCCATATGGTAGTATGGCCAGCAAGGTAGTATGGCCAGAATTGAGGTCTCCTGACTTTATTTCTTGGGAAGGAAGTCTTTGAGAAGAGGGGGCTGCCAGAGTGATACCTTCATTCTCCTCTGAGTCCTTCTATCTCTCCAGGTTTTATCAATACCAAAGGCTGCGGGTACCTTCACTTCTCTCCCTACTTTTCTATGTTGTTTTCTCCTATTAGAATGTAAGCTTCTTTTCAAAACAATGCTGAGGTACCACTTCACACCTAACAGATTGGTCAATATGATAGCAAAGGGAAATAATAAATGTGGGAGGAGATATGGCAAAATTGGGACACTAATGCATTGCTGGTGGAGTTGTGAATTAATTCAGTCATTCTGGATTTGGAACTATGCCCAAAAGACTTTAAAAAAGACTCCCTGCCCTTTGATCCAGCAAGACCACTACTAAGTTGCACCCCAAAGAGATAACAGGGAAAAAACACTTTATAAAAATATTCATAACCATGTTCTTTTTGGTGGCAAAAATTGGAAAATGAGGGGATGTCCTTTGATTGGGGTGTAAAAATTAAATTTATATCTCAAATCATAAAATATTATAGTTTAGGAGGTTTATTAAATGATCATTAGAAATCAAGGAATAAAGAGGATACAAATTAAAAACCACATGCCCATGGCTGATTAGCCATTTTTTAAAAATTTCCTCACCTTACTACCATCACTGCTGATGCTACATCATGCCCAAAGAGGAGGAGGAGCCTCAATGCCCACTCCCTTTATCTTCTCTCTACAGGAAGTACATAATTACAGGAAGTTAGTGGCCTCTTCGGAAATGTAGTTCTTTTTTAGGGTAACAGATTTTCAATTATACATTTCCCCCGGAGAGCCAAGGAAAACTAATCTCTCCAATGGGTCTTGTAAATATACCAACTTTGAAATTATAATAATTTGAGGATAAGAGGAAAAGAGAACAAAACCAATAATTGCTAGGCTCATTGACAAAAAGCCAGTTAGGGGGAAGTCCCCTTTAGCATAAGAGTTTACATAAAAAACAAATGCACTCAACCCCACACAGTTCAAATCACCACATCCCAAAGTTCACTCTGGATCTTCTGGTGTAGTGTGTGGTCTGTGGAGGCATGTTCATGGTGCCTTCTCCAAAGAGTTCACTTTCTGGATTTGGAGAGGTAGCATGTTTCTTATCCTAAAATTACTCTCAAAAAGAATTTAAACTTTGCAATTTGAAATAATAATAATTATACATACCCCCTGAAGAGGTGGTTTGAAAAACACAGTGATCACTTAGGGATGCATGGCTGAGTTATTAGGTATATGAATTAATTGGCAAGATAAATTAAAAAAATATTTTTAAAAATCCAAGCAAAAAAGAATTTCTGGATGAAATATAGACTATCAAAGTCTTATGTGTAAAAATTCTAAGTAAAGGAAAAACAAATTCGTAACAGGTCCTTGAATCAGAGCACAATTAAAGTAATATCTATCCCACAAGTCTGTAGGACAAAATGTAGTAATATTTTACTTACCCATTTGCAGCCAAGACTATAATAAGTTGCCATACTATAAGAGAGAAAAAGGACTGATAGGAAGTGTCAGTCCTTGGTCTGATTTTACCTGCATTCTCAGGGATAGGGGAGCCAGAATGTCCAATTGTTTGATACTTTAATATTTTTCACAAGGGATATAGTTCAAGAAGTCCTGTATCTTAACATATGTCAAGCACGATAACCTTGAGTCTCACACTAGGTTCAAGTCCTTGAGCTCTTTGGGCAGAATGTCATCAATCTAGGTAGGATTGGTTTGGTCTCTTTGACCTTGTGCTCTTGGGCACTATGCAAGTAGCCTTATTTGGGCACTGTTCAATGGTTCTTTTTGTATTACTTTCTTTTGGAATCAAACAGAATCATTAAGCAAAGTCCCATAAATTTTATCAATAAACATCAGGTTTCCATAGTCTAAAGCTTTGGGGTATGCAGTAATATTATAGCAAATATATTTTAAACTTATATTACTGCAAATTAAAGAAAAGTTAAAGAAAATATTCTCAATTCTGGTGACATGTGCTTCAAATACAAAAAGGAGAAAAAAACTGAAATAGTATATTGCACATGCAAGCAAAAACAATAAGAGTTTTAAAAATAAAAAATATAGCTTACAATCATTGACACATTACGTCAGCTAAGGAAGGAAGGTAGAATACAAAGGTTTCTCACCATAAATGAGATCCATTTCCTTTTTAACTTAACCACTGTGTGAGTACAAACAATTTTCAGAATAAAACAGTAATATAGTAGATAATGCACATTCAAAGAAGTACCAAAGTCTCCCAAATTCACAATAGCCCAGTTAATTACAATAGCAAACAAACCCACTTTCATATTTCATATAAGTTGCTATATGACAAAAAAAAAAACCCTATGAACTGATGGATATTTGTCACAATTTTTATAGTCATAGCAAATCTTTCAACCTTGGAAAATGTATTTTTAAACAAAGTAAAACTTATTTGGGTCAAGAACATCACCAAGAAATCTAGATTGTTCTGGTGGAAGTAAATTAACTTGAACAGGTTTTTCAGGAGCTCTTTTTTCAGCTTCTTTATTCATATAAACACCTTGGTAGGAACATTTCTTTGTTTCTCTACCTTTAATACAACATTCTTTAAAATATAAATATAAAAAAATTCATCCATTCAGAAACCACTAGTTAATTAAAATGACTTCTCAAGAGCCCTAAGAATCACCATTAAATTCTTAGCTTATTAAATTCTCTAAAGGTTGTTAGCCAGGTTGAGTCCATCCATCTTCTATGTGACAACAAATAAAAAATGGGGGGAAAACTGTTTATGGGCTTTTACAATATTTTATAATATTTTTCAGTAGCCATAGGGGAAAGGTAACAGAATATATCTAATAGTTAAAACACAGTAAATTAAAATGATTCAGTGTAACAGAACAGTATCGAATACATTAATATATGAACTTAAAACAACAAAATTAAATCTTAAACAAAACAATAAGCAAAATACAATAAAATACAGAGACTTTTATAAAAACAATGGAGTCAGAAAAGGCTTAAAATCTTCACCTCCAGTCTCTTTAAAGTTCTTTTCTCTGTCCATTCTGATTCCTTTTGTCAGAACTGTGAGATTTCCCATAGCGAGGGAGAACATGGGTTTGAGGAATCTCAAACTGGATGAATCTTAGAGACTGGGCAGGCCCAAATGGCAAAGGGTTGTAGGGGGATGAATTTCTCCCCTGAATCTCAGGCAAGATAATTGAAAGGATCAGTGGTAGAAAGGAAACATTCTAAAGCTGGAAGCTGTTTGAAATAGGTAATGCACTGCTCTTTTATAGATTACACCATGCTTGTAATCAACTTATTGTTTAGAAGAGTCTCTTCCTTCTCCCCATCCCCCCTGAGGTAAAACACTAGTTTCCCCAGAGAGAGTTAGGAGGCTAATCATTGCCTAAGGAAAAAAGACACCCCAGTTTTTTTTTTTTTTACCATCTGCCCTGAGGATTGACTCCAAGGACTCCTAGCTTCTTGGGGGCAGCAATCAGCCCAGCAGGGGAAGCAACAGTGGTCAGGGTTGAGTCAGGTGGAGGCTGATTTAGTAGTGGAGCCAAGCCGGAGATCAGGAGGAGGATTTCTGGAGGCCAGGGTTTGGGGCAAGGGCCAGTTGATTGGGATGAGCAATCAGGTTTTGGGGCTGGAGGAAGCAGTATCAGCAATGCTAGAGTCAGCAGCAAGGAATTGAGGAACATGGACTCAACCAGATGGGCAAGAGTCCTCAAACTGAAAACAGCCAGGCCTGTAGGGAGGGTGATTGGGCAAAAAGCAGGGAAAGAAAAAAGACAGCCGTTCCAAAGAGAGTTCGAATTCTCGTGCAGTTTACGAGGGTGGGCAAAAAGCATTGGCATGAGAAATGTGGCTTAAAACAAACTATCTAGACTATCTTAAAAAAAGAGAGTTTTTTCTCTTATCCCTTCTGGTCACCAACTGTAAAAATTAAATTTATATCTCACATAATAAAAGATTATAGTTTCGGAGGTTTATTAAATGATCATTAGAAATCAAGGAATAAAGAGGATACAAATTAAAAACCACATGCCCATGGCTGATTAGCCATTTTTTAAAAATTTCCCCACCTTACCACCATCACTGCTGATGCTACATCATGCTCAAAGAGGAGGAGGAGCCTTAATGTCCACTCCCTTTATCTTCTGTCTACAGGAAGTACATAATGACAGGAAATCAGTGGGCTCTCAGAATATATAGTTCTTTTTTAGGGTAACAGATTTTCAATAATACAGGGAAATGACTGAACAAATTATGGTGTATGATGGTGATATAATACTATTGTGCTGAAAGGAATAATGCACTGGAGGATTTCCATATGAACTGGGAGAACCTCAATGAAATGATGCAGAGTGAAATGAGTGAGCACAACCAGAAGAACATTGTAGACAGAAAGTAAAATACTGTGGAACAATCTCATGTAATGGACTTTGCTACTAGTAGCAATGCAACAAGCCAGGACACTCCTCTTCAGGAGGACTTATGGTAAAGAATGTTAACCACATTGAGAGAAAGAAATATGGGAGTAAAAATGCAAAAGCAAAACATATGACATCAGTTATCACTTGTATATATGGGTTTTTGATTTGGGGTTTAGGCTTTAAAAAATCACTCTAAAGCAAAAGTGAATAATATGGAAACAGGTATCAAGTGATAACATTTGTACAACCCAGTGGAATTGGCTCTGGTAGGGGGAAAGGTCAAAGGGAGGGAAAGAAAATGAATCATGTAAACATGGGGAAATATTTTAAAATTTAAAAATAAATAAATAAATGTTGAAAAAACTGTAAGCTCCTTGAGGGAAGGAATTATCTTTTTTTTTTTAATGATAAAGGAGAGACTCATATTTGTGAACTGAGCACTTAGCACAATGTCTGGCACTTAGTAATGAATACTTTTTACCTAAGCCCCATAATATCTCTTTGGTTTAATTATGTTATTCAATCATCAAAGAGCATGAGAGTTTTAATTCTAGCTTTGCTACTTCTTATCTCCATGACCTTGGCCAAGTCATTTCTCTCTAGTTCTAATTTTCTGATTTGAAAAATGAATGGCTTTGGTAAAGATAATTTCAAAGGTCCCTTTCAGCTTCTAAAGTCTAAGAAATAATTTTGTTATGATGGTTATTCTCCTGGTGATAAGGAATGTGGGGAAAATAATTTTTTGTGATGAATTATTTCTAGGAGAAAATGTTATTGTAAGGGATTAATAATTACTAGGGGCTATTAGATAAGGAAAGTAAATGTCTGTTTTAGATTAATTTTTGTGTGTATGCTTACACTAATATTCATTTTAATAAAATTTGATTTAAGCCATAATTTCTTTAAAAAAAGTAAATTATATTCAACATTTGAAAATGGTGGAAAAAGAAAAACTAATGTTAATCTGACTTAAAAGAACCAAAGTTAGAAACCAGTTTTAAAAAAATTCAACAAAATGGCAATGATCTAGTTAAGAACTCTTGAAGCATTATTATATATTTCATTAATGACTTGAGATGCAATTAATTTGTTGAGCATCATTCATTTATTGCTTCAGTATTGCTCAGTGGGGTTTCTTATGGATATGGTGCTTAATAATGATAATTACATGAAAAGCAGAAAGCAATTTAGACTTTAACAATAGCTTCTGAGGTTCCATTAGAAAGCCCTTTGTTAATTTTATTTAATGTTGGTTAAGTAATGATTAAGGTTTGTATATTTTGGTACTTGTGTGAAGAATATATAAGCCAAAGAGCAATCTGCTTTTTCTCATCTCAGATCTTTATTCATTCTTAGAAAGCTCAGTCTAATTTTAACAAATTTTAAAAACAATTGCTCCCTTTATTTATAAATATTTCATTCATGACTTAATTTTTTTTATAGTGATTGCTCTGTGGTCTTTCAGTAGATCTATGTAAATTGCCAAGTGGAAATGGGGGGGGAAATAAGATGGGAATTTTGGAAAGGCTAAGAATGTAAATTGTTTATTTTAAATTTTAGCTCTTACACTCAATAATATCTATTGGTTCCAAGGAAGAAGAGAGGTAAGAGCTAGATAATAGGGATTAACTGACTTTCTAGAAAGTATCTGAGGTTAAATTTGAAACCAGGACCTCTCTTCTCTAGGTCTGGCTCTCAACTCTCTGAACCACTTAGGTGCCCCCAAATGTTATTTTATTTTTTTAATTTTTAAATATTTTTTCTTGTCTATGTGATTCATTTTCTTTACCTTTCCTCTTCCCTCCCCACTCCCAGAGCCAACAAACAATTCCACTGGGTTGTACAAATATTATCACTTGATACCTATTTCCATATTATTCACCCAAATGTTATTTTAAAACAGACTCTTTAGAAAATAAAATAAAATAGACTTTTTAACCATGTTAATGTTATATATACCTGGATATTCATTTATTTCTGTTAACTTTTGTTCCTTTCTCTCTCTCATTCTCTCTCTCTCTCTCTCTCTCTCTCTCTCTCTCTCTCTCTCTCTCTCTCTCTCTCTCTCTCTCTCTCTCTCTCTCTCTTTCTCCTTTTTTTTCTCCTTCAAAAAAAATCTAGGTGCATATATTTAGGACTGGACAGGACCCCAGATGTCATCTAGTCCAACCACATTTGATTAATGAGAAAACTGAGGCCCCCCAAGGGATTAAGTGATTTAGTAGAAAGCAGAGCTGGCATTTGAACTGGGGTTTCTTTCTATGCTATCACATCACCTCTCCAAGCTGGTCATGTGGTATGTTAGGCAAAGGTTTCAATCTAGAGGATAGAACCTTGCTTTTAATGACTAAATAGTTTTCAAGTAAAAAAGTGATGTATAATGAATCAGATCAGAAAGACAAAATACTGTTTAAGTATTAATTCTGTATAATGCTTTTCTTTCAAGATAGAAAGGCTCTTTACATGAATAATATAATAGCAGAACCTCCTGAAACTCTTCTGTGGTTGGAAAGTAGATGAGGAAGAATAGAGCAACCTTCCTTAGTATTCTAGGAATCCCATCTTCACCAATACTTGAACTACTATGAAGGAGTAAAAGAAGGTTATCCTCATGAAATGGCAGAGTCTATTTTAGATACATTTGCCATATTTATATAACCACAATTATCTGAGAAAAATAAGATCTCAAACATGAGATTGACCAAATTTTTAGAAAGTTCATTTATTCAACAAATATTTGCTTATTGTTTTGTACAGTGAATAAAATCAAGGAAAGTTCAAAGATAATTTTAAAGTTTTAAGCTAAAAGAGCTGGAAGAATAGGTACCACAGAGAATTTTAAAAGAGGGTAGTGTTGATTGGTATGTTAAATTTGAGATTATGGAAGGATATTTAAACAGAAATCTTCTCCACTCAGCTCATATTAAAGAGAGGTCAGTATCAGCAATAGAATCTTGGTAGTCTGAATAAAAAATATTTGTTGCAGTGAGAGGAAGGATGTCCTACAAAGAGTCTAAGTAGATTAAGTATGCTCAGTGTCAGTGGGGTACTATAGATGTTGCTATTTGCAGATGATCATTTACTGATTTCACCCCTACCCTACACCAGGGACTATTCTACAGGGCATCAAAAGAAATCGACCTAACAATACACAAAAAAACTCAAGTGAATGAAGAATTCCTCTTGTCCAGATTGAGATTCATTCAAATGGGCATCTCACTGAATTAATCCATTGGCAAATATCTCTTGGATAGAACTGGACAATAAGTGAGACCCTAAATTTAATGTAAGGAAAAGAATGAACTAAATGTAGCCTTTGGATAATTGAAAAGCCCAGTTCAACAAGAGTATCTAGACAATCCAGACTTGGTGAGGACTGCAAAAAGAGAAAAGGAATCTCAGGCTCAGTAGTTCATTCTACTCAGGGAGTTCACTATTTATTATCAATGGAAGACATACACTAACAACATGTGAAATAGATAAATTACAATTTCTACTTTAAAGAGGCAGAAAAAGGGGCCGAACTTGAATTTAAGAGATATGATCTGAAGGTTTTGGCTCTGTCATAAACTCTGCCATATAATTTTGAGTTAATGATTTAACTTCTCAGGGTCATTACCTCACTTGTAAAATGAATGGATAAAATGGTTTTAAAAAATCCCTTCTAGCTGTGAGAATTCTATGTGATTAAGTGGAAAATGAAGGATATTTAAGATAAAAAGGAGCTTTTGCTATAAGAGGTCCAAGAAGGAGGAGATCTTTGGGGAAGGAATGAAGTGGTTATGTTGTGGTGGGCTTGAGGTGAAGCCCCTGGGTTCAGGAAGGGTACCCTTTGCAATCTTTGCAAGACTCCAAAAACAATGTAAGACTCCAAAACTTATCTTAAAAATAAGAGAATTTATTAATTTTGAATTCATGTTGAATTTGGCTGGGAGGACAGCATATATGGAAAGCTGCCTCCTATAGGTAATTCTGGAGTCTTTAAACTCTTTACATCAGTGAAGACATGACTCTAGAGTGGTATGCACTGGGGTGTGTGTGTGTGGATTTTGCCTGAGGACATAGGAGGTGACCCTCATAGTTTAGGGAACAAATATTTGTCTTAGATACTACCTGATGGTAGCAAGGTATATCCTGAAGGTGTATCTCTCAGTCCATCTCAAATCTAAAGGACAGTCCAGGGAGGACAATCCTCTCTGGGTCTTATGGAGTTAGCAGATGTTATGGATTAGTAGTCACAAGGATGTAAGAGAGCAAAGGAATTTTCCTGTTTACACTTTGCCTAAAATACATCTATTATTTGGGGGTATAATATCCCATGCAAGTTGGAAAAATCTTCCTGGAGGAGATGGATTTGATCTAGACTTTGAAAGCCGAGTGGGATTAGGGATGCAAAAACTGAGAGTTTTATTCAAGTATTTGAATCTAGAACAGAGATCCTATCTGTTCTATTTGGTTCCAGAGGACAGAATGAATAGCAGTGGACAAATATAAGCTTGAAGGCAGGAAGAGCATCATAAGATTATAGTTGTCTATAAATTAAATGCACTGCTTTTATTTTTGGTAATGAGTTTTTCCTCATTGAGCTCTTCAGTCAGAGGGATAACTACTTGCCTGATCTATTTGGAGTATTTGGTCCTTCCAACTTTAGAATTCCAACTGAAGCCCAAAGATTTCCCATGAAGAAGACTTGCAAATTGAGTCACAGACAGTGCCAAAGGGAATAGGTATTTATTAAGCATCATATATGCCAGTCACTATGCCAAATACTTTAAAAATATTATCTCATTTGATCCTCCCTACAATGTGAGGTAGGTGGTATTATTATTCCCATTTTATAGGTGAGGAAACTGAGGCAGATGGGAGTTTTGTTACTTGCCCAGGGTCACACAGGTAGTAAATATCTTGAGTTCATATTTGAACTCAAGTTTTCCTAACTCCAGGGCCCATTGTACCACTTCCATGCCTTTCAATGGAGACTAGAATTCAGTTCATCTGGGTACTCTTTTCTATTTATACTGTGATTAGCATAAATGAAAGAAACAGAAAAAATTGTCCAGACTTAGGGGATAATAGAATTCAAAGTGAAAGAAAAGTTAGCTAGGCTACAATTGAGTAAGCAGAAACCCATAGAATTTAAGATTTCATAGACAGATACAGTATTTGAACCCAGAGTCTCTGACTCCAAATCCAGAGAAGAGTTCTCAACTCTTACAGTAAGAACTACCTAACCCTCTCACCTGGTTTGTATTAGCTTTGTGGAAAGATATTAGTGGGACACCTGTTTATATTTATTGTTAAATTTTGTACAAATACCTCCAAATGCTCTGGCTTTCATCAACCTTTAGGGAGCTGTCAGTCATTATGTATTCATTATAAATGCTCTGAGTCCCCACCAGTCAAAAACACAATGGCATTCTTGATATGCCTCCAGGGCTCTGTTCTTTATCTTACAAAAGGCACCAGGATTCTAAGGGAAAAGCAGTGAAATATAAACAGACCAACTGGTACAGCCTTAACTTCCTTAAATAACAAAAGCCACTATTAATAATCTGAACCACAAACCTGTAGATTGTTTCTAATTACTTTATTTACTTCATTTAGATGAGCAGACTTTGGAGAGTCATTTATATGCAAATACCCAGAGAAAAGGAAATTTAGGAAAACACATTTTAAAAGTAATGTTGCTAGGGTTTTGTTTTTTTTTTGCATTAGAAATCTGTTTTAAATACAGTCTTTTATCTGCCCCATACAAAAGCAATCTCTTTTGAATAATAGTTATTTTGCAGAAAATTAGGTAAGAAAAAAATAATCTGTTACTATCTGTTTCAGAGTTATTTACATTTAATTACAGAGGGACTGTTGTAACACTAAAAAGTTAGGGTCCTTCTGGCATTTCCATCATGAAACTGATTTCATGGTGATTTACAATATGGTTGTGAGTTGAAAAGTAATGATAAAAATTCACGTTTGGGGCTCCAAATTGAATATCTCAATAGAAGGCTGGGAATATCCACATTATTTTCTTTTAGGTTAATTATTTCCATCCATTATTTCTTAAGCTCTTGACCTTTCATCTTGACAAGGGGGTGTACTCATGGCATTTTGTAGAAGACTTGGACATAGTTGGTAGAACAGGAGCCTTTTACAATGGAATATATGATAAAAGAACTATTCGCTGTGTCAGCTTTATACTCCACCATCCAGCCAAAGCTCAGTGAAGTCCTTTGGGCTTTATCACAGCCTCATTGAACTGTGAAGTTGGAAGAAAACTCAGTGGTCATCTAATCATCAGATCATAGATTTAGAGCTAGAAGTGACCTTAGAAAACATGGAATCCAATTCCTTCATTTTACAGATGAAGAAACTGAGGCATGAAGAGGTTAAGTGACTTGCTCAGATTCATACAGCTAGTAATGTCTGAGATTGAATTTGAATTAAGGTCTTCTTGATTCTAAATCCAGAGTTTATCCACCAGGCTATGCCCCCTCTTTTTACAGATAAGGAAATGTCTTGCCAATGGCCAATGGCATCAATAAATTTTTATTAACCACCTACTATATGCTAAGCACTAGATACACAATGCTAATGCCTAGAAGAACCAGGAATTGAACCCAGGTCTTTTAATCCTAACTCCATACATCCATCCCTGTGAAACACAACTTCCATTTCAAATAGGAGAGTAGGCCAACAGTGTGTCTTTATAATCTATGGGTCAATAAAACTTACGAGGTACTCTTTTTTTCTATTGGGTAAAATAGGACAGTGTCTTCTTTCAGTAGGTTAGCCCTCAAAG
Source organism: Monodelphis domestica (assembly GCF_027887165.1). NCBI lineage: Eukaryota > Metazoa > Chordata > Mammalia > Didelphimorphia > Didelphidae > Monodelphis > Monodelphis domestica. The sequence goes on along the minus strand of NC_077230.1, from coordinate 192,010,048 downwards.
CCCTTTAATTGTTTAGATGGGTGATAGGCCAGCATAGCATAGTGGATAAAGTACTAGGCTTGGAATTGGGAGTATGGGTTCAAATTTGACTTTAGAGGTTTCCTAGTTGTGTGTCCCTGGGCAAGTCACTTAACCCCAATTGCCTAGCCTATACTACTCTTCTATCTTAGAAATGACACCAGGACAGAAGATAAGGGTTTAAAAACATTGCTTAGATGGATGGAGAGGCTAAGTGAAAGGAAATATTCCTCGTATGACTATCAGCCTATCTATTCATATTAGGACAGGAAAGATTTTCTGTGGGCTCTGTAGATTTTGAGAATGATAATAATCATGCCTTAGAATTTTATAGCACCTTATAGTCTTAGGAACTCACATTTTAGAATTCTTAGGATTTTCACATATTTATCTCAATTTATAACCTGAATATAAAATCAGTTTTATTTTATTCATTTATTTGAATTGTTTTAGCTTTTAACAAAAAAAAGTTAACAGTAATTATCAAAAAGTAGCTATTTAATCTCTAATCAGTTATATTTTGATTTATATTTACCTACACTTAAAAGCCGAAATAAGCCCTTGTATATCTCTAAATGATCTTCCACTCCCCCCAAAATGGGAAGAATGTAGGAGAACTGACACATTTCCTATAATTATTAATTACTTATGCCAGTTGAGTCTAATAACATTTCTAGTAGTTAATGTTTCCATGTAATAAGTGCCATGAGATCATCTTTCAAAATTTCTGACCCTGGCACAAAACACAATTATGGTGTCAATTGTGAATGAATCAATTTCATTTATCTATAGTTTGGAGGAAACCTCTTTCAGAATGTTTGGGAAGCTCATCTCGTCTTTGGATTTGTTCCGGTTCTAAGGAGAACTCCAGTCTGCTGTTTGACCTTCACTTAGTAGATGAAATTGCATTTTATTTCATAAAATGTTAGTCAATCATTTATTATGGTGCTGCCACTCACAGAGCCAATCCTACTAGCTAAAAAGGGAGTTCTACCAGAAAATATAAGACATGCGCTTTGTTTTTTTAAGGAATCCACAAGGCAATGTCATTTGTCAGACTTCCTTTCTAATTACTATGGTAAGTAATTGATTTAAGAACCACTTAATAAATATTTGTTGAGTGAATTACTTTAAGAAACCATAAAGCCAAGGTCTTGCTTTCTTTTAGGGATTAAAAAAAAAAGAAAATACAATAGGGGCAGCTATGTGGCTCAGTGAATAGAGTCAGGATTGGAGATAGGAGGTCTTGGATTCAAATGTGCCCTCTGCCACTTCCTCCCTGTGCAGTTAGGGGCAAGTCACTTAACCTGGATTGACTAGCCCTTACTGTTCTTTTGCCTTGGAACTAATACTTAGTATCAATTCTCAGAAAAAGATGAGAACTTTTTTAAAAAGGAAAAAAGACTCAAAGTAGCTAATGATGTTTGTCAAATATCCAGTGATTGAAAAGGCAATTAAGTTAGATATTCAACAAGCATTTACTATGTGCCAGGTAAAGTGCTAAGTGCTAGAGTTGCTAGATTCCTGCCATCAGGAAGCTCGCATTCTAATATGGAGAAACAACAAACAAATAACAATGTACAATCAAGATAAGTACAGTACAAATGAGAGATAATTTTAGAGGGAAGTCACTGGAAGATGGTAGGGCAGGAAAGGTCTACTGTAGAAGGCAAGATATTAACTGAATCATGAAGGAAGCCAAGAGATACAGAAATTAAGTCATCTCATACTGAAACAAAACCAAATAAAATCAACACATAAAATATTATTTCAATTAACTAGCTACTTTTGATTATATTAATGCCAGTTTGGTTAGGCAAGGGAACTGAATTTGACAGTTTTTGTTTAGGAGTGGTGTTTTTTTCCTCCTATGGACCCATCTAATAGAAGTTTATGTATTTTCTAAAAGACGGATTTAAATATGGAGAAATTTGAAGTTGGTAGTTACTAGTTTAGTATTTATTAATGCTTCTTGTCTCGTGGAAACAAACCAAGAATCTTGCCTTGCCACTTATTTGGCAAAGTAGTTTCTTCAAAGTTTATGAATAGCTAGCAATAATTATTATAATAATTTGGCAGCTAGGTAGTACAGTGAATAGAACACTGAGCCTCCTGGAGTCAAGAAAACCTAAGTTCAAATCTGACCTCAGCCACTATCTTTGTGAGCCTGGGAAAGTCACTTAATCCTGTTTACCTCAGTTTCCTCATTTGTAAAATGAGTGAGAGAGGGAAATGGCAAATTATTCCAGTAACTTTGCCAAGAAAACTTGAAATGAGATCACAAAAAATTTTACAGGACTGAATAAAGGTTTACAAAGTATTTTACATATGTTATTTTATTATATACTCCCAATAGCCTTGTGAAGTAGGTGCTATTATTATCCCTATTTTAAGATGGGGAAATTGAGGCTGAAAGAGGTTAATAGACTTGGTCAGGGTTACACAATGTGTCTGAATCAGGATTCACATTCAGGTCTTCCTGTCTCCAAGTCCACTTCTGTATACCATCTAGATACCTCAAAAAGTAGTAGAGGAATCACTCTGAACTCTTCACTTAATTCCTATACTCAGTTACTTATGAGTCAATTGAAGGTGACTGGTAGCATTTTACAAACAAAATGAGGGAAGTGTCAGGGATTTGAGTTCAGAGCTACCTCAGGTGATTGAGGTAGTTCTTTCCTGGTTTCAGTCTAGAGGGACCCTCAAGTTCCCAGTAACCTGGGGGCACGACAGGAACATTCCAAGGCTAACCCATAATCAACATGATGGATGGAGTGGAGTCAGGGGATAGATTTCCAAAAGTCTAGCATGGTAGACTCCAAAGTATCAGGAAAGTTTCAGGCAAGATATGCAACATATTTACTCTTTTAGAAAATTGCTATTCAGCCTTTCAGGGAATCATTTAACACTCCAGTGAAGAAGAAATCCATAATGCTTGTGGTATTTTGCATTAGTAGTTTGAGGTAGTTGAAAGTCCATAAAATGAGCTACCTTCAAACCCAGCAATATTAAAACCACAGTGAGAAAAGAAAAATGCATTTTTCAAGTATCCTGTTAACAACCTGTATTTACTGCCCTTTTCAGATGGGGAGAGTAGACAATGTGCCCATTTGCATGCCTTTTAAATAACTAGCTTAATTATGTTGACCAGTATATCTTTCACTCAGATTCTTTTCCAACATGCTTTACTAAGTTTAATGACTGGATGAGAGAGGAAAGATTAACCTGAGGCTGTTCACAGTATTCTGACAAATACTTCAGAGACCTGGAGACAAGACATTGTCCTTGGAACACCATACCTCAATGATAAAATGCAGTTTTACAAAAGATGTTGGCTTATTAAGACAGTGTATATCCTCATTTGCACAATTTTATGCCTCTAGGTTTTTATTTAAACATATTATTACTGCCACCATCAATTGATTTAAGTGTTGTATTGGGTGATTTTATTTTACTTGCACCTGAGGCTTCTAAGACCTAAGATCACAATTGGAAAAGGAAAATCTAACAAAACTAATTATTGAAAAAATTCAAATGAAAACAAGAAATAGATTTTACATTTTATATTTGAAAAGTGTTGGAAATGTTGATTTCTTGAATTTTATATCTATGTTTTCTTTCACATTTTGGCTAATGTGACTATCTTTCAAATTTGAAGCTAGAATCAAGGACAATAAAGTCCAAACTCAGGAGTGTGTGTGTGTGTGTGTGTGTGTGTGTGTGTGTGTGTGTGTGTGTGTGTGTGTGTGTAAGAAAGAGAGAGCACACATGCGCGTGAGAGAGCATGACCTTGGAACTTTGGCTGAGTGGCTGAGGGCTACAGTACAGTGTTATCTGATGGGAAGAACAGAGGACTTGGGAGTCTGAAGAACTGATTGCAGAAAGGAGCTCCATTATTCATTAGTAGAATAACTTTGAGTGCTCAATGAGCTTAATTTCTCATTTGTAAAATGGGAATGGTATTTATATTATCTACTTCACAGAGCTGCTTGGAAGACCAATATCTAGGGAAGCAGGGAGTTTTCATTCCCACAATTGTCACTAAGGGCAGGGACTTAAGTGTGTGACTGTATCTAGATACCAAATCTCATTGGTCCATTAACTTGGTCAGATGCTTTCCAGGAGGATAGAAAGTCCCTTCCCTCACCTCCTAAGTGCCACCTTGTACTCAGTCTCTGAATGGATGTTACCCCCTTTCACATATAGACCCAAAGCAACAAGAAATGCATGTTTTCTCAAGTTAAGACATAAATTTGTCATCCCCATCTAAAAGGGAGAGGCTGTGGAAGGAGGATCTGGGGAAAAGTTGGAGGAAAAAAAGGCTTTGAGATCTACAGTCTTCACCCTTCTACTCCCCTTCTTTTTTTTTTTTTTGATTTTTAATATTATTTTATTTGGTCGTTTTCATACATTATTCACTGGAAACAAAGATCGTTTTCTTTTCCTCCCCCCCCCCCCCCCCCCCGCCTTTCCCTCTCCCATAGCCGACGCATGATTCCACTGGTTATCACATGTGTTCTTGACTCGAACCCATTTCCCTGTTGTTGGAGTTTGCATTATAGTGTTCATTTAGAGTCTCTCCTCAGTCTTATCTCCTCCAACCCTGTGGTCGAGCAGTTGCTTTTCAGCGGTGTTTTTACTCCCACAGTTTATCCTCTGCTTGTGGGTAGTATTTTTTTTTTAGATCCCTGCAGATTGTTCAGGGAAATTGCATTGATACTTATGGAGAAGTCCATCACCTTCGATTGTACCACAATGTATCAGTCTCTGTGTATAATGTTTTCCTGGTTCTGCTCCTTTCGCTCTGCATCACTTCCTGGAGGTTGTTCCAGTTCACATGGAATTCCTCCACTTTATTATTCCTTTTAGCACAATAATATTCCATCACCAACATATACCACAATTTGTTTAGCCATTCCCCAATTGAGGGGCATCCCCTCATTTTCCAATTTTTGGCCACCACAAAGAGCGCAGCTATGAATATTTTTGTACAAGTCTTTTTGTCCATTATCTCTTTGGGGTACAAGCCCAGCAGTGCTATGGCTGGATCAAAGGGCAGACAGTCTTTTATCGCCCTTTGGGCATAGTTCCAAATTGCCCTCCAGAATGGTTGGATCAATTCACAACTCCACCAGCAATGAATTAATGTCCCCACTTTGCCACATCCCCTCCAGCATTCATTACTTTGCATAGCTGTCATGTTAGCCAATCTGCTAGGTGTGAGATGATACCTCAGAGTTGTTTTGATTTGCATCTCTCTGATTATAAGAGATGTAGAGCACTTTTTCATGTGCTTATTAATAGTTTTGATTTCTTTGGCTGAGAATTGCCTGTTCATGTCCCTTGCCCATTTGTCAATTGGAGAATGGCTTGATTTTTTGTACAATTGATTTAGTTCTTTATAAATTTTAGTAATTAAACCCTTGTCAGAGGTTTTTATGAAGATTGTTTCCCAATTTGTTGCTACCCTTCTGATTTTGGTTACATTGGTTTTGTTTGTACAAAAACTTTTTAATTTGATGTAATCCAGATTATTTATTTTGCATTTTGTAATTCTTTCTAATTCTTGCTTGGTTTTGAAGTATTTCCCTTCCCAAAGGTCTGACATGTATACTATTCTGTGTTCGCCTAATTTTCTTATAGTTTCCTTCTTTATGTTCAAGTCATTCATCCATTTTGAATTTATCTTGGTGTAGGGTGTGAGGTGTTGATCTAAGCCTAATCTTTCCCACACTGTCCTCCAATTTTCCCAACAGTTTTTATGAAATAGTGGATTTTTGTCCCAAAAGCTGGGATCTTTGGGTTTGTCATATACTGTCTTGCTGAGGTTGCTTGCCCCCAGTCTATTCCACTGATCCTCCTTTCTGTCTCTTAGCCAGTACCAAATTGTTTTGATGACCGCTGCTTTATAATATAGTCTGAGATCTGGGACTGCAAGACCCCCTTCCTTTGTATTTTTTTTTCATTAATTCCCTGGGTATCCTTGATCTTTTGTTTTTCCAAATGAACTTTGTTATGTTTTTTTCTAAATCAGTAAAAAAAATTTTTGGGAGTTCCATGGGTATGGCACTAAATAGATAGATGAGTTTGGGTAGGATGGTCATTTTTATTATATTGGCTCGTCCTACCCATGAGCAGTTAATGTTCTTCCAATTGTTCAAGTCTAGTTTTAGTTGTGTGGAAAGTGTTTTGTAGTTGTGTTCATATAGATCCTGTGTTTGTCTCGGGAGATAGATTCCTAAGTATTTTATTTTGTCTTGGGTAATTTTGAATGGGATTTCTCTTTCTAGTTCTTGCTGCTGAGCTGTGTTGGAATTATATAGAAATGCTGATGACTTATGTGGGTTTATTTTGTATCCTGCAACTTTGCTAAAGTTGTTGATTATTTCAATTAGCTTTTTGGTTGAATCTCTAGGATTCTTTAAGTAGACCATCATGTCATCTGCAAAGAGTGATAATTTGGTCTCCTCCTTGCCTATTTTGATGCCTTCAATTTCTTTTTCTTCTCTAATTGCTACTGCTAGTGTTTATAATACAATGTCAAATAATAGAGGTGATAATGGGCATCCTTGTTTCACTCCTGATCTTAATGGGAATGGATTTAGTTTATCCCCATTGCAGATGATATTAGCTGATGGTTTTAGATATATACTGTTTATTATTTTTAGGAATGACCCTTCTATTCCTATGCTTTCTAGTGTTTTTAGTAGGAATGGGTGTTGTATTTTATCAAAGGCTTTTTCTGCATCTATTGAGATAATCATGTGATTCTTGTTGGTTTGCTTGTTGATGTGGTCAATTATGTGGATAGTTTTCCTAATGTTGAACCAGCCCTGCATCCCTGGTATGAATCCTACTTGATCATGGTGGATGACCCTTCTAATCACTTGCTGGAGTCTTTTTGCTAGTATCCTATTTAAGATTTTTGCATCTATATTCATTAGGGAGATTGGCCTATAGTTTTCTTTCTCTGTTTTTGGCCTGCCTGGCTTTGGAATTAGTACCATGCTTGTGTCATAAAAGGAGTTTGGTAGAACTCCCTCTTTGCTTATTATGTCGAATAGTTTGTATAATATTGGGGTTAACTGTTCTCTGAATGTTTGATAGAATTCACTGGTGAATCCATCAGGCCCTGGGGATTTTTTCTTAGGCAGTTCTTTGATGGCTTGATGGATTTCAATTTCTGATATGGGATTATTTAAGAAAACTATTTCTTCTTCTGTTAGTCTAGGCAATTTATATTTTTGTAAATATTCATCCATATCACCTAGATTGGTAAATTTATTGCCATATAGTTGGGCAAAGTAGTTTTTAATGATTGCCTTAATTTCCTCTTCATTTGAGGTGAGATCCCCCTTTTCATCCTTGATGCTATTAATTTGCCTTTCTTCTTTCCTTTTTTTAATTAAATTAACCAGTACTTTGTCTATTTTGTCTGTTTTTTCAAAGTACCAGCTTCTAGTCTTGTTTATTAGCTCAATAGTTCTGTCACTTTCTATTTTATTAATTTCTCCCTTAATTTTTAGGATCTCTAGTATGGTTTTCTTCTGGGGGTTTTTAATTTGTTCATTCTCAAGTTTTTTGATTTGCATTTCCAATTCCTTGGTCTCTGTCCTCCCTAATTTGTTAATATATGCACTCAGGGATATGAATTTTCCTCTAAGTACTGCCTTGGCTGCATCCCATAAGGTTTGAAAGGATGTTTCGCCGTTGTCATTTTCTTCAACGAAATTGTTAATTGTTTCTATGATTTCTTCTCTAACTATCCGATTTTGGAGTATCATGTTATTTAATTTCCAATTAATTTTTGATTTGGGTCTCCATGTACCCTTGCCGATCGATATTTTAATTGCCTTGTGATCTGAAAAGGCTGCAGTTAATATTTCTGCTTTTCTGCATTTAAGTGCCATGTTTCTATGACCTAGTGTATGATCTATTTTTGTGAATGTGCCATGTGGTGCTGAAAAGAAGGTGTATTCTTTTTTGTCCCTATTTATTTTTCTCCATATGTCTATTAATTCTAATTTTTCTAAGATTTCATTCACCTCTTTTACCTCTTTCTTATTTATTTTTTGATTTGATTTATCTAAATTTGATAGTGGTTGGTTCAAGTCTCCCACTAATATGGTTTTACTGTCTAATTCCTCCTTCAATTCTCCTAGTTTCTCTATTAAAAATTTGGATGCTATACCATTTGGTGCATACATGTTGATTAGTGATATTTCCTCATTGTCTATACTTCCTTTTAGCAGAATATATTTACCTTCCCTGTCCCTTTTGATCAGGTCTATTTGTACTTTGGCTTTGTCAGATATCATGATTGCAACTCCTGCCTTCTTTCTATCGGTTGAGGCCCAAAAGGTCTTACTCCAACCTTTAATTCTAACCTTGTGAGTGTCAACCCGTCTCATATGTGTTTCTTGAAGACAACATATGGTAGGGTTTTGTGTTCTAATCCAATCTGCTATTTGTCTGCGTTTTATGGGTGAGTTCATCCCATTCACGTTCAAAGTTATGATTGTTATTTGTGGATTCGCTGGCATTTTGATGTCTTCCCCTAGTTCTGACCTTTCTTCTTTAGCTTTCTCCTTTTGAACCAGTGATTTACTTTAGGTCAGTCCCCCTAGTCCCCTCCCTTGAGATGCTTCCCTTTCTAGCCCCTCCCTTTTTATGCTCCCTTCCCCTCCCCCCTCTCCTTCCCTCCCTTTTTGTGCTCCCTCCCCCCTCCCCCTCCTTAATTTTCCTTTCTTTCTTGCCCTAATGGATAAGATAGAATTCAGGATCCCAATGGATCTAGATGTTCTTCCCTCTCAGATTTGATTTCACTGAGAGTAAGGTTTAAGTACTTCCACTTCACGCTCTCTTCCTCTCCTTCTCATATGAGAGTTCTTCCCCTCCCCTTCCCATGTGTATCTTTATATGGGAAAGTTTATTCTATTGATTCCCCCCCTATTTCTTGAAGTTAATCTTAGTATTATCACGGTTCCCCCCTCCCTTTTCCTTTTTTTGCCCCAACTTTCCCCAAATCTTCTTAATTCCCCAATCTTTCCCTATGCATGTTTCTTCTAACTACTCTTATGATGATACAATTTATGAGAGTTACACAAAACATTTTCCCCACATATTAATATATATAATTAGATGTAAATGTAGTCCTTATAGAAGAGAGTTTGACTTAAAGAGAAAGATAAGATTTATCTCCTTTTCCCTTTCTTTCATATTTACCTTTTCATGTTTCTCTTGCTTTCTGTGCTTGGATATCGAACTTTCCACAGAGCTCTGGTCTTTTCTTAGCAAATGCTTGGAAATCTTCTATTTTGTTGAATGTCCATACTTTCCCCTGGAAGTATATAGTCAGTTTTGCTGGGTAGTTGATTCTTGGTTGGAGACCCAGCTCTCTTGCCTTTCTAAATATCGTGTTCCATGCTTTGCGGTCTCTTAGTGTGTTAGCCGCTAAGTCATGTGTGATCCTTATGGGAGCCCCCTTATATCTGAAGCTCTTCTTCTTGGCTTCTTGTAGGATTTTCTCCTTTACTTGGAAGCTCTTGAATTTGGCAATTACATTCCTAGGCGTTGTCTTTTGGGGATTTAGTATAGAAGGTGTTCTATGAATCCTTTCTATTTCTATTTTGCCCCCTTGCTCCAGAACGTGGGGGCAATTTTCTTTTATAATCTCCTCTAGAATAAAATCCAATTTGTTGTTTACCTCTGGTTTTTCTGGGAGACCGATGATACGGAGATTTTCTCGTCTTCCTCTGTTCTCCAGGTCCGTGACCTTCTCAGTGAGATATTTTATGTTTTCTTCCAATTCATTAATTGTTTGGGTTTGCTTTATTGATTCTTGCTGTTTTATCATCTCACTTTCTTCTAGGTGCTTGATTCTGGTCATTAGGGACTGGATTTGCTTTTCAGCCTTGTCTGCCCTTGTATTGGATGCTTCGAGTTCTTTTTCCAATTGAGCAGTCTTATCTGTCAGACAGCTGATCTCTTTCTCCCATTTTTCTTTCCAGAAGGTTTCCATCTTTTGGATAAGTTCCAGTTTGAGATCTTCCAGAGCTTGTTGATAGTTTCCATTTTGGGAGGCGTGTTCTGAATTTTTTTGGATTTCCTCTTCATTCTCCTCTTTCCCTTGGGTACTTCCACCATAAAAGTTTTCAATAGTCACTTTTTTCCCTTTCTTCCTGGAGGCTTGATTTTGGGCCATGTGAGCCATCCCTTTGGTGGTTTTATTTCCCTTTCCTTTTTGGTCTGGGGTCTGGGTTATAAGAGTGGTTTTCCTGTGAATTTAGGTTGCTTCAGACTAGTTCTTCCCAGCCTCCGAGCCCAGGTATTCAGCTCCGCCCAGATAATCCGTGCGCCTTGTTCAGCGCAGCCCGCCCGAAGTCCGCTGGCTTCTCCAGTGAAAGCGCCCTGAGACGTTTTTTCCTGGCAGTCCCCAGATCCCAAGGACCCTGGAGTGCCCCCCCAGACAGAGACGCTCCCCACTCACTCGCTGTCCCGGTGAGCGCTCAGGTAGCTCACTCTGGTTTAGTGGGGGAGGTGGGGTGGGGGAAGGGCGGCTCAGTTCACTTTTCTGTGCAAGCTTTTCCTTCTTATTTTAGTGTGGAAATGTTCAAGCCCCACGTACCTTTGCCTCTGTGGGGTACTGGGGAGTCCTTCTGTTCCTCCAAAGGTGATTTTATGCTCCTTTGATGTAGTCTATTTCGTTCGGTGCTGGGGAGAGGAAACGTGCCGCGTCTAGATTGCAGCCATGATTACCCGGAAGTTCTACTCCCCTTCTTGATAAGACTATGAGGTTTAGATGAGTGGGCAGTCACCACTTGGCCACAAAGCTGCCAAGGATAACATCTCTTTTTCATATAGACATGTAACAGACAACATTTTTAATAATTTTTTTAACATTTCCTTGAGAGTCTGTGGGCTGAAGGCTTAAACTATTAACAAGAATTTCCTATAGAAGGCACTATGGTATCAGTTATCCAATGGCCAAGGCCCTATAATTCTCTCAACTTGATTAAGAACTTTATTAATACTTTTTTTGTGGGGTTCTAGGACAATTCCTTAATATCTAGTTGATATTTTGTGACATATCGTTGGCCTTTAGTGATGATATCAGCTGAAATGGGGAGGGAAACGTCTTCCCTATCATATTCAAAATACATTGAAAGTATGAATCCCTGTAGGACTATAATCCATTTTTATTGTTGCTATTATTTGGGGGACATAAGAGGAGAAAGAGTCATTCATAGCTATACCTGCCCTTTTAAACTTACCCAACCATTCTCCACTGCCTATGGTGCCTTGTTGTTAAGGTGTAAATAGGAAGTAGAAGCTTACCTAAAAGATGGGCTTCTTCAGCTCAGTAATGTAGGACTAATAATTCATATTTACACAGCATTCTTTGGTCTGCAAAAGGATTACCACCACCCTATGATGTAAGTAATTTGGGTATTATTTACAGATGAGAAAACTGAGACTCAGATCTGAAATGATTTGATAAGGTCATACAGAAAGTATTAGAGATGAGAATTGAACCTAGGTCTTATTGACTATATGACTGGTGCTTTTTCCATTATTCACAGCTAAGAGGTGGTGCTATGTGAAGAAACCAAAATAAAGTTATAAAAATGATTTCTCTAAATACCAAGCAATACTCAAATAGAAACCAAAAGAAATAAGATGTTAGGAAAGGGAGACCACTGAATCATAGACTCTTAGTAAGGCTGGGGTCCCCAGGAGCCAATCTGTACTTGAATAAGAAATCCCTTTAAAATAACTATGTTATCTCCCATCCTTTGGTTGAAGACCTTGAGTCACAGGGGTATCATTACTTTCAAAGGGGGCTTGTTTCACTGTAGGGCAACTATAAACTGGTATTAGCTTTTTATGAAAAGTCTAAATTTTCTTCCTTGCGACTTGTACACTTCCTCCTGATTTTGCCCTTTTGGACCAGGAAGAAAAAAATATTATCGTGTTATAATAAGACAAGCTTTCATAGGCTTCAACAAAGCTGTCACATCACTCCTTGGACTTTTCTTGGATACATAAATACATAAATACACCTTGTGTCCTCAAAAGCATTATAACCTCCCTTATCCTAAACCCAAAGAGTCTTAGTGCAATCTAGGATCAAATGATCATTTGGGGGCTGCCATCATAATGAGCTTTAAGTTCCATAAAATTCCCAGATTTTTTTCAGATGGATAGTGACCTATCAAAACCATTTGTTTCCTGTCCTTGCAAAGTTTATTTTAAACCCCAAGGTCTGAGACTTAAACATCAATCTCTATTAAATTTCACTTTAACCAGTTCAGTCTCATATTCTTGTCTGGGGGCATTAAACTTAAATAGGAATGGTTCCCTGAAGCTGTAGTGTGACTTAGAAAACCACAAATTAACATTATCTAGATTGTATTGTGTTTTGTTTATTTTGTTAAACATTTATTTATTTTGTTAAACAAAACATTTTGTTAAACATTTTGTTAAACAAAATTTCTGAATTACATTCTAATCTTCAGATAGCAGTTTGATATTTCTGTTCTGGCCTGTTGAGAACTTAAAAAAATTCTGACTGTTATTTAGTAAGACAGTTATCCCTCCTAGATTTGTATCTTTAGTCAATTTGGAAAACAAACCATCTATACCTTTATTTAAGTCTCTGTAAAAATGTTACATAAGCAGAGCCCAGCATTTATTTCTCGGGAACTCCACTGGAGATTTTCTTCCAAGTTCCCATAGGCTCATTATTCTTTTTTTGGGTCTGTATCTATTTGAATATCCACTAATAGTATAATCATCAAGCTCAGAGTTGTGAAATTCTAGGCACTAGCAAAACTTCTGAGTTGGTCCAACCAGACTAAAATTTAATTGGGAAATGCTTAACAAACTCTATTAAAAAATACAACAGGACATAGATAATGTTAATTTGTGCTTTCCCAAGTCAACATGTAGCCTCCAGGGATCTCTTTCTTCTCTTTGACTTTAACACCAGGGATCTAGCCCACATCTCTCAATTTTTTTCTCCTACAAGAATAATATAAGAGATTGTCAAATATTTTACTAAAAATTAGGACAATCATTTCTATAATATCCCATTCTTCTACCCTGTCATAAAAGGAAATTAGGTTAGTTAGAAATGACCAGTAATATGGCATGTGTACTTGGAGGACGAGGACCTCTGGTGTAAGGACTTGAGTCCACCTCATCCATGGTTCTAAGAAGCTAAGCATAGTAATGGCCATACTTTGGTAAACTATCTCAGGAGATGGGCTAAACCAGGTTGAGGGTAACTAATGGGCCTCAAAATGTTAGTGACTCAGGCAGATGTCTACTAAGCATGTGAAGACTTCCCCTGGGGGGAAAAGACAAATGAGAACAATTTATTCCAACAGTGAAGGCCAGTACCTGAAGCAGGTACTGTGGAATGCTTGGAGCTTGGTCAGATGCCAAAGTCATCCACTGCATCCTGGACCATGATCAGTTATTGTGGCTTTTGTTTTGCCACTGGACTTCCAAAGAGAGGGTGAGGCTGATGACTGTGCAACTCTGCCTCAGTTAAATCCAACTCACACTCAAGTTATCACCCCATGATGTCACTAGTTGTCTTCGAAAACAAAGGATGAACAACAACTGGTTTTGATAAAGATATCTGTGTTTTTTCTTGCAATCCCACTTTCTTTTCTGAATATTTCACCAAGTATCTCTCTCTCTCTTTTTTTTTTACCAAGTATCTCTTTGATAACACGTTCTAGTATTTTTCTAGGAACCAAAGCCAATCTCTCTGGCTTATGATAGTTTATGTACTACATTCTCTTTCCTTTTTTTGAAAATTAGGACAATAGTTCTCTCCTCTTGTCCTGTGGTACCTCTCTAGTTCCCAAAAAATGAAGATCACTGTGGCTCAGTAATCTTGCCAGACACATTCAGTTATCTTGGGTGGAGACTGAAAAGCTCAGTTCATTTCAATGACATTGAGAAATTTTACAGGAGTTTTCCTGTTTTGTTAAAAATTGAAGTACCATTTGAATAGCCTGAGGCATATCTATTCTGACCCTTACTTCTGCACAATGACTTCCAAATGCAAAAGGCTACCCTTGGGCAAAACCATGAAGGAAGCCAAGTTTGTTCCTAGTGCCCAGTTCCCGCCCCTGGTGTTTCCTATGGCTTTCTTTTCCCCCTTTAGGTGCCCTGCCCTCTAGGCATTATTCCCAGAATACCCTTTCCCTCTTCTTCCCCCTCAACTATAACATTGCATTTGGTCTGGTTCTATTTGGTCCATGAATTGTGGATCCTCTTATATTTTAGAATGGCATCCCTCCCTCTCTAGCCTCAGCTCCAAACACACACACATACACTCGCTCCCTCGCTCTCTCTCTCTCTCTCTCTCTCTCTCTCTCTCTCTCTCTCTCTCTCTCTCTCTCTCACACACACACACACACACACACACACACACACACTCACACACAAATGGAAAGACCTGGGTATTCATTTGGTCCAATACTCTTCTTTTTTGGATAAGGAAACTAAGGTCTTGTGATATATTTTTTAAAAAATGCTTACCTTCTGTATTAGAAACAATACTGTGTATTGGTTCCAAGGAAGAAGAGTAGTAAGGGCTAGGCAGTTGGGGATATGTGACTTGTCCAGGGCCATATACTTCTCAGTCCACTGAGCTACCTAGTCCCACCCCCACCCCCTTGTGATATCTGATATAAAAGTTAGCCAATTGAACAAGATCATTCATGCTAATTTTCTTATGGTTGTCGAGGCATTAATTTGTTATTCCTTCCAGGAAAATTATGGTAATTTTAAAAGGACTTTTAAAAAAATCCAAAGGAATATTCAAATAGGAAAAATTTCTGGTGTATAGTAGGTGAGAGAGAAATACTTCAGGGATTGGAAATCCCTTTGGTAACTCCTTGGATAATTGCAAATGGCTAGTACAATTTAGAAGATGGGGCTTTGGGGAAGCAGAATATGTGGTGTCCTTTTTTGGGACTAGGGGTGAACGAATGAGGAATAAAGAAATCTGAGTTTGAGTTCTGGTTTTTCTACTTAGTAGCTTGCATCTTGTGCAAGTTGCTTAATTTTTCAAGTTGCTTAATTCAAACCTCACCTGTGAAATGTGGATAATATAAACACCACATTGTCATTAGGTTCTTATGAAGATCAAATGAAAAAATATGTGTGAAAGGGCTTTGCCAGTGTAAACAATGTGTATCCTTTCACAATATGATGAATGTGGAAATATGTATTGTATGACAACCATATATCATAATACTTCCTGTCATGGGGAGAGGAAATGTCCGAAGGCGGGAGAAAACATGGATTGCAAAATGCTGGAAAATGATTACTAAAAATTGTATTGATGTAAAAAAATAAAATCAATCAATAGGGATCATGTAAAAGCCATTTGTAAGGAAATTCACTATATCCAAAAATCTTTTGTTTTCCACTTATTATTTAATGTATTATTATTATTTTATAAAAGGACTTTGTATACTATAAATTGCTATGTAAGTTCACGTTATTCTTTGTTGACCTGGATAGTTCCTATATTTTTATCTGTTCCCCAGAAGAGAGTATCAGTTAATCTTTCTGTTTTTGCATAAAAAATAACTAACAAATCTGCGAATGATCATTTATCTAAAAAGGTGTTTGTTAGGACAGTTGAATAATGATAATAGAAACAATTTGAAAACTCTCAGCTTTGCCACTGACCAACTCTGGAACCTTGGGCAAGTTCCCTATTCCACTCTAGGATTCAGTTGTCTCAGCTGTAAAAGAAGAGGGTGATACTACATGACCTCAAAGGTCCTTCTAGCTCTAAATCTTTAATTTGAGAGAAGTAGTAGGTTCATATGCAGAATGAGACATATTTTTGACATGGTCAAAATGGGAATTTATTTTGGTTGACTAGACTTATTGGTTAAAAGGATTTTATTTTTCTCCTCTCCCCACTGCCCTCAAGGAACAGGGAGATGTAGGAGAGAGAAAAAATAAATGCTTGATAATTGAAAAAAATTAATAGAAAATGACACATCCCTCCCCCCCCAATCAGTCCATTATTTCAACAGTTTCTCATCCCTTCCATTGATGCCTTCTCATCCTGAGTTAATTCTAGATCATATTTTTCAACAAATCCCCTAACAGACATCTACCCAATGTTTCTGATGAAGGCTTCTCTCTTGTTCTTTTAGTATCCTCAGTGTACTAGTCTACCACTGGCTTAGTTGGTCTACTGCCTTTTAATATTGATTTGCTTTTGAATCAGCTCTTTTCTGGTAATACAAAATCTCAGTGGTATTTTTTATGCCCTTGCTTGCACATGCCATTGTTAAAACATACTGTATCCTGCTTACACTTATAACTTGCCTTCAAATTTCCCTTTCAATTTATTTGCAATGTTTTGGATTTTAAAAAATTATTTTATGAAAATATTAACCTTGATAAAACAAAAACAACCTTGACACTTCTCCTCAGATAAAATATTGCACATATATATTGAGTTAGTTGGGCTTTATGACAGGTATAGCAATAGAGTCTTATTTAAAAACCCATGGATTATCAAAGTCCTCTTAATCATAGATGACATTTATAAAGCACTCTATCAAGTATGGCATTAAACAGGAACTATCCCTATACAGACTACTTGTAAAGTGAATTGCCTCTTTATGGCAAAGTTCTACAAATGCTCCTCTTCATAGGTAACATCATATATATATATATTACATCAATTCATTGGTCACTACAAAAACTCTTTTATGAAATTCCTATAATAACAAAGAGATATATCTCATCATCCAAACTAGAAAAATAAAGTGGATGAAATAAACATATTGCTCTGATATTTTAGCATGTCTGTTCTAGAACAATGCATATCATGCATGGAGATTCCAGTGGCTTCCTATTATTTTTAAGATTAAGTATAAAACCCTCTGCTTCTTAAAGCCTTTTACAATCAGTCCATCCAATCATTTCAGGTTTCTTGTGTATTTTTCTTCTCCATGTATTCTACTATCTAGTGACATTGACTCTCTTTCTGTTCTCAGCACAAGATATCATCTACAGACTCCATGCATGTTCACTGACTGTACTTCATTTTTAAAATGCTTTCTTTCCTCAGTTCCACCTCTTAGCTTCCTGCAAATCTCAGCTAAAATCCCATCTTTTCTGATTCCCTTTAATACTCTTACCTTCTTTCTGAGGCTACCTCTAATTTACCCTGAGTGTAATTTAAAATTCACATTGTTAGCATGTTGTGCCCTCATTAAAATGAAAGCTTCTTGAGGGTGAACTGTTTTTGCCTTTCTTTTTATTCCTAGAGATTAGCAGTGTCTGGCACAAAGTAAGCACTTAACAGATGCTTGCCTACTTTTTTTTTTTTTTGTAATATGGGAAAGACAGGATTCTTGTGGCAAAAACAGAAGAATCAAGTCAATGATATATCAGTAAATGGAGCAAGAACAGCTAGACACTAATGAAAAGACAGAGAGAATAGAGAGGCTGGTCTATAAAATATGGCAGTGATTTTGATCTGGAAGTAACAAATTCTTTTGGAGAGGGACTTAGACAAAATTGAGTTTTAAACCTAAAGTACAGATGTCAAAGAAGAAATTTGGCCTTATTGTATCAAAGTCAGTACTGTTGAGAGTTGGCAACCATAAATAAGGATAAGAATGAAGGAAAAAAGCATTTATTAAGCACCTTCTATGTGTGCCAGGTACCAGGGACACAAGTATAACAGTGAGACAATGCCTGCTCTTAAATGACTTTCATCCTAATGTGGAGAAACAACATGGTAGCCATGGAAAGGAATTTTGGTCTGGGGAATCAGACTATAAAATGTATACATAAGGTGGCCTTTTTTTACACTCTTTCAAGTAAACTTGATGTTATTTATTTGAATACTATCCCAAGAACAAGCAATTAAAAAGGAGAGAGAAAAACAGAGAAGGTAAATGAGAGGGAGGGAAGTGTAGAGAGACAGAGACAAAGAGAGATAGAGATAGAGGGCACATGGAAACAAGCTGATCTTTTGGTGAATGTCTGGAAGTAAGGCTAAACACAATCTGGGGCTAGCTAAATATAGTGGAATTATCTCAGTTTGTTTCACTAATCAATGGAGTTCAACTTTTACAAAATCTCAGTGGTATTTTTCAACTTTTGAGGGGAGCACTAAAGTGGACTAATTCCCCTAAGAAGGGTACCATACATAGTATATAAATGTTCTGATTTCTGTTCCAGGGTAGGGTACAGGTTTGGTTCCCTGTTAGATAGCTGGAGGATATCAACCTACTCCTTATTCCTCAGTGTCACTTCTTTATAATTTACATGCTACATTTGATGAGTTCTCCTCTTCTGAAGTCCAACCACAAAGGGTTGATATTTTTCTGCTATTGATAGTCTCTGTTGAATTTTAATTTTTTTATCCTCAGTTCCAAGGCATAAGTTCCTTGAATAGAGAAAGTACTTGATAAATGTTTGAATTGAATTGCCTTGGTAATGTGGCTTTTGACAATGGAATGTATTATTGGAATATATGCTCTTTATTAACATGGGTATTAGTATATTTTGTTATTTTTCTCTGGGGTTGAATAAACCACCTCTTGACCAATCCCCTCTTTGAGTTTGTTCAATGAAGAGGGGTAGTCCTTTCTTTTATGCTTATAATTCCCTCTTCCTTGTTATATGATATTTGGACAATTGAAACAATATTAATTTGTCTGTTTTATTACTTTTCAAAATAACTCATTTTTGTTTTTTAGCTATGCCTTTAAGTATAATTTTTTCAAGTACATAAAAAACAAATAAATGAACACTGAGCTTTCATCAGTGATATTTTAGTATTTATGTATCTGAAATAAGTGGTGATTTTCCTTATACATGTATTTAGTGATAGTTTTTCATTTAAGCTTTAATCTTCTTCTTTTCTTGGACTTAACCTATGAGTTCCTTAGTGTAGGAAATTCCTAGTACAGAAATTCCTTTCCTGTGTGAAAATTTCTTTAATAGTTGTTGATCAGTTCTGTAACTTATAGTCTTAAATTTATCTAGGTTACTGAAAGGTTAAATAGCTTGCTCATGGTCATATAACTGATTTGTATCATGATAGGACTTGAACTCAAATCTTCCTGACTCCAAGGTCATACTTCTATCTTCTACACTTGGCTACTTTCCAGATCTAATAGAAGACACTTAAAAGCTTTCCCCATTTGTAATATTCAATCCTGAAATATTTCTAGAAGTCAGAAGAATCTATAGCATTACAGCATATCTTATAGTTGGGTAGGGTCTTTAAGGTCATCTTATAGACAAGACCTAATAAGATTTTAAGATATTTCCTAACCATTAATAACCAAATCTGTTGTGAAGAAATAGAAATCTGTGATTCTCTTTATTTTGTCTCTTAAATGTAATGAACATCTGGTGTTAGAATGAGATTGGCAGTCTAAAATAAATTTATTGAAGCATATAGTGCTATCTATGGAGAAAAACACCTAAAAGTCAAGTGTCCCAATTTACTTATTAAGCAAGTGCCTTCAATTTTTAAAATTGTTCATTAGTATTCAAATGGGATTTGAAACAAATTTATTAGTAGCATTAGAAAGAAATAATAGAAAATCACTATAAACACTGATTTAGAATGCATTACATAGTAGCATTGGTAATGTGGCTACACTAATAATGGAGAAAATAAGTTTGCTTTCACATATGTTCAGTCTCGTTTTAGTATTCTTAGTAGACATGCCCATGGGACACATTAAACAAAGGAATAGATTGTAGACTTCCTCATCATTAATATGGGAACCAGCCCATGGGTACTACAAATCCCAGAATGCAATGTTCCTTCTTCATCTAAGCAGCCATTTCAGAAATTTATGGGTTATATTTGGTCTGTCTTTTTGAACATAGAACACAAAATGCTGGGACCTGAATTTTCCACAGCACAGATTTTCATCATTTCTACAACCTTTCTGGGTTATAATATTAAATCTTAAGCATTCAAAGAATCTATTTCAACAAATGTAGTTTGGCACAATGATCTATTTATAGGCATTCAAATATTTCACTACAAAGATATAGGAAAATGGAAGAAAAGGAAGAAAAACAAAATGTCTCAAAAATGAGTTTTCTTAAAAAAACAACATTGTTCAGGCATGTTAGTGACTCTTGAAGGTGAACCCACTTCATCTGTATTCAGTTTTTTCCCCCTTAATTCTTAGCTTCAATCTTAGAATTAACACTAAGTTTGATTCCAAGGCAGAAGAGCAGTTAGGGCTGGGTAATTGGAGTTAAGTGACTTGTGTCACACAGCTAGGCAATGTCTGAGACCAGATTTGAACCTAGGACCTCCCATCCCCAGGACTGGCTCTCCATTCCCTGAACCTTCTCTCAATATTAGCCTTCTCTTATCTTTAATTTATGGAAGCTATCAGGGTCATTATCAGACCACATGAAAACCATAGAAACTATTTTTTAAAAACTGTCCAGAATTCCTTACTTTGGACAAAAACATGTTACTAATTAAGGTCCAAGTTATAGATTCATATTCCAGATGGGGCATTTATGTTTATTCATTTCTATGACCTCAGTTAATTTACAATCACTTAGCATACAAAAAACTGGCCACAGAGGGTTAAAAAATTATAGTTAGAGGGTTATATATATATATATATATATATACATATATATATATATATGTAGGGTTAAAAATTATAAAAAATTTAATACCTACAAATTTATTATAGACTCAGACTCTAGTCCTGACTGCTACTAACAAGTTGTATGGTTTTGGGAAGTCCTCCCAGCTAGAATTTTGGCAAACATTAGCCTGCCTATTATGTACTGCCTATACTCTGCCCCTTTGATCCCCATTTCCCATTGCTTAAATTGAAAGAAATATAATCCTTTCTTATTTTGATTGGTATGGCACTGAATAAATGATCTTAGACAGCATTGTCATTTTTACTGAATGGTCAAGCCAAAAATATGCAATTAAATGGAAAGACATTAATTGCTCCTATTTTGTCTGGATCACATAATCTAAAGAATTGTTTTCCTTTTACTCAGGTCTGTCTAAAATTTTGTAAAGAGTGTTTATCTCTATGTCCCTTGTGTTAAACATGCATACTAAAGCAAAAAAAGCCTGCATTGAACATGTCCAAAAATGTACGTCTCATTCCATACCTCTCTGTCAGGAAGTAGATTTTGGATGTTTCATCATCAGTTATTAAAACTGTGATTAGTCATTGCATTGATCAGATTCCTTAAGTCTTTCTTTATAGTATTATTATTATTGTATAAAATTTTCTGGGTCTTCTTAATTTTACTCTACATTTCATACAAGTCTTTGCAGATTTTTTCAGAAATAGCCTCTTGGTCATTTCTTGTGGTACAATAATATTCCATTACATTTACCATAACTCATATAGTCATTACATGATTGATAGGCAGCCCTTTAGATTCTAGTTCTTCACTTAGACAAAAAGGTATTTTGTATTTATCGATCCTTTTCTTCTTTCTTTTTTTATTGTATAGCTCTAGAAGTATTATTGCATCAAAGGATGTACATAATTTAGTGACTCTGTAAGTGCAGTTCCAAATTGCTTTTTAGAATGTTTGGAACAATTTTTAGCCTTATTAACAGTATACTAGCATATGTGTTTTCCTATAGCTCCTGAAATAATTTCCTTTTAAAATTTTTTAGCATCTTTGACAATATGATAGCTGTGTAGTGAAACCTCAGAGTTGTTTAAATGTGCATTTATGTTATTATTAATGATCTGGAGCATTTTTAATGTAGGTTATTGATAGTTCAATTTCTTCCTTTGAGAACTACCTCTTCATATTCTTTGACTATAAATCTGTTGGGAATAGCTCTTTTTCTTATATGTACCAATCAGGTCTTTATACCTTAGAAAAGACATCTTTACTAACTGAGAAACTTACTGCAAAGATTCCTACCTCTCCTCTCCATTAAGTCAACTGTTTTCCTTATAGTGTTTGCTGCTTTAATTTTCTTTATGCAAAAACAAATTTTATTTTGTTTATAATGCAAAGTGGTAGCCTCCTTCCCTTTCTCCCTCTACCAGCTTTTCAGCTTCCTTTTGTATATTGTCTCCCCCTATTTGATTGTAAGGCTCCTTAAAAGAAGTGATCATTTTCCCCCTTATTGTCTCTTCAGTGCTTAGCACAACATCTGGTACACAGGCAGTTAAGAAATTCTGTTTGAATTGAAATAAGTTAATAGGTAGAATTGTCATTCTTCATTATATTGGCCTACTCCAAACATGAACAAGTAATATTCCAATTATTCAGGTCTGTCTTTGTTTTTGTTAAATAGCATTTTTTAGCTGCATTCATGTAGATTTTGTGTGTGTCTTAATAGACTCCTCTAAATTTTAAACATTCTACAGTTGTTTTGAATAGAATTTCTTTCCTATCATTTCCTTAGTATTTTTGTTGTTAATATATAGAAAGATGATGATTTGTATAGGTTTATCATATATCCTGCTATTTTGCTAGTTATTAACTGTTTCAGTTAAATTTTTAATTGACTCTCTAAAGCTTGGTTTCTTCTTTGCCTAAGCCTATTTCCTCAATTTATTTTCTTGTCTTATTTTATCTAGTTAGCACTTTCAGCATTATATTATTCATAGTGATGATTAACATCCTTGCTTTACCCCAGATCTTATTGGAAAGGGCTCTAGTATATCACAATTACATATAATCCTGGCTTTTAGTTTCAGATGGATGCTATTTACTATATTAAGAAAAGATCCATTTAATCCAATGTGTTTTACTTTTTTTCATTTTTAAAATTATTTTTTGGATTATTTTTAATATTTTGTTTATAGCTCCTTAATATCAAGCCAACTATGTATTTCTAACATAAATATATCATGGTAATAATGTTTATTATTATTTTTAATATTTTGCTCTAGACTCTATTAATATTAAATATTATATTAAATATAATAAAATTAAAATTTTTTGTCTGTGTCTATTAATGAAATTGGTCTATAGTTTTATTTCTATTTTTATTCTTGTTTCTTTTAGGTTATTATGCCAATATTTGGATTATAGAAAGAATTTTGTAGGACCTTTCTTTTCCTATTTTTGCAGTTTATGTAATATTGAAATTGTTCTTTGAACATTTGATAGGATTCATTTGTAAATCCTTTGGAACCAGAGTTTTTTGGGAGAATTTAATTTTTGGCTTATTTAATTTGTTTCCTTGAGATTTGGTGATTTAAATTCTTCATTTTTTGGTTCTGTTGAATTTAATTTTCTAATCCATTCTATCCTCTTCTATTCTGTGAGTGAGTTATACCCCATTCACAGTAAAGCATTTTGATTAAAGGAAACTTTTACACTTTTACTCTTTTTGAGGTAAGTGCATTCTTACAAAAAAGGAAGAAAGGGAGTACTAGTGAATTAAAAAAAACATTTAAAATGATGTGATCTGATTTCTTCTTCTTCACTCTTCTCTTTCCCTTGCTCAGACCCTGATAGATACTTCATGCCCTTTTTGTCCTTTTAAACTTCCTTTCATCATCCAGCCTCCAAGGCTGGAACTGGTTTTGCCTCTGAAAAATCCTTCAATTAATTTACCTTCCCTCTTATTTACTCCTCTCCCTTCTTCCAGTCTCCCTGTTGTACTGGATATAGTTTTTCATGAACTTGTGTGCATGTGTGTGTGTGTGTGTGTGTGTGTGTGTGTGCATGCTAGCATGTATATGCATGTATTGTGTGCTCTGCTTTCCTTTGTAAATTTCAGATGAAAGTGATGCTCAAGTGATCCATTCTTCTCACTCCTATCTCCATGTTTTTGTATAGTGTTCTTAAACACTCAAATTGAGTGAAATAGAAATTTATCTTCCTTTCCTCCGTTCCTTTTCTTACCATTTTTGCCTCTCAAGAGGATCCAAACAGAATAAAACTACTCTCAGTTCCTCCATTTTTGGAACTTCTATGACCACTGATACTATTAGGGTTCTGAGGTAACACTTGTTTCTTCTTGCTCTATTAGATTGGAAACACTTCATCCTTATAGAGACCCTTTGAATTGATCAGCTATTCCTATCCTTTTATATGTCTCTTGATTAGAGTTAGCATATTAAAGATTTTACTTAACTCTGGTCTTTTCATCAGAAATACTTAAAGTCTTTTATTTTATTAAAAGTTCATTCCCCCTCTCCCCTGCACGATTATACTCCTGGTTAAGTCAATAACATTTGATCATCCCACAATGTTTCAGTTACTGTATATAATGTTCTCCTGGTTCTGCTTTTAATAAGTTCTTAATGGATTGAAGTGAATCTTTGATTTTGCCTTAGAAAAGTAAAATGTATCTAGGTATTGTTTTATGAAACAGATTATTAAAAATAAAAAAAGATTATACTCCTGGATGGAGCTCCAATAGATAAAGCTGCTAGACCCCCTCCCCTGTTAGCTTGGCAGGGTCTCAGCAATAGAACTTCAGGCTCATCTCTGGTCCACACTCCTTGCCCTGGGTACACAGAATCAGGCTTCAGGGCTAGTCCCCAAGAAGGTTTTATGATCCTGATCTAGAATCAGAAAGACATAGTTACAGATCTAGCTAGGTTCCCTTTCCTGACATAGAATTACTGGCCCTACTCCTGACCTGAGGTCTCCCTAGTGTAGCTCTTCTGCCTTTCTCCATTATTGCCAGTACCCACAGAACTTTGGTTATCTGTGTCAGTCTGGACCAGAAAAAGGCACCTATTGTGTCTCCCTGCATTTCCCGATTAATATTCGTTCTTGTACTCTCCCTCACTCTTTGTTGGAGTAGCTGTGGTAGAGAGCTAGGTTATATGACTTCCTCTTACTATATAATCTTTGCTGGTTTCTCTTTCCCCAAATTAAATTCCCTTAATCAATTATTAATTCATGTCAGAAATAAAAGTATCAACATTGTACCATTATAATCATGAATATTGCAAGGGGTCATTGGTTCACAAACCACTTAAAGCACTTCATTGGACCACTAGTCATCCAAGGAACCTGCTTTGAAATCTGTGATATAGAAGAGCTAAGTAATGTCAGCAAGCAGGTGACACCATCATAGTTTTAACTTCCAGCATGCTCCAGGACACCTCCATGACCCCAATTTGGAATACACTCTACCAAACTAAGCAGAGCCATTTAAAATTTATTAAGGGTTAGAGGGTTTATAATATGAAAAAATATTTCCCACAGCATCCCTTCAGAGAGACGTTTTTACCTGATATGCAGTATAATCCTGTCCCCTTTATGCAGAATATGGAACAGTAGCTGAAACAGGCCAGGTGATTACCATCTTCTGCTTAGCCTTATAATGAATTCATTCTCTAATATTTTTTATTCTCAGTTCCATCTCTGTCATGAGGCTTTCCTGTTTTCTTGTTTTCAATCCTTATTACAATTGGTATCAGGAGAGTGAGTTATCCTAGAATATTAAAATATGTAATATGGATTTTTTCTTCTCCTTAAACATTCTTAAAATAACACCTGCAAATAAGAGGAGAAATCATAACTAAGTTAATCCATTTTCATGATAAAGAGTAAAAGATGAAAAATATGTACAGGACAAAGTTAATCAACCCTCCTGATAATCTGAAGAATGTCAGAGGAGGAGGAAGCAGCCCAGAAATTATGACTCTCATGACAAAGTAAGGTGAGTGCTACACAATGGAGCTGACTCTCATGGTGGCTTGGGTGTTGTGATTGTATAGTTCAGACTGAACATTGGAGCAGCACACAGAGCACCTATTGGATAGACGTCCCCAGAGCAAGCTTCAGTGTTCAGCCTAATCTGCAGCAGAATCTGATTTGAGTTATCCATGAATAGCATTTACATGCTAGATAAGTCATGCTGGCACTCCTTTGAATGTCTGAAAAAGTTTCATTATGAGGTTTTATTTCCTTCTTTTATCTGGCAAGAAAGTGCATTGGATGCATGATAGGTTATCGAAGGACGCTGGAAATGTGTGTATAATGCCCAGTCTAATACAATTTGGGGCTGGAAGAGCTAATTGAGAAATTTGTTCTTTAAAGTATAAATAGCACTGTATGGTTACAAAGCATCTTATATACATTACCCTTCCTATTGTCACAGCAATCCTATGAGATAGAGAGTGCATTATTATCCCATGTTTACAAGTGAAGAAATGGAAGGTCAAATTAAATGCTTTATTCAAGGTCACAAGTTAATAAATGGGACTTGAACTTGAGTGTTCTTACTCTAAATAATTTATTTTCACTCTACACTGATTTAAAAGTCTTTCTACTCTTGAATTGAATTTTTGTCTTTATATCCATAGTCCCTGGCACATGGTAAGCCCCAAAAGATTTTTTTAGATCGTTAGAATTGTACTCTAATATGGTGTCTGAGCATATTCTTAGGAAGTTGGAGCACTGGAAGAAAAGACCTTGAAACAGAACTGTCTCAGCTTCTAAAACCTGACTTCTGTCTCGTAGCTTTATGTTTATGAAAAATCAGTATTAGGGGCAGCTAGGTGGTTCAGCAGATTGAAAGCCAGTCCCAGAGACAATAGGTCCTAGGTTTGAATCTGATCTTGGACACTTCCTAGCTGTGTGATCCTGGGAAAGATATTTAGCACCCATTACTTAGCCCTTGCTGGTCTTCTGCTTTAGAACCAGTGCACAGTATTGATTCTAACACAGAAGATAAGGGTTTAAAAAAGAGAAAAATCAGTATTATATTTTCAAATTAAAAAATTAATAGACCCCTATTGCATTTTGGCATAAATTTAGACTCTTAGAAGTCACCTCAGATGCTGAAAAATTATTTGACTTGCCAATAGTCACATAGGTGGTACAATAATTATTTCTACTATTAAAAACATAATTAAAATATGTAATAAAACACATACAATATATAGAACATATATTATATGTAAAATATATAACATTATATAAAAAATAAAGTAATAATAAAATATATACTCTAACAATAAAATAACTATCATTTATTTAGTGCTTTAGGTTTTGCAACATGCTTTATAAATATTACTTCATTTTATCTTCACAATAAACCTGGGAAGTAAGTAGGTGTTATTATTATCCCCTTTTATAGATGAAAAAACCAAGGCTGGCAAAGGTTAAATGACTTGTCTGACATCATGCATAGCTAGTAAATGTCTGAGATGTGATTTAAAGTCAGGCCTTTCTGATTTCAGGACTAGCACTCTATGCAATTATACAACCTAGGTGCCTATTGGGACTCAGAGGACAGGACTTGACCTCATGTTATATTTCCATTTTTAAAAATTATTAATAACTTGATTTTTACATAAGAATTTCTCAATATTTCCTTTTCCTTTCTCTACCTAGAAAACCATGCTTTATGAAACAAAATGGGATGAAGGGATTAGGAATACATAGGTTGCATGGATAGAGAACTTTAAAATTGCAAAGCAATATTATCTCTTATTATTTTCATGACAATCCTGAAATATAGGTGATTTGATTTCCCTGTTTTACAGATGAGGAATCTAAGTCAGGCTAGTGAAATTACTTGTCCAGGCGTTCTGAGATTAGATTTGAACTCAAGTCTTCCTGACTCTAGCCAGGGTCAATGTTCTATCCACGGAGGCATCTAGCTGCCTCTAGCCAATATAGCAACTAAATTTTATGGCATATGTAGCAAAGAAGAGGAGGGACTGTGTCTCCATATGCCTTCTTCAGAGAGAAGCTTAGCCATTGTAATTTGATAGCCTCAGCTCAATTTATTTATTTGTGGTTATTTTCATTTATTTTGTTTTAGTTGTTGTTTTCTTACCATTGCTAACTCCCCTTTATGCTTGTGCTACTTTTCAGGGTTAAGGCAAAAAAAAATTACCCAAAATGTATCTGTTGAAATGTTTGAGTAAATTAATGTTTAGCCAATTTACTTCAAATTCAGTGGAGATGTTCTTTGGACGATAGCCAGAAAGACCTCTATTCAAAAGCTGGGCAGAGCCTGCTGGAATCTGTGTTCTGTTGGCCTCAGTTGTTAACAATCCACCTGAGTAGGTTGGAGTAGAGTGGTTTATAGTGGTTCCTCACCAGTAGGCTGACCCCTAGGAGATGGAATTTTCATCCACAGCAACTAGGAGGATCATCTTCAAAAGAGTAGAGGATTTCTGACCTGCCTCATTAGAGGGAGTCCTCAATATCCATAGAAGTAAAATTCTGGGCTTTGGAAACAAATTAGGTCTGACTTGAGTTCTTGGTCTGGGTTACTTCGTACTTCATGATTTCACTATTTTTTTCTCTTGGTCCAGGCTTTGGAAGATCGGGTGTGGGACCTATTACAAGAGGCAGACAAGGTAGCAGAAGAGAACAAGGACCAGAGTCAAGTCTATGAGGCCATGGCTGAGACTCTAGGTGATGCCTGGGCAGCCCTCGTCACTGTGCTAGAGAGGAGAAGAGAGCTCCTGAAACTGACTTCAGAATTTTTTGAAAATGCGCTAGAGGTTTGTGTTGGAAAACTCCATTTCTGTCTGTTTCACACAAGGACTAACAAACTAAAATTTAAAAATATTTTTGCTCTATAATTTTTGCAAATGAGCATTTTGTGAAAAGCACCAATATGAAGCACATTTTTCTTCCCATAGTTGAAGAATAATGTTATCGAACCCAGACTTGGTGATGTATAGTAGTAAATGTAGACATTCAGTATAAAACTGGGTAGTAGGGATTGTGTTTTCTCATCTTTGAATGTGGTAGGGCGTGAGAAGAAATTACATTCCTAGGTTCCATTTTTCTTTGGAGCTTCTGAGCTATACAGATGTGGTGACTTATTCCCTCCTGGATTGGGTGAGGAGGTTCCCATGGAATAATAGAATTTCTCTTTCAGGTAATTTCCATACTTGTTTAGACATTTTCAAAATATTATGATGAATGTATAATGATCAACTGTGAGTGACTTAACTATTATCAACAAGGCAAGGATCCAGGACAACCCCAAGAGACTGACTTCTTGGAGATGGGAGCGAGTTGGGAAGGAGAGAGAAAACATAGATTGCAAAATATCAGGATGTGAATATTGAAAAATTATATAGGAAAAATCTAGAAAAATGTATTATAATAAAAAACATGATAAGAAAAAAAATAAGTCTTTCCCTCCAAGGCAGAAACAACCTTCTTTTCCTGCTGTCTGACTCATAGAACTTTGATACTCTCATTCCATTTGGATAATGTTCCATGTTGATTATTTGTAAATGTGTCTTATTTTTCTTAATAGATTGAAAGCTTCATGAGATCAGAGACCCTGTCTCTTCAGAGCCTCAACAATGTCTAACATAAATAGTCTGCTTGCATTTATAAGTACCTACCATGTGCCAGGGACTTTGGTAGATGCTGGAAATTCAAACACAGAGAGTGAAATGATCCCTTCTCTTAAGGAGGCTATATTCTAATTGAGGAGAAAAGAAATATATACACATATATGTTATATGTATTTAAAACACACACAGATGTGCATGTAAGTACAGAATAAATATAAAGAGAATCAGTATAGGGTAGTTAGAAAAGGAAAACCACTAACCCTAAATGAGTTCAGGAAAGAATTCAAGTAAAAGGTGGTGTTTGAGCTACATTTTGATGAAAAAGATTTCTTTGAGTGGAGATGAAGAAAGAATTCATTCCAGATTTGGTAGATGGACAGTACAAAGGCCCAGAAATAGGAGGAGATGGAGGACCAAGTGTGAGAACTGGAGAGAAAGCCACTTTGGCTAAATAATAGAGTGGAGGGAAAGTAGTGACACACCATGGGGCTGAAAAGATAAGTTAGGGCCAGGTGGTCAAAGATTTTAAAAGGAAATGGGGGCTGGGGGGCAGCTAGAACCTAGCAGAGTAGATAGAGCTCCAGGCCCCAGATGCTCCTAGCTGTGTGATCAAGGGCAATTGCTTAGCCTTAACCATTCTTCTATCATGGCACTAGACAGATGCTAAAAGAAACAGTTTATATTTGATCTAATGAGCAATAGAGAGCCACTTGAGTCCTTTATGTTAATAAGTAGACATATAAAATTGCCTACTTATATCAAGTAGGTGCTTAATAAATACTGAAATGAAATGCAAAAATAACAGTTTACACTAAAGAGTATTTTCTTAAGGGTTGTGGCTAAAAGTTTCATTCTTAGCATTAATGAAACTAAAAGAAAATATACTTAACTGCCTCTCCTCTATTCTCCCTCCTACCTTACCTTGTTTCTCTTTAATTCCCATGACTCTTTGAGCTTCCTGATTCAAAATGTGAGTCTCTTTAAAAGCATTATAAATGGGAAATGTCATATTTTAAAGAAAGACAGTTATTGGGAATTTCATTTTTAACTTTCCTGTCAAGTTGGCAGCACATTTATTTTGATGTGAGATTGCTGTTTCATTATGATAAAGTACCAGCTTCAAAGAATATGACATCCTCAAATTCAAAAATCAGGACACAGATCCCAAATATTGAAGCTTAGAGGATTAGTTATATGAAATAAAGACTTTGAGGAGGCATGCTCATGTGTCATGAGCTTGTTTAACAACAAGAAAGGACAGCAGAAACTTTAGACTGTTTCAAAATTTGTTT
This sequence comes from Monodelphis domestica, assembly GCF_027887165.1. Lineage (NCBI taxonomy): Eukaryota > Metazoa > Chordata > Mammalia > Didelphimorphia > Didelphidae > Monodelphis > Monodelphis domestica. The sequence goes on along the minus strand of NC_077230.1, from coordinate 191,979,441 downwards.
TTGACAATTTGAGTATAGGTCTAAGAATCCACTTATTTTGTAGCCTTTGTTAGGATAACTTACATTCTTTCCTTTTCCCCCATTCTGGCTTTCCTTTATGTGAAACACACGTTCACATGTACTTGGTTATATACATACTTGATTCTTTTCATATTAGCAAGTGGGTCTGTGTATATGTAATTTAGAAATATTATATCTATTTTATATTATTAACATAGAATATATATATCTATAGTATTCAAAATTTCACTTAATTCCATAGATAATATGTACATATATTTCTTAATTTTATTTTCATTTCTCTCCTCTCCTCTCTTCTGGGGGGACAAAAACATGGAGATGGGAAATTGAGAGAAATATGTGAGCAACAGGAAAAAAATGAGTTTACTTGATTCTGAAATAAGGTAAAAAAAAGATAGATTGGAAATAGTTTATAAAGGACCCTAAAACCTAAATTGAGTAGCTTATTTTTTTATCCTAGAAGCCATAGGAACCTGTCAGATTTGTTGAGTAGAGGTGAGGCATGGTTAATCTGAGCTTAAGAAAAATTACTTTGGGAATAGTATGAAGAATCGACTGGAGTGAGAGATTTGAGGCAGAGAGACTAATTGGAGGCTGTGACAATAATCTCAGTGAGAAGTGAGTCTGTATTAAAAGGGCTCCTATGTGATGAGAGAAGGGCTCAGATGTGAGAGATTTTGTATATGTAGAAACAGCAAGATTTAGTAAGTACTAGCATATGCAGAATGAGGGTGATAGAGGAATCTCATGCCAGGGAGGTTGGGGACTTGAGAGATACTGGGAGTATAGTGGTGTCTTTGGCAAACCAAGAGAAGTTTGGAAGTAAGATGGGTTTGGGGGGAAGGAATAGATAATAATTTATTTTCAAGGAAACGAGGTGAAGGGAACAAAGGTCATTAAGCATCTACTATGTGTTATGCACTGTGCTAAGTGCTTTATAATTATCTCATTTTATTCTCACAACAAACCTGTGAAGTTACTGCTATTAATTTCCTCTTTTTACAGTTGAGAAAATGGAGGCATACAAGAGGTGTTTTTTTTTTTAAGTTACTTGCCTAGAGTCACATAGTAATATGTATCTGAGGTTAGATTTGGATTTGGTTCTTCCTGACTTCAGACCCAATCTTCAATCTGTTGTGCCATATAGCTTCTGAATTTGAGGTGTGTCTAGCATGTCCATATGAAAATGCAGTAGGTGCTGGGTACTGTGAGACTGAAGCTCAAAGGTGAAAATGGAGCTGGATATATAGATCTGTGAGTTATCTGCAGAGAGATTATAATTAAAATCATGGGAGTTGATGAGGTCACCAACAGAGAATATAAAGAGAGAAGAAAGAATGCCCTGGGTTTGGAGTAAACTGACAGTTTCAGGATGTGATATTGTTTTTCAATTTTTTTGTTAAATATTTCCTAATTACATGTAAAATATGTTTAACATTCATTAAAACTTTTTTTGTTCCTAAATCTCTCCCTTCCCTTTCCCTTCCTTGACAAGGCAAGCAATTTGTTATAGATTATACGTATGAAGTTATATAAAACTCATTTCCACATTAACTTTATTGTAAAAGAAAATGCAGACAAAAACTACCAAGAAAAATAAAGTAAAAAAAGTCTTCTTCAATCTGTTTTCAGAGTTAATCAGTTCTCTCTCTGGAAGTGCATAACATTTTCATCTTCAGAATTGTCTTAGATCATTGTCTTGATCAGAATTACTAAGCCTTTCATAGTTGATCATAATTCCAATATTGCTCTTACTTTGATTAATGTTCTCTTGGTTCTTTTCACTTTGCTGTGCATGAGTTCATATAAAATCTTCCCAGGTTTTTCTGGTCTTCCTTCCTCACATTTCTTATAGCACAATAGTATTGTATCATGTTCATATACCACAACTTGTTCAGTCATTCCCCAATTGCTGGGCATCCTCTCAATTTCTAATTTCTTGTAATCATAAAAAGTGCTGCTAGAAATATTTTTGTACAAATGGGTCCTTTCCCCCTTTCTGTTATATTTTCTTAGCAAGAAAAGGAAATAACAAATAATTTTCTAAAGATGGGAGCCTCAATATTGAGGGAGCTTAGGAGGGACTTCATGTAGGACGTAGTACTTGAGTTGAATCTTGAAGAAATCCAGGGATTACCAGAGGTGGAAATAAAGTCTTCCAGAAATGATCAAAATGCAAAGGCAAAGAGGTGGGAAGTAGGCTCTCATGTACAAAGAATAGCAAGAAGGCCAGTGTGGTGGGAAATAGAATGCATATCACAATAGTAAGACCTTGGTGAAGGTACAAAATAGTGGAATTTTTTTCCTTCAAATGACCTTTTTTGCATTTTTCTTTTCTAGTTTGCAATGAAAATAGACCAAGCTGAAGACTTTCTGCAGAACACTCAAGAGTATGAGAATGCTGAATCCTTAAAATTGCTTCTTCAACTCCATGAACACCATTCTAAAGGCAAGAGATACATTTATTAACACTGAGTTCTTCAAAAGAGCAAATGTGGAATACAGACTTATGGCACTTTTCAATTCTTTTCTTCTAAATATCATGATTAATGTATGGTTCTGATCATAGCAATAGAGCTAACTAAGACTTCCACAAGAGACTGTAGTTATTTTCAGTGAATGATTATTGTAAGGTTCAATTAAGCAAAACCAGTTTTACATAAGATCTCTGGAGAAGGAATAAGTCCTGTTTCATTTAGAAACTAATGTAGCCTTCTATTAAAAAACAACAGCAGCAAAGGCATGTGGATTTCACTTCCCATCTTTCTACACATTTAGGCATGAAAATCTAGAAAAAGATAGCAAAAACTAAGTTTTATATTCTTTGGGGATTAAATTTAGTTGTTTTAATCACATGGGGGTTAGGGGGCAGTGATCAAGGGGATTTAAAATGCTGGCATGTATCTTCTAAATTTTGGTGCCGTAAGGTAATTCCTCTAGTTTTGTTGCTGAGTGGGATGGAGAGGTTGTTAGTCAGAGTCCTCTCCTTTCAGTTCAATCCCAATCACACTGAAATATTCTAAAATGCTGTTTTTAAGGACCTTAAATGGTGCTATCAGTGATTATTTACCATTTGCTAATCATCATGTAATTAGGAAGTTTCAAAGAGCAGAGAAGGTAATTTTTCCTGTACAGATTTTGAGAACCCAACATGCCTATGTGTAATTTTGTCTGACTGTCGTTGTTCAGATCCTTGTCACTGGCTGGGACTATAAATAACATGCAGGGTTCAGTATTAAAATGGGAAATTATGCATTTCTATCAGATTGCAGAAATCTAGTTGGGTTTAAGGAGGAGGAAGCTGAATCACATGAAATTCCACTCAGGAGACTGAAGAGTGAATCGGGCTCAGGTAGCAGAGACAGATTCTATAGTCACAATTCAATCTTTATTGGGCTGACACACTCATCACACAGCAAATTTAACACGGGAGACCTGACAGTGATTGATGCTTTTACTGATAAGAGCTTCATAACTGAGGCCATCAAAGACACGTTTTTGTCAGATAGATAGGAGACCTGGGAAGAGACAGACTTTCCCCAAAGGGTTTGCGGATAGAGGTGGAATGCTGGAAATTAGTCACTGATGCTTCTTTGTTCCCCTCCTTCCAAATGTATTTCCTTTTGAGGCAACAATGAGCCACTTTGCATGGAGCCTCTGGTGTGGATTGAGGAAAGCAGCAAGCAGTCCAGGCTCCCCAGACTGACAGCAGAAAAGAACGCCCTTAATTTTAGTGTCATGGAAGCAGGGCAGAAGGACCTATTGGCTTCTCTGCAGTCTCAACAATGGATGGAATGTTGGTTGAGGGCAAATGCCAGGGCTAGTTTTCCGATGACTAAAGGGCTCTTTAGTCATAGACCCGTAATCCTCATGGGGCAGTTGAAATAGGTCTACTGAAGCAGAGTCCGAAGCAGTAGAGCCTAAAGAAGACACCCTTGGCTTAAGAGCCAAGGGGCCACTAATGGGAAAACTTTAAGCAGACATCTTCATTTGCCTCATCGTTTCCATTTGTAAAATGGGAATGATAAGACTATCTTAATGGGATCTGAAGAGAAGTTAACTACTTGGTGGTGATAAAAAAAAAATCATATCCAAGAACAGAATTTTGAATTTGGCTTTTTTTAAGGGCTTGAGAAACAAATTACTTAAGTCATCCCTTAAACCTTTTACTATCAGCAATAGCACAATTCTGAGATGTTGCTGAGTAAGTCATGAAGGCTTGGCATGATACGGCTACAGAATATGATGGTATAAATGTTGTAAAGGCAACTGAAATGGCTGAATAACAACAACAAAAACTTTAACAAACAACCATGTAAATGTATAAGAATATCCTACACCTCAACTAAATGGTTTCCTTAATTCACTCAATTATGATGTTCTAATCCTCAACAGTGCATGTTATTTAGGATAGAAAAATCCTCAAAATAACCTCAAATATATAAAATTTTTTAAATAATTCATAATGTTTAGATAGTCATATAAGTTAATTATTATTTTCAATTCTATTAGATAAGTTTTATTGATACCTTTTGTTTTTATATCTGTCATTTCTAATATATTTATAATCTTCACCTCCAGAATAAACTGCCCATTATAATCAAGATAGTTCAGCAAAAACAACTGGTAGTATGTTTCTGGCATTGTATATAACATTCTGGTTATTTGGTTCCCCTTGCCTTTGCTGGAGAAAAAGGAGGAAAATAAAAATCATAAGAATTTAAAAGAGAAATTGCAAATCTCTTCCTTTATTGATTAAAGCAGAAAATTGCAATAACTTACTCAGATTCACAGATGCTTAGAGCTGAAAGGAAATTTAATGACCTAGCTTTCCCTCTCCAAAAGTACTTCCACATACTTGAGTATTGTGTGAGGTGTAGGTTGGATCTCACTGTCATTTGGTTTGCCATCTCTTTTTCTTCCAGAACTCTTAGGACGATCCCTAACCCTCCTAAACAAAAGTCAACAACTGACTGAATTCATAGAAAAATTCAAATGTGATGGACCTAATGTGAACTCTGAGTTGATTCAGGGAGCTCATAGCAGCTGTTTGAAGATTGACAGCCTTCTTGAATTGCTACAAGACAGAAGAAGGCAGTTGGACAAGTATCTGAAACAGCAACGCCAGGAGCTGGAGCAGGTGCTGCAGATTTGCCAATGGGATCAAGAGGAAAACCAGGTATTTATCCTACAAGGGATTATGACGATGAATGGCCTCAGCAGAAAGCCATGGGGATTAATGCCTGGAATAGTTGTGTTCAGGAGAGTTTTCTCCATGTTTCTTGGTTATTTAAACCATTTGTCATAAAAAAAAAATTGAGTTTTGTTTAGCGGCCAACTGTTGAGTACCTCAGAAATATGTTTATCTTTCAACACATGTGGATGAGGGGTGCTCAAAATGTAATAGGTTTTGCAAAGTATTAAAAATTGATTTGGTACATGCGCAGTGAGCATACATGGAAAATCAAGCTTGGCCAAAATGATATAATTTTACCTTCCTGTTTTTCAGGCCATTTGGATTAAAAACAAATCAACAAAGAAAAAATAAATTATATCAAAATGATTATATTATTTTACCTTAATATATTATAGACCTTCTTAACCTTTTTCTGTGTGTGACAGATATCTTTGGCAGGCTCATGAAACATATCACCCCCACTCAGAACAATGTTTTTAAATGCATAAAATAAAATGCATAGAATTATAAAGGAAACTAAAAGTTAATGGAAATGAAGATGCAATTATTTTTCTAGTCCAAATTCATGGACACCCTGAAATGGATACCCTGTGGCCTCTAAGTTAAGAAATCCTGATCTTAAAGTTTGAGGTGAAGCAGAGAAGAATTTTCCATACTATAAAATGAATGATTTAAGGGTATTTTTTGCATTTAAGAAAGTTAAGAATATATAAAAAAATAGAAAAAGCAAATACATTTTCATTAGAAAATAAAAAGTCACTGATGCCTCAAAATACAAAACCAAACATTAAAGACTTATAAATGCTCTTTAGTTTAAGTGATAATTATGTTTTCTTAAGTGCTGGAGATTTTCATTAAGTTCATTCTTTGGCTGCCCAATTGCTCATTGCATTTCTTCTTCATAAGAATGTTAATCTTAGCAGTTAGGTGCTTGTTAAGGTCTAGGAATGTATTGTGGGCATGATCATGGTCAGAGGATCACACAAATGACATCCCTATCTTTTGTAGCCTTAACATTTCTTCTCATGCAATGGAGTAATAATTTCTGAGGTCAAGGAGCCTATTTCCCTCCTGAGTGTTCTGTTAAAGCAGATTATTTATTTTAGTGGGTGAAAGGGGATATAAACCACTTCCCTAATGGCCTTGTGAAGTGCTTCTACTAGAGCAATGATTTTTGAAGGAAAACTAGTGTGATCAAATATGACTAGAATTACTGAACCACAGAATATCAGAACTGGAAGGAGCCTTAAGAAGTCATCTAGTCTTGATTATATGAAATTGAAATGCTTCTGCAAAAACAAAATTCATGTGTCTAGGATAAGAAATGAAAGGTTCAAATGATAAAACCTCTTTGTATAAAATTTCTTAGAGAAGGATTTGGTATCCAAGATGTATAGACAACTAATATATATATATATATACATATATATATATAATATTTAACACACACATATATATGTATATATTTACACACACATTCATGCACATATATTTCTTGGCTTAGTGAATTTTTTTTAAACTCTAATGAGTTTAATAATGAATAGCTAGTTGGCATGGTGGATAAAGGGCTGGTTCTGAACTCTGGAAAACTCATCTTCCTGAATTAAAATTTGGCCTCAAACACTTCCTCGCTATGTGACCCTGGGCAAGTCACTTAATCCTGTTTGCTCAGTTTCTTCTCTGTAAAATGAGCTAGAGAAGAAAATGGCAAACCACTCCAGTGTCTCTGCCAAGAAAACCTCAAATGGGGTCATGAAGAGTCAGACTTGACTGTAATTGCTGAACAATGATAAAAAAAAACTAATGACTATAAAAATTTATATATGTGGGTATATATATATATATATATGAATGCATGTATATATATACAAATACATGTATGCATATGCATGTTTTAGAGCTATGAATCAGTATAACCATTTTGGAAAGTAATTTGGAGTAATGCAATTAAAGTGATTAAGAGGTCCATATCTTTTGACCCAGAGATTAAACTATGCTTATATCCCAAGGAGGCCATTGATAAGAAATATAATCATAGCAATATTTTTGTGATGGAAAAGGATTGGAAACAAAGTATAAGCTCATAGATTGGATAGTGGCTAAATAAATTATGGCACAGGAATATATTGGTAGATTACAGTGCAGTAAGAAATAGTGATGATGATGAATACAGAGAAGCATAGAAAGATCCATATAAAATGATGCAGGTTTAACTAAGTAGAACTAAGAAAACAATAAATGCAATGACAACAACAATGTAAGTGAAAAGAATAGCCACAAAACAATAAAATATGAATATTGTGACATTATTGTGAATAAATATGGCACCAGTGAGGAGACATGAAGAGGTTTCCCTCATCACCTTATTCCTTTGAAAAAGGTTGTAGATATAAAAAAATGGTACATTGTATACATTTTCAGACTTTCAATTTATTGATTATTTTTACTGTTATTTTTTTCTTCTTCCTTTTTTTCTTCAGAAATATTAGTTGTTACAAGGGAAGAAGGGGACGAGGGAAAAATACTGAGAAATTCTAATGATATGAAACAAACAGAAATTGATAAAATTGATATCTTGAAAATCACTTAGTCCAATCTTTTTATATTATAGATGAGGAAACAGGCTTAAAAATGTGAACTTACAGATAGTCACACACGTAAGTGGCACCATGGAATCAGGAGAATCTGAATTTAAATCCAACCTCAGACTGTTTTCAAATCCAATTTCAGATACTCTCTAGCTGTTTAACCTCAGGAAAGTCACTTGGCTTCTGTTTGTCTAGTTTTCAAAACTGTAAAGTGGGGATAACAACAGTACATACTTTGCAGAGTTATCGTGAGGATCATAATATTTGTTTATATTTGTAGTTAAAAAAAAGTCAGCACAGTGCCTCTGACATACAGTAGGTGCTATGTATAAATGCTTATTTCCTTCTCTTTTCCTTATTTGTAAGGACAACCTCACAGGATTGTTGTCAGGTTTAAATGAAATACAGAATTAAAAAAAAAATCATGAGAGGCAACATAATTCCATGGAAACAATATAAGACCAAGTATTGAGTGACCTGGTTTCAAATCTCATCTCTGACAATTATCATCTGTGAGAACAGGGACAAATTAATTAACCATCTGTAAAAATGAGACATTAATACCTATAGTGCCCACCTCATAGGGATATATCATGAGACTCCAATGAATTAATGTATGTAAGCTTTCTATAAGCCTAAAAGCCATATATAAATGTCAGCTGTAATTATAATTAACTGAAAATGAAATCTTGATATAACTTCTTGTCAAGAGCTTTCTCCACTGTGTAAAGGCACTTCTAATGGTATGTTTTATAACAAATTTCTTTGGATTGTGTAGAAAGTTGACTAAAAATACTGGAGATGCATCTTAGAGTGGAAAAAAAACATATGGTTGAAAAGTGAAAAATGAAGTCCAGTGAATTGGGTAGCTTCACATAAGGGAAACAAAAAAAAACTTATGTTAAATCAATAATTTAAAGTGAATTCAACTAAATCTCATATATATGTATATATAGCTTAAAAGCCCCAATGTTATTATAGTACAGGGTCATCTACTTAGACTCCCTAAAATGTTCTCCCTTATAACAACTACTTCTGTTCATCACTCATTAACAATAATTAAGCTCTTACTATGTTCAAAGCTCTGTATTAAGTGCTAAGGATACAAAGAAAGGCAATAAACATTAGCCCAGTTCTCAAAGAACTCATATTCTAAACATTTTGATGCTCAATAAAATGAGTCCATCTGTAGGATTCTTTTCAACAAAATACTTCCACCAATCATTTGGCCAACAAGCATTTATCAAGCTCTTATTACTTCCAGGGCACTATGTTAAGCACTAGAGATACCTAGAAAGGTAAAAACACAGTCCTTGCCCTCAAGGAAATGACATTCATTTAAGTATCTTTTTCTTTCATTTCATTTCTTTTCTTTTCTTATTTGTTTCTCTCTCTCTCTCTCTCTCTCTCTCTCTCTCTCTCTCTCTCTCTCTCTCTCTCTCTCTCTCTCTCTCTTCCTTCCTTCCTTCCTTCCTTTCTTCCTTCCTTCCTTCCTTTCTTCCTTCCTTCCTTCCTTCTCTTCCTTCTCTTCCTTTCTTCCTTTCTTCCTTCCTTTTATTTCTTTTATAGTTCCCATAAACTAGTTTAATTTCATTTTCTGAAACTGAATTGTCTAGAATTTCTATTTCATTTGGATATTTTCTTTTTTTTTACAAAATCCTCTATTTCTCTTAAATTCTCAGTTTTGATAGCATATATAAGTGCATAAATAGATCTAGAAATTACTTTGCTGAAAAAGTTTTACTTACAAAGAAAATTTCTCAGGATGTTAGAAATACTTTAGAATATTAAAATTGGACCATCACATCTTATTTTGGGATCTCATTTAATGTAGAAGAAACTCTATTCTCAAAAAAATGACAGTAGAATACAGGTGCTAGTAGCTCCTACCAATATGGTATTGTGTACCAATACATTGTCTAATAATGGATTATATTTCTTTTGTTCATGGTCTCAGCTAGCTGAATTTGGAGAGGCTCATCACCATGATGATTTTAGGATGATGAAAAATTCAGAAACAGCAGCTCTCATAGGTTACCTATTAAGTCATAAAAGGGAATGAAAACTGCATTAGTGGAGATAAAACTAAATCCTTGAAGTATTGAAGAATTAGAACTTAATGGGCATTAGAAATGATCTAATCGATTGGTCTTTTTGAAAATGAAGAAACTGAATCCCAGAGAGGGGAAATTACTTTGTTCAAGTCACACAGGTAGTAGGTAGCAGAACTAAACTTTGAACCACCTTCTTTGACTCCAAATTTAGTACTTTTTTTTACTACATCATATTGTTCATTATATAATACATTGCAATAGTTAAAATCATATGATGATTTTAAAAAGTTCAATATTGACATTGTAACTCAGTAGTCTAGTCTAAAGAACTCAACTCAGTCTTTTGCCATAAATGGAGAATGCAGACCTAGCTTCATAATATTATAGTTTGCTAATGTTCAGTTATATTAACTAAAGAAAGCATTTAAGATTTTCCTCTAAAGGAACCCAGATACTTTCACCAGCTTTCATCACTCCTGCTGATAGGAACCCAATATAAAAGTCCTCCTCCAATGTCTCATGGTGGTCTGAAGATGACCCTGAGACCTTGAAGATATGCTCTGTCTGCTTTTAATATGAAAATGATTTTAAGAGTGAATCTGATAATAAACTATGTCTGCTGTTCAAGTGCTGAATGTATGGACTCATTGCTGGAGGACTGACCTTTTTATTAAATTAATGAATAAATGAGTCAGTGAATGAAAGAAAAACCAATTATTAATTACTTAACATGTACAACTACTGTACAAACTCCTGGGGGAAAAAAAACCAAAATGAGGACTATGTCTTCCCTCAAGGAGTTTACATTATAATGTAATGACAAAGAAAAGCAGTAGCTAAAGAGGGACATTTTCATTACAGAACCTTTGGAAAACAGATTGACATGCTATTTCTAGTATCACATCCTTCTCCTTTGAGACTCAATTTAAGCATCACCTTCTATAACAAAGCAGCCTTTATTTCTGCTCTCCCAACATGCTAATTAGTCTCCCTCCAAAAACTACTTTTGATTTACTTGCTTTGAATTATATGGCATATATTTATTTTGTACACATTATGCTTTTTTAGTACCTTGAAAGCAGGAGTTGTTTTATTTTTTGCATTGGTATTTCTAGCACTTAACATTGTTCTTGGAATATATTAGGCACTTAACAAATACTGATTGGTCAACCAAAAGGTTTGTGAATGAATAGAAATAAACAGATATGTACATGATCATGCTTTGGAATGTGAGAAGGTCCAGCCCTTGCAAGGTTCAGGGGTCCTTTGTACGAGGAAGGTGTTGGTGATGTGAGAGATGAGAGACAGTTAAGATTTTTCCCTGCAGTTAGGTATCACAGTATTATCACACATCCACTTTAGCTTGCACTAATTTTATTTTTATATACCCAAGTAGTACACATATATTTGGCACATAGTTTTATTTTCAACATACATGTTTCCTTACAGATAATGGAATAGGTCATACATTAACTTTTACAAAATTATTTGATTGACATTCTATAATTATCCCATATTCTTTGATTCCATGGACTCTAACAACAGATGCAAAGCTTTGCAGAAGATATATGTGTTCTCATCACTGGGGTTGCTCCCTAGAGGTCACTTCCTAATTGACCCATGAGGTATCAGACATGTGTTTAAACTAAGAAAAATTATTTGTTACACTAACCAATTATATAATCAATCAGACTTCAAAGGATACAATCAACACAACATTGTTGTCTAGCCTGTGGGGTTAAAGGATACAATCAACATAACCCACTTTATAAGGTATACATGGCACATTGCCTAGCCTGCAAAGTTAAAAAATAACCTGGTGAAGTGGAACATACCAACCTTTCCAGGAAAGGCAATTCTCTATATTTTTTGGGGTCACATCCACAACCCCTTATCCAAATAGGTGCATAGGAGTCCTTAGGTCTGATTTTGTAAGTAGAATCTCTTGGCAATATTCTAGGGGGAATTTCTGTATCATTACATAAAAGGGTGGAATTTTCCTGGAACTGAGTGATAATAGTAATTGTAACAATTCCAATAATAGGGGGTGTTAGTAAGAGAAGAGTCACACAGGGGGTCTGAATGGGTATTTCCATCCTTCCTGGGGGCAGCCGTGCAGTCCCCAGGTTCCACCTGTAACCATGTCAGACAGCATGGATTTGATGGCTCCCAGAAGGAATGATTAGTCACTAATATTGGCAGGATGGAAATTTAAAGTTGCATTTTCTAATCATTAAAGAGCAAAATCATGTTTTCTTTCCATCAAAATTGTGTTTTCTTTCTGTTCTGCCTCCTCCTTCTTGGTACCTAATCCAATTGCTTTCTAATAATTAAGAATGCAATATCAGCCAATGAATAGGATAATAACTAACTTAAATAGGAGAATTGTGGATAGATCAATTTTTAAAACTTCCACATTATCACTTTATCTTTATTCCACATTATCACTATCTTTATATCACTACTAATGCAGTTGGTATTCATTACTGTTAGTGATTGTTCCTTCTTTGGGCAAGAATGCCTCCCCCCCCCAAAAAAAAAACCAATGTGGGGCAAACAATGCTCCTTTCCCTACTACGCCCAGGAATTTGATGCTATTTTCTAATCATAGGCTGATGGCAAATAAAATAAATTTTCTGTAATACTTAGCAAGTACAATACCATATTTGAGTAGCATCTCCATTAATACATGTTGATGATTGTGATGAAAGCAAGAAAAATTTTAAATGAATATACAGCCGAAACTTTAATTTTTTTTCTATGTATAAACACTTTTCCATGTTTAAGTGGGACATGGCTTCTAGGCCACCAGGTTATAGGTCACCTTGTTGCTGAGTGACTGAAAACCTATTAATATGAAGTACCTGGCTGATTTTCTTGATAGTCTAAAGTCATTATAATGCAGGTGTGTTAACTCATGAATTTCAGTGTAGACCTTATATGACTTCATGGAAGTAAAAAACCAAAGACTGCCATGATAATGGCTCTTGACATTTCTTGGGGTATAATAAAGCAATGTAGATAATTTTCTCTGGTTTTTGTCAGTTCTTTATCTTAAGAGGAATGGAATCTACATAGTATAGTGGATAGAGCACCAGGTCTGGAGTCTGGAGAACCTGGGTTTAAATCTGGCCTCAGACCCTTCCAAGCCATATGACCCTGGGCAAGTTACTTTGCCCCAGTTGCCTAACCCTTATCTATTCTCTTAATTCTAATGATATCTCCTTTCTAAGACAGAAGATAAGGGTTTTTTGTTTGCTTGTTTAAAGAGCTAATAGAATGTTTTGCTTTAAAAAAAAAAGATGAAATGGGAGGATTTACTTTAACTAAATACTGTTTTGTTTTGTTTTTAAACCCTCATCTTCTTTCTTGAGATTAATACTATGTATTGGTTCCAAGGCAGAAGAGGGTTAAGGGCTAGGCAATGGGAGTTAAGTGACTTGCTCAGACACAGGTAGGAAGAGTCTGAGGCCAGATTTGAACCTAGGTCCTCCTGTCTCAAGCCCAGCTCTCAATCCACTGAACCACTTAGTTGCCTCTTATATTTTCTTTTGAAACAACCAACCCTTCCCAACAAACACTGAAATAGCATTATCACACTAATTAATTCCTATAATACATGCTACTTTCTATTTGTTTTTAACAAAGAGGAATGAGGCATATTGTTTTAGTATTGTCTTTATATTGTTGTAAATATTGTGTTTAGTAGAGGCATGGTGCTCTGCTTTTACTCCCTCCATATCAGATAAATTCCTTACAAATCTTTCCATTCATCTCAAAATTCTTTGAATTTATTCTTTATGGCACAATAATGTTCCATTGCATTTGAATGGAACAGTTGGTTTAGTCATTGGGCACATTTTGTGTTTAATTATTACTTTATAGTAATTTTATTTGTTTAAGAATATCAAAAATTAAGTGAAGAATCATAGTGCTGATTCAACAGAAGAATGACAGGACAGTTTGCTGAAAGATCTCAGCAGTTTTCTGAAAGAGTGTCCTATTCAACATTCATTTGGCAATTGTCTTTTTTGAAGTACTTGTGGCCTAAAGCTTTTGTATCAGAATCTAGTGCCAAATCTAGAAGTATGACTAATTCCCCTTTGTTAGGGGAAGTAAATGACTAAGGATCAAAACTGACAAAAAGATTTCCATCAGCTGCAGCCTCAAACAACAACCCCAAACACTGACTTCCCATAAAAGACTGAATGAAAAATGCAGCTTATTTCTTCTGTTTCTAATAAGAATGGAATGAGTCGATAAGCATAATCACAACACTTTTCTTTATCAATGTTTTTAATATGTATAAATGTGCACTTATTTTAAATAGAAAATGGAGCAGCTGACCTTCCTTTTCAGTGCTGGCAGCATTTTGTTTTGCAGATAATCTGCTTCATTAATGAAAATCAGAGGCAAATTGGGGTATTTTGTGCATAATTAATTATCTTGGCAAGAAGATTTATGAATGTAATTTTTCTCAATTGCTCTAATCAGGCTTATGTGAGACAAACAAATAAATTAAACCTAAGTTATTCATGGTCTTTTTGTAAGAGATTGTGTCAAGGGCATAGAGGAGAACTAAATAAACAAGGATAGAAAACCTGGAAAAATGAGAATTCTCTCAATTGGAAGGAGTTAATGACTTGTCAATTTAGCAGTGTAACATATTACATGATATTTATATGTATTATAGTCTTTATTCTTAACAATTAAAATGACACCAGATATGATTCATTTGTGAACCATTTGCCAGATACAGATCATTGAAAATGTATGTATCTGTATGTTCATGGACCTATATAGGTAGACATGTGTTACTCTTTGAACAATGAAATAAGCTCCTTGTTGGAATAGAGAAGTTTGTGTTTTTGAATGGAGCTTTCAATCATTGGTCTGGCATGTGGCCAGGAGATGGGCAAAACTACTGTGTGAAATCCCTTTGGGAATCAGTTTCATTATCTAAACTAGAGCAGATTTAATAACATTCATAGAATTTCCCTATGAAAAACAGACTGTCTTTAGAGTTCACATCTGAGGACAATTAGTAGCGATATTTAGCTACTATCTTAAAGTTGTTATAAGGAGTATGCAATTTTAAATGTGATAGAAGTTTAAACTAATTAGAGATTGCAAGATGAAGTAAAAGTTACACAATATATTCCATGCCAGACTAACCTCATTTTCCTTTTTCTCAGGGGAATACTATAGACATAATACAACATCTGGGTTTCAACAAGGCATTTGACAAAATCTTTTCAAGGTGTCTCTGAGTATGAGATGGAGAAATAGAGACAAGACCTGGTTGAAAGATTAGAACAAAAGAGTCTTTAGTGGAGAGCCCTCAGGCTCTGACTCAGTTTTAAAATTTGACATCTCTATCAAAGACATGCATGAAGGAATAGTGTCATGCTTATCACATTTGTGAATAACACATTTTATTTTGATAGCTAACATGTTGGATGACAGAACTGGGACCATAAAAGCTCTCAACAAAATGGAATGATGGGTGAAACCTGGTATAATATAACTTATACTTTGCATATTTCAATGGTTCTGTGATCTCATTGACATAAGTATTTCTCTACTGGTGCCAATCATGAACTACTATCTGTGCCTTCTCACTCTATACAATTCCTACCTATGTTCTGGAGGTCTTTTTCTAGGTCTTCTTACATTTTAGGAGAAAAGCGCTGTAACATGAGCTTATTATCCATTTGTTTTCTCTTATTCTTGACTAATGACAAGTCTACCTCCTTTTCATATTATGTTTTTCTTAATATTTCTTATACCACTTCTCCCATGTAAGTTTATCATTGGAAATATACCACAGCCTACTTGTGTATATCTATGATTTTTTTCTGGGACAATCTCAATGTTAAGAAAAAAATGTACTTTTAACAGAGTTTTGCAGAAGGAATCTTCTTAGCAAATCTTATAGCCTTATAGACTAAGAGGGGGAGAATTAATGTCTTCAGAAGTTCTCTATTTCAAACCCCTTATTTTATAGATGGAGAACCAAAGGCCCAGACAGAATATAATTTCCCTAAGGTCAGAGGAAATAAGTGAACCAAATGCTTGGGGATCATATTAAATAACTTTTTGGTCTCCTTCCTATCCCTATTTTTTAAATACAGAAGAAAAAGGGCAAATACAACTGACTCCAGGTCACTTAGTGTGGTTCTATATTAGAGAAACAATGCTCTTAAACTCTCTGCCACTTACACACTTTTCCAGTGCCCTCAGCAAGGAACTGTAAGCATTGTTTGTTTCCTTTCCTGACAATATATTCTACTTGCTTCCATGAACTTCCCTCAGGTAAAGTTAGGAATCAAATTCAGGGCTAAGACTCCCACTCTTGCCTCATGCCTTGATGTACTGGACAAAATTTCAGACATAGACATCAATAAAAAGTAGAGATTCAAATTACACATACTTACAAAGAAACAAGGGTGGAGGGGATAACAGCACTTAATGTGAATGGTCACAAACAATGAACAAAGTTATGAAATTGTGCTATGAGGCACAGCTGTGTAGCCATTTAGATTCAGAGAATTTGAAGGGACCTTAGACAGCATCCAGTTCAATATCATACTACAGATGAAAAAATTTAAGGCCACAAAGCTAATTTGTGGCAAGATTAACACCAGAATTCAGATCATGTTCTATTACTCTAAATCTAATCTTGTTGCATCATATTGCCTCTCAATAGGGCGACCCATTCAAAGCCTTAGTAAAAGCTTTTCTACTACCCATAGTCAAGTAGCAGAGTGTATGTAGTGTTCAAGGAGGACTAGCATTGCTGGTGTGAGAGCATGCCAAGTCCTTGTCAGGGCTGCTCATCCACCTTTGGTGTCCACACTTCACCCAACTGTCACCAAGAAACTAACATGAGCAGCAGCTGCAGCCCAGTAAATGAGCTGAACTAGCTTGAGAGTAATTGATTGACCTCAAATTCATCAGTGAGTTTGGGGATGTCTACCCCAGTTCTATCACACTTACCTAAAAGCAATGTGATAGAACTGATTTAATCAAATTTCTTATTTAGAGAATAGAACATTCATAAATGACAAGATGGATGAATATTATCTAGAATTGTTCATTTACTCTCTCACAGCACATCTTTCCTCAACATATAAACATATAAACAAGAAAACATTTTTTTATTATTTAAAACTTTCCTAAGGGTACATCCTAACTTCAACAGACTAATAAAGACAGGTCAGAAGTCTATCCAGGAAATGGATAAGCCCAACTGTTTAAAAACATCATATTTCTTGGCATGTTTCCCCTGACTCCTCACCTGGTTCCCAGAACTCAGGTAGTAGGAGTCAGTTTGACCTGATCTCTCCACTTGGCATTTCTTATCCTTATAGGTTCATTCCTATTTTTTTACTGAATTACTGAGTTGCCTTTTTTTTTTAATTTGAATTGGCTCTTACGAAATAAATGCAACTGGTTTCTATTCCACAAGAGACTGAGAATAAGAAAAACAAGCTGGTATGTTGGGGTGGGAGGGTTATAAAAGCAACGTGCCTTCGAGATCAAAATACTTACTCCAACTGTCACCTATGGCCATCAAGTATAATTGAAAACAACTGTGTGTCACCTTGATAATTGGAAGAGAGCCTGACAAGAAGCCTAGGGTTAAGAGAGATAAACTCTTGATGACTTTTTTTTCCTTTATCAGTCCTCCTGTCTCTAATAGCATCTGGTTATTTGGCAAGAGTTGTTCTGTAAGGGAAAGGAAAATAATTTAAAGAGATATCTATCTTTCTCTTAAGTGCAGCATTTGTGAAAGGGGTTTGAATTATTTATTGCTGGGATCTCTTCCTGCATCAAGGATTTAAACAAAGGGTCATGAAGAATCAGATTTGCTGAAGAAACAAATACACAAATAAGGCAAAGGTTGATGAGCATAGATGGAAATTCTTGGAATTTGAATAATGGAATAATGATAATAACAACAATAAGAATAAAAATGAATGATTATTAGCATTTATATAGTGCTTATTATGTGCCAGGTATTGTTCCGAGTGCTTTACAATTGTTATTTCATTTGATCTTCACAACACACCCAGGGAGGAAGATATTATTATCCTCATGTTATGGTTGAGGAAACTGAGGCAGACAGCAGTTAATTGGCTTATCATAAGTGTCTGAGACAGATTTTAAACTCTTGACTCCAGAGCCAGTTCTTTATCCACTTAGCTGCTGGGGAAATAAACCTTTCTGAGCCTCTCCTTACTTTCCCTGGACTATCACTGAGTTCTCTGTAGTTCTTGTCTCAATGTCTTGACTTTTGTCCCTGACCACATGCCACATTATGCCATTTCTTGTTTAAAAAAAAAAAAAGTGGGGCTTAAGTTATTCCTGTCCTGTCCTATTTTATTTTATTTTATTATTTTTTTATTCAGTGTCTCTTTTTAAACAGGTAGTATAGTGGATACAATGCCAGATCTGGAGTCAGGAAGACCTGGATTCAAATCCAGACTTACACTTTCCTGGGCAAGCCACTTAACTACTGGCTGACTCAGATTCCTCAGGCATAAAGTGGAGATAATAAAAGCATCTACTTTTAAGTATTGTGAGGATCAAATGAGATAATATTTATAAAGTGCTTAGCACTGTGCCTAACACATAGTAAAAACACTATGTAAATGTTAGCTATTATTATTATTGTTGTTGTTGTTATCATCATCATCATCATCTTTCCTGGTAAAGTATTCTCTTAGGAATATGGCTCTCCCATGTACCCTCCTTCCCAATTGAAGTAATCTTTTTATAGTCCTCTATATTTTATACAGTACAGATTTCTAGTTCAGAATTAGTTGTGCCTACAAATATAGTTTGTACCTTTTATTTTTAAAAATTTTAGGCTTGTGCCATACTAACACAGAAAGGATTACTTCTCAGGACTCCTTGGAGCTACAGAATAAGGCTGATGGGGACCTGAAAACCTGAGACTGGAAAACAAGCAGGCTTTCCTTGGTCCCTCTGATTCCCCTGGGAGGAGAGGGCAAGTCAGTTGCACAAGCTATAAAATAGGCATTCCATGGTAGTCAAGGATCTTACTACCATGCTATCATACATAGAAAGGCTCCAATTGGAATTCTAGATACTGGGACATACTGGGGAATCAGGGAAACTTAAGGGATTTAATCCTTATGATTTCTTTGTTTAAGTAAATGAGGCAATTTATTCCAACACTTGTAGCTTCTAAGACTCAAGAGTGTCTTATTAAAGGTAAATATTTACAGGTGTTCTAAATATATTATAAATTGCCTATTTGAAAAGAGTTGAGAAGTGATCAAGAAAAGGAGTGGAGGTATAGAGGGAGGGAGTGTAGACACTTTTTTGAAAGCTTGGCTGAGAAATAAAAATACATCTAGCACTTATATAGTGCATTAAGGTTTACCAAGCACATTAGAAATATCTAATTTTATCATCACAATACCCTGGGATGTAGGTGCTAGTATTATCTCCATTTTATAGATGAAGAAACAGAGGCACAAAAAAAGTTGTGACTTTCCCAGAGGCACACACCTGTTAAGGGTCAGAGGCTTAATTTGAACTCAAGTCTTTTTGATTCCAAGTCTAATGCTCTGTCAATTGCATATCTATATATTGTATACATATGTAAATTTATATATGTATTCACACATACATATAGGTACAGGCCTGAAGTCAGGAAGACTCATCCTTCTGAATTCGAATCTGACCTCAGACACTTACTAGCTGCACTCTAGGCAAGTTACCCCTATTTTCCTCAGTTTCCTCATCTGTCAAATGAACTGGAGAAGGAGATGGCCAACCACTCCAGTATCTTAGACAAGAAAACCCGAAATAGGGTCACAACGCAACTGAAAACAACTGAACAACATTATATGAATGTTATATTCACACACACACAAAGTATGAAAGGATGATAGGATCAATTTCCCAGCTCATTGTCTTTGCTTTTGTTGTCCCTCATGCCCATGTCTTGAATCCTCTACCCCCTTCTCTCTTCCTCTTGGTCTTCTTGGTTTCCTTTAATACTTGGTTCAAGTCCTGTCTTTTGCAGAAAGATCTTCCTTTCTTCTCCCCAGCAGCTAGTGCCTTCCCCTCTCAGATTACC
This sequence comes from Monodelphis domestica, assembly GCF_027887165.1. Classification (NCBI taxonomy): domain Eukaryota; kingdom Metazoa; phylum Chordata; class Mammalia; order Didelphimorphia; family Didelphidae; genus Monodelphis; species Monodelphis domestica. The sequence goes on along the minus strand of NC_077230.1, from coordinate 191,959,464 downwards.
TTCCATCTACTCTTTTTTCTAACTAATATGTACCTAGTTATTCACATGTTGTGAGAAAGTGAACTTTTTGAGGACAGGGACTGATTTTGTTGTTTTGTCCTTTGTATTCCTAGCATTAAGGATTGTGATTGATAAGTGCTTGCTACTGATTTACTGACAGAATTCCAGATATAAAATCATAATCCAGGGCTAGGAAGAAGTAGAAGCTCTGAATTAAAAACAAACAAACAGATGTTTTAAGTCTCTATGCTTGAAATATGAATCCTGTTTTTAGGACCTATTAGTAAGAATGACATAAGCCTACAGTTTTCCTTTCCAGCAAGTATGAATAACAGAGACAATTTTGTAGTAACTTGTATAAAAAACTCAATGTTTATTTGTTTGTTTTCTATAGTGACCAAATCCCAAACTGTTCTTCTAGTGCAGGATGGTCTGTCTCATAGAAGAGATGATAAAGATGCTTCAGGAAGACCTCTCCAATCTTTTGTAGGTTATTAAGAATGAAATATTCCTTCATTTTTATTTTTAAAATTAATTAATTTAGTCAATTTAGAACATTATTCCTTGGTTACAATAATCACATTATTTCCCTCCCTCCCCTCCACCCACCCTTCCCACAGCTGATGTGCAATTTCATTGGGTATTATTGTGTCCTTGATCAGAACCTATTTCCATGTTGTTGGTGTTTGCATTAGGATGTTCATTTAGAGTCTATATCCCCAGCCACATCCCATCGACCCATGTAATCAAGCAGTTGTTTTTCTTCTGTGTTTCTACTCCCACAGTGTTTCCTCTGAATGTGAATAGTGGTTTTTCTCATAGATTTCTCCAAGTTGTTCAGGATCATTGCATTGCCACTAATGGAGAAGTCCATTACCTTCGACTGTACCACAGTATATCGTTCTCTGTGTACAATGTTCTCCTGGTTCTGCTCCTCTCACTCTGCATCAATTCCTGGAGGTTGTTCCAGTTCCCATGGAATTCCTCCACTTTAGTATTCCTTTGAGCACAATAGTATTCCATCATGTGACAAGGAAATCACTTTAAAAGACTGATATATATTAATTTAAGGTCGCCAAGGAATTCAGCTATGTAATTCCTAAATGAAAACTCAAGTCAGCAGTCAACCTTTTATGGAGTTTAATTATAAACAGAATGAAGAAAGGTATTAGAGAGAGAGAGAGAGAGAGAGGGAGAGAGAAAGGGGAGAGAAGGGAATAGGGCTTAAATACCCCTTCTGTTTAGGCTGGGCCAAAAGGCCCAAGCCCTTAGATAGCTGGGGCAATGAAAGGAGATCAGTCCCTATTACTCATGTGACCAAAATGGAGAAACAGTCTCCGGGGCCTCCACCTCCAGCTTCCTTCGGAGCAGCTTCCTTCAGAGCCAGCACAAGCTCTCAGAGCCAAAACCTCTCCAACCAACCAACCTCAGTCCTCAGACCCCTCTATCTTTAAGGAAACCATCCAAGTTCCCTCCCCTCAGTTCTCACATCTACCAATCACTGTCCATGTTTTCCCTGTGCCAATGGTGGCTCTAGCTTAACCCAGGACCGCCCAGAGGTCTGTGGCTTTGCACATGTCTGTTGAAGGTCATATTCTCAAATAATTAAATCTTGATCCTTTGCTACAGCCCTTCCTAAATCCTGTTACCCTGAGTAGGGTAGAGATTGGAATAATTAAATTTTGATCTATGCTGCAGCCCTTCCTAAATCCTGTTGGGACTGAGTAGGGTGGCAATTGTAATTTCCAAGACCTGGTTCTGTCATTCCAAGTATCTCTATTGTATCAATTCTAAAATCAATCATGACTCAAAGAAATTCCTGTTCTATGCTTAAGCATAGGTCAAAGCCCTTTCCATTGTTCAGCAAAAGGTTTCTGTCCTAAAGTAATCTTAAGAAGGGAGGAGGAGGAACCTCCCATGCCAATGGGGTTCACATTCCAATAGAGTTCCCACTATCAATAGGAAATTTTTCAAGTATGAAATTTCCCAATGGTGAAATTTCCAACATTTATAAGTCTAAGAAATTTTAAGGTTTACAATCACCAACATATACCACAATTTGTTCAGCCATTCTCCAATCGAAGGGTATCCCCTCATTTTCCAATTTTTTGCTACCACAAGAGCACAGCTATGAATATTTTTGTACATGTCTTTTTTCTTATCTCTTTGGGGTACAAAGCCATCAGTGCTATGGCTGGATCAAAGGGCAGACAGTCTTTTAGTGCCCTTTGGACATAGTTCCAAATTGACCTCCAGAATGGTTGGATCAATGCACAGCTCCACCAGCAATGCATTAATGTCCCAACTTAGCCACATTTCCTCCAGCATTCATTACTTTCCCTTGCTGTCATGTTAGCCAATCTGCTAGGTGTGGAAATATTCCTTTAAAGAAAATGAATGAATATTTCAAAGTACCAGCTTCTTGTCTCATTTATTAAATCAATAGTTCTATCACTTTCGATTTTATTAATTTCTCCCTTAATTTTTAGGATTTCTAATTTGGTTTTCTGCTGGGGGTTTTTAATTTGATCGCTTTCCAGTTTTTTCATTTGCATTTCCAATTGATTGATCTCTGCTCTCCCTTGTTTGTTAATATAAGCATTCAGGGATATGAATTTACCTCTGATTACTGCTTTGGCTGCATCCCAAAAGGTTTGAAAGGATGTTTCGCCATTGTCATTTTCCTCGATGAAATTATTAATTGTTTCTATGATTTCTTCTTTAACTAAACGGTTTTGGAGTATCATATTGTTTAATTTCCAATTGGTTTTAGATTTGGTTTTCCATGTACCATTACTAATCATTATTTTTATTGCCTTGTGATCTGAGAAGGCTGCATTCATTATTTCTGCTTTTCTGCATTTGTGTGCTATGTTTCTGTGACCTAATGTATGGTCAATTTTTGTGAATGTGCCATGTGGTGCTGAGAAGAAGGTGTATTCCTCTTTATCCCTATTTATTTTTCTCCATATGTCTATTAATTCTAATTTTTCTAAGATTTCATTCACTTCTTTTACCTCTTTCTTATTTATTTTTTGATTTGATTTATCTAAATTTGATAATGGTTGGTTTAAGTCTCCCACTAGTATGGTTTTATTGTCTATTTCTTCCTTCAATTCTCCTAGTTTCTCCATTAGAAATTTGGGTGCTATATTATTTGGTGCATACATATTGATTAATGATATTTCCTCATTGTCTATAGTCCCTTTTAACAAAATATAATTACCTTCCCTATCCCTTTTGATCAGGTCTATTTTTGCATTGGCTTTATCGGATATCATGATTACCACTCCTGCCTTCTTTCTATCAGTTGAAGCCCAGAAGGTCTTACTCCATCCTTTAATTCTGACCTTGTGGGTGTCAACCCGCCTCATGTGTGTTTCTTGAAGACAACATATGGTAGGGTTTTGGATTCTAATCCATTCTGCTATTCGTCTACGTTTTATGGGTGAGTTCATCCCATTCACGTTCAAAGTTATGATTGTCATTTGTGGACTCCCTGGCATTTTGATTGCCTTCCCTAATTCTAACCTATTCTTCTTCGGCTCTACCTTTTAGTCCAGTGATTTACTTTGAAACAGTCCCCCTTGTCCCTTCCCTTGATGTTTCCCTTTTTAGTCCCTCCCTTTTTGATCCCTCCCCTTCCCCCCTCTCTTTCCCTCCCTTTTTGTTCTCCCTCTCCCCCTCCCCCCCTTGGTTTTCCCTTCTCCTTACCCTTGTTGGGTAAGATAGAATTCAAGATCCCAATGGATCTGGATGTTTTTCCCTCTCAGAGTTGATTTCCCTGAGATTGAGGTTTAAGTAAATCCCCCCCCCCCTCTCTTCCTCTCCTTCTTATAGGAGTTTTCTTCCCCTCCCCTTCCCATATGAATCTTTGTGTGAGAATGATTATTCTATTTGGTCTTTCTTTACCCCCTATTTATACATTACATTTTCCCCACATATTAGTATACATAGGTTGATATAAATGTAGTCCTTATAGAAGAGAGTTTGAGTAAAAGAAGAAGATAACATTTTCCCCTTTCCTTAATATTTACCTTTTCAGGTATTCCTTGCTCTTTGATTTTCGGTATCAAACTTTCCACAGAGCTCTGGTCTTTTCTTTGCAAAAAGTTGGAAGTCTTCTATTTTGTTGAATGCCCATACTTTCCCTTGGAAGTATATAGTCAGTTTTGCTGGGTAGCTGATTCTTGGTTGGAGACCCAGCTCTCTTGCCTTTCTGAAGATCATGTTCCATGCCTTACGATCATTCAGAGTAGAACTTGCAAGGTCTTGTGTGACCCTGATTGGCATTCCTTTATATCTAAATTGTCTTTTTCTGGCTTCCTGTAGGATTTTTTCTTTTGTTTGATAGCTTTGGAATTTGGCAATTACATTCCTGGGAGTTGTCTTTTGGGGGTTTAGTGTAGAAGGTGTTCTGTGAGCTCTGTCAGTGGCTGTATTGCCCCCTTGTTCTAGAATCTCTGGGCAATTTTCTTTGATTATATCTTGTATCACCATGTCCAGTTTGGTGTTTATTTCTGGCTTTTCTGGGAGTCCAATTATTCTTAAATTATCCCTTCTCCCCCTATTTTCCAGATCTATCACCTTGTCGGTGAGATATTTTATGTTCTCTTCTAATTTCTTGGTATTTTGGCTTTGCTTTATTGATTCTTGCTCTTTTACACGATCATTGTCTTCCAGCTGCCTGATTCTGGCCTTTAAAGCCTGGTTTTCTTTTACAGTTTGGTCAAACTGGTTTTGTAGATGCGTGAATTTCTTTTGCATTATTTCCAACTTTTCCTCCCAGAAGGCTTCCATCTTTTTGGTCATTTCTGATTCAAATTCTTCATAGGTTTGTGGAGAGTTTCCATTTCCTTTGGAAGGTTTTGGAGCATTTTCTTTTATATTATCTTCTATCTGCTCTGTATTTTGTATTTTGGCTCCATAGAATGTGTCCAAAGTCGCCCCTTTCTTCTTATTTTTCTTGGTATTTTGGGGCTTCTGTGCTTCTGTGGAGTTTTCCATCTCTGAATGTGGAGGATTGGCTTTTCTTGTCTCTGTCTGGTGTTCAGAGGCTTTAGTCCTGGGCAGATGGTTCTATGACTTTCCCTGGGTTAAACTGAATATGCCTCACTGGAACTGGAATGGAAGGGTCGGACCACGTTGCTTTCAGGAAGTTGCCTTCAGAATTGCTGGCCGTGAGGCTGTTTCGTCGGCCTGTGGGGGGGATGGGCTGCAGCTAACCCAAGCTCCGAGAGCAAGGACTTTCACTGAGACTTGGATAGCAGGATCCAGCCCGTGAGGCTGTCTTGCCCGCCCTGAGGGTTGCTGTTGTTTTGACCAGCTCTCTGCAGCGGAAGCCCCAGGCAGTAACTTTCACCGGGACTGTAGAAGGCCCTGAGGGTTCTGCTCTCTGAGCCCAGCCGGCAGGGCTGCGGCTTCCGGGAGCCTTGGACTCTGCGCTCCTACCCCTGAGGTCCGAGGGATCTCGGGTTCTGGCTTTTGAGGGGAGCCGTACCTTTTGAACCGGGTCCAGGTCCAGGAGGAGGGTTCCCAGGGTCTGTGCTGTTGATCGTTTTGAATTTCGGCGCCTTAGGAGCTTATAGTTTGAGATCGGTCGGGAAGGTTTTTCCGGAGATCTGAACTTCAGCTTTCTCTAAGCCGCCATCTTAACCGGAAGTCTCCTGAATGAATATTTCAGAGTAAATTAAGAGAAAAAAGGATTAGAAGAGAAAGAAGAGAATTCTGAATCTTGTCAGGATGTTGGAAAGTAAGAGTATTTAATTCATAGAAAAGAGAAAGAGGAAGAATTGGAGTTAAATAACAGAGGTCCCAAATTGGAGAGCTGGACCTTCTGGTGAGGAACAGCTACATATTCTCAAAAGAAAAGCTAGAGAGATCCATAGGTGCCATCAGATGAGACAACATTTAGTAAGGATGATAGGGAGAAAGATGAATGGTGATGTCTGGAGGCTTCCTTTTGAGGAGAACTGAAATAGTTATTTATTAGCCTGACATTGTCTGGCAGTGATGGAGAACCCTCTGAAACTTGTCAAACCTAATAAATGCTGCTTTGGGTGCTTCATGGGGATATGTGGCATAACTGATGGTGCCAGAAGGGATTTAGAAAACATAGAGAAGGACTAGGAAGTCCTGGGAAAGAAATTGAAGACTTTAGGGAAATAGGTGATATTCTCATCATTATTCCTAAATAAAGACAAGGGCTTCAGAAAAGAAAAGCAAATCTGGGGAGTTAGTTAAGTAGCTGGAAGGTTAGTATAGTGGATTTGGAATCAGAGGTTCTGGATTCAGAGTTTGGCTCTGCTACCATGTTACCCTGGTCAAATTGCTGAACCACATTGGGCCTCAATTTCCCCATCTAGAAATGGAGGGGGATAGAGTAGATCACCCCTAAGGTACTTTTCAGTTCTAAATATATGATCCTAGAGTAGGTTTTGGAATTTGGGAATTTGACTTAAAGACTACCTTGACAGAAAGCATTAAATACTCCAGGACACAGATCACAAGCTTGAACTAAGGGCCCAATATGTTAGTGAATAGATAATATCTATTCAGTCACCTAGATGTAGGAGATCATGAAAGATTTTGGCAAAATTTGGTGGTCCAGAGAAGTTCCTAAGTATTGTATGCCAGCTTCCTGACAGCATGCTTGCATAAGGGTCCTGGCTTAATGGATGATGCTCTCATGCTTCCTAGTCACCAGTGGAGTGAAGCATACATTTTAGCATGGTTTCAGCAATGTGATTGGATGCCTTCGATAAGTACAAAGGCAGCATCAAAGTCAGCAACTACAATGAAGATAAATTATTTAATTTGAAAAGTCAAGACTAAGGGGAAGGAAAATTAGTGCAAGACTTTTTATTTGCAGATGATTGCGCACTTAATGAAGCTTCTGAGGCTGAGGTGTAACAGAATGGCTAGTTTCTCTGCTGCTAAGACTAAAAGACTTTTATAGAGAAGCCTCACAACACAAGCACTTACATGGAGGTCTGAAGAAGCAGTACTAAGGCACTTTAAAGGTTCTCTGAAGAACTTTGGTATTGATTGGGAGACATGGGTGACACTGGTTTGGCACCATCCAGCATGGCATCCCCATGTTGAAGAAGATGCTGTGCTCTATGAGCAAAGCAGAATTGCAGTAGCTCAAGATGTACACAAGATATTTAAATTAAGAAGCATCATCACACCAGATGTTTAAAGGGTCCATTTGTGTCGGACCTGTGGTAGCACCTTGCTGGCTTGTATTGGTCTGATAAGCCACAGTCAGACCTACTGTAACTGAAATTGACATCATGATGCCATTTTGGTCCTCTCTGAGTATTGTAAAAATTAAAATTAGTTTCTCTACTAAAAGTATTGTATTTTTAGAGGTTTATTAAAGATTATTAGAATTAAGAAATAAAGAAATACAAAATAAGAAAAGCACGTGTAACCTACTCACTACATTTTGCCTGCCTGGTGTAAAAATAGACTTGAATCCAGGACTCCAATCCCCAGAATCCTTTGCTCCACTTCCCCAGAATGCTTTGTAATCACACTGAATTCTCGCCTGGGAGAGAACACAAATGATTATTTAAAGGAGTTATCCACCTACTGAGGGATCTTTTGGATTTCCGTTTTGGGGCAGACATGGCTCTTTTCATAATGTAGGTGAGGTTGTGTCTAGGCCTCTCTGTGGCCTAGACACGTGTTTTCTTATCCTGTATTTTCTTTAATCCTTAATCTTTAATAAACCTCCTAAAAATATAATACTCCTTGCAGAGAGAAACTAAATTCTACCTGCCTCAGTTTCCCTAAATTTTAATCTTTACAGTTGGCGACCTAATGAGAGAAAAGACTCTCAATCTTCTGATTCTTTTCTGATCTTAAGTTCAATCTTTAATAGCTAATACCTAGAAATTTTTTTTTGATTCACGTTTCTCTGGCCGAGGTTTTTTTTTTTTTTACCCCTGCAAAGCTGCTGCTCGTTCAAGCCATTAACTCCCGGCCCTGCCTGCCTGCCTGCCACCACCACCATCCGCTTTGGACGGCCATTTCTCCCTGCCTGCAGACCTGTTTGCAGATTGCGGCTCACCTGCCCACCCCAGCTGTGCACTCCTCTCCCGGCCCTTCCTACCCCAGGGGTCTTTCTCTCGCTCATTTGACCTACCTGATTCAACCAAGATTGCAATCACTTGGTGACTTGCCTGCCCAACAAATTCTAGCCTTGGAGCAGATCCGCTCATCAATCAAGACTCATTTCTACCAGCTGGTAACAGGGGATTGGGCTCCACTTGGGCAGGAGGAGGTATCATAGGAGGGGAAAGAGAAAAAAAAAGGGAGAAGAAACAGACTGTTCAAACAGGAACTTAAAAGCAATGGGCTATTTAAAAGGATACCTTTTGACTGTTTTGGTAATTTTATTGATTTCACCTGTATGTCAGGGAGAAGACTCAGCTAACTTTGGGAGGCAAATGGGTGGCTCAGCGAACTGAGAGCCAGGCCTAAAGACATGCAATCCTGGGTTAAAATCTGGCCTCAGATACTTCCCAGCTGTGGGGCCCTGGATGGGTCCCTTAACCCCCATTGCTTAGCATTTACCACTCTGCCTTCCGACGATAGACATTTAAATGGATAATTAATTAAAAAAAAAACACACCTAAGGAACTTTAAAGACTGGAGGTTATATATTTTAAGGCATTCAGACTCCAATGGTTTATACAAATCTCTGTATTCTACCTTATTTTATTGTTTGTTTTGTTTAAGGTTTAACTTTGTGATTTTAAATTCATATGTTACTGGATTCAATATTATTCTGTTACACTGTTTATTTTGATTGTACTGAGGGTTAACTACTGTTAAATTCTGTTGTTTTTCCTCTATAACTGCGCTGAACAAATATTATTGAATAAGCCCATATAAGAAACGGCTTTTTTCTATTTTGACTTTGTAACTTGTCACATAAAGGATACATGGACTTCATCAGAACTGGTTACAATTGCTATAACAACCTTTGGAAAATTTTATGTGCTAAATATCTCAAATGATTTTAAGGGTTTTTTAAATATGATTTTTGTAATTTTTTTTAACAATCTCTGGTCAATTTTTGCCTGCCCCTACCATGAGGTAAGGCCCATAGTTGAAGTGAAATACAATTATAACCTCCAACCTTCCCGCATGTGAATGGAAGGTGGGCAGTTAATCTCAGGGCATTTGTACCCCTAAAAAAAGTCTCCAAAAAAGGAGCACCTCTCATTTATACTCTTCAGCTCACTATTTTACTCCCACCAGAATGATATATAGATTTCTTCATGATGTTCTAAACCCAAGATGAGTTTTACTTTGTTTAAAAAATATGTTTAAATACCAAGGTTGAAAGATTGCTACGTTTGTAAAAATTGTGACAAATATCCATCAATTCATAGACTTTTTAAAATGCCATACAGCTACATATGTGAAATATGATAGTGTGTTTGTTTGCTATTGTAATTAATTGGGGTATTGAGAATTTTGGGGATATTGATATCTACATATTTGTACTACTGTTCTTTAAAAATGAAAAATTGTTACCTTGTTCAATTCATTTGCTACAGTGGATCATGGCCAGATATTAAGAGGAAATGGATCTCATTTTGGTGAGAAAGCCTTGCATTTTATATTTTCTTAGCTGACAGTGTGTCAATGATTATAAGCTACATTTTTGAATTTTTTAAAGACTTTTATTATATTTTTCTTGCATGTGCAATATACTATTTGGTTTTTTTTCTCTCCTTTTATATTTGAAGCATATGTCACCAGCATTAAGATTTTCTTTAACTTTTTGACTTTTCAGTACTATAAGTTTAAGATACATTTGCCAATGCATACCCCAAAAAAGCTTGTGACTATAAAAATGATGCCACTAATTATTTACAAAATTATGGGACTTTGCTTAATGATTCTATCTGATTCCAGGACAAGATGTACACACAAGAGCCATTGCACGAGCCAAAGAAAAAGCCAATCTAGGATGGATTGATGCACTTCCAGGCAAATACCAAGGTCTTGAACCTAGTGTGAAGACTCGAGGTTACTGTGTTTAACATGTTGTTACGACATAGGCTTTCCTTGTGTCCACACTCACTCTGAAAATACTCACAGACGAGTATCCCCGAAACTTTGGCTTGTATAATCTGGTCCCCTTTTCTGCCTTTCATAGTGTGGTAACTTTCTGTAGTCCTGGCTACTGACTGGGAAAATGCATCATTGCTTCAATCATTTTGATTGGGCCCTGATAGAAGGACCTGTTATAGATTTATTTTTCTTTTTACTTGGAATTTTTACACATAAGACTTTGATAGTCTACATTTTCATCCAGAAATTTTTCTTTTCTTTTGGATTTTTCTGATGTCTTTTTAATTTCTCTTACCAATTGATTCATATACCTCATAACTCAGCCATGCATCCCTAAGTGATTGTGTATTTGTCAATCACCCTCTTAATGGAGGAATGTAAAAAACATCATTATTTAAATTGCAAAGTTTAAATTCCTTTTAGAAGGATTTTAGGTAAAGAAAGATGGTACCTCTCTGAATCCAGAACTGAACTGTTGGAGAAGATGCAATGAAGAAGCCTCCAGATCACAAGCTGCACAAAAATGAACTTTGGGTGTAGTTGATTGAACATTTATTTGTATGTATACTTTCATGCCAAAGGGGACTGCCCCCAACTGGCTTTTTGTCAATGCGTCCAGCAGTTATTGGTTTTGTTCTTTTTTCCCCCTCTTATCCTCAAATTACTGCAATGTTTAAGTTGATTATGTTTTCACGATCCTTTTTGGGGAAACTTCTCTCCTCAGTAACGATCAAATGAGGGAATATAAAAATAGACTCAAATCCAGGACTCCAATCCCCAGAATCCTTTGCTCCACTTCCCCAGAATGCTTTGTAATCACTGAATTCTTGCCTGGGCCAGAACACAAATGATTATTTAAAGGAGTTCTCCGCCTACTGAGGGGTCTTTTGGACTTCTGTTTTGGGGCAGACATGGCTCTTTTCATAATGTAGGTGAGGTTGTGTCTAGGCCTCTCTGTGGCCTAAACACGTGTTTTCTTATCCTGTATTTTCTTTAATCCTTACTCTTTAATAAATCTCATAAAAATATAATACTCCTTGCAGAGAGAAACTAAATTCTACCTGCCTCAGTTTCCCTAAATTTTAATCTTTACACTGGTAGAGAGACACATGTGCTTAGAAGCAAAAGCTGAGAGAGCCAGTAGGTGGTACAGTCAGTTTAAATGCAAATTGTGTTCTCGGCCCAGGTGAGCACTCAGGTGAGATTTTAGGGAATTCTGGGAACTACCAAGTACTTCTGAGAATTGAAGTCTGGGGTTCAAATATCCATTTTTACATTACCCTGTTTGATCCTATTGGGAAGAATTTCCCCAAAAGGATCATGAAAACATAATCAACTTAAAGATTACAATAATTTGAGGATAAGAGGGGAAAAAAAGAACAAAACCAACAATTGTTAGATGCATTGACAAAAAGCCAGTTAGCGGGCAGTCCCCTTTGGCATGAAAGTATACATACAAATAAATGTTCAATCAACCACACTCAAAGTTCATTCTTGATCTTCTCGTGCAGCTTGTGGTCTGGAGGCATCTTCATGGTGTCTTCTCCAAAAAGTTCAGTTTCTGGATTCAGAGAGGAAGCATGTTTCTTAACCTAAAATTCTTCTCAAAAGGAATTTAAACTTTGCAATTTAAAATAATACTATTTTTACATTCCCCAGTGAAGAGGGTGATTGAAAAACATAGGGGTCATTAAGGGATGCATGGCTGAGTTATGAGGTATATGAATCAATTGGCAAGAGAAATTAAAAAGACATCAGAAAAATCCAAATAAAAAAAGATAATTTCTGGACGAAAATATAGACTATCAAAGTCTTATGTGTAAAAATTCTAAATAAAGGAAAAATAAATCTATAACAGGTCCTTGAATCAGGGCCCAATTAAAATGATATAAGCAAGTAGTCAGGACTACAGAAAGTTTGCCACACTATGAAAGACAGAAAAGGGACTAGATTATAGGAGCCAGGTTAGGAGCCAAGCTTGGGATACTCGTCTGTAAGTATTTTCACAAAGAGTGTGGATACAAGGAAGGCATACTTCTTAATGTATGTTAAGCTTTGCAACCTTGAGTCCTCACACTAGGTTCAAGTCCTTTGTATTGGCTTAGAAGTACATCAATCCATCCTGGATTGGTTTATTTGTTGACTTGTGTGCTCTTTTGGTACAATTCAGGTTTAGCTTTGCTTCTTTGGCCCTGTGAAATGACTCTTTTGTATATCTTGTCCTGGAATCAGGCAGAATCATTAAGCAAAGTCCCATAATTTTTAAAAAATAATTAGTGGCATCATTTTTATAGTCTCAAGCTTTTGTGGTATGCATTGACATCATAGCAATTGTATTTTAAATTTATATTACTGCTAACTCAAAAAGTTAAAGAAAATCTTAATACTGGTGACATGTGCTTCAAATATAAAAAGGAGAGAAAAAATAAAAAACTGAAATAGTATATTGCACATGCAAGAAAAATATAATAATAAAAGAGTTTTAAAATTCAAAAATATAGCTTATAATCATTGACACACTGTGTCAGCTAAGAAAATATAGAATACAAGACTTTCTCACCAAAAATGAGATCCATTTCCTCTTCATATCTGGTTATGATCCACTGTGAGTACAAGCAAATGAATTTTACAGGGTAACAGTTTTTTTTAAAATAAAGAACAGTAGTACAAATATGTCAGTATCAATATCCCCAAAATTCTCAATAGTCCAGTTAATTATAATAACAAACAAACCCACTATCATATTTCTCATAAGTTGCTGTATGGCATTTTTAAAAGCCTATGAACTGATGGATATTTGTCACAATTTTTACAAATGTAGCAAATCTTTCAACCTTGGTAAACATATTTAAACAAAGTAAAACTTATTTGGGTTTAGAACATCATCAAGAAATCTATCATTGCTTGGAACCATGCCCAAAGGGTGATAAAAGACTGTCTACCCTTTGATCCAGCCATAGCACTGCTGGGTTTGTACCCCAAAGAGATTATAAGGAAAAAGATGTACATGGATATTCATAGCTGCACTCTTTGTGGTGGCAAAAAATTGGAAAATGAGGGGATGCCCTTCAATTGGGGAATGGCTGAACAAATTGTGGTATATGTTGGTGATGGAATACTATTGTGCTAAAAGGAATAATAAAGTGGAGGAATTCCATGGAGTCTGGAACAACCTCCAGGAAGTGATGCAGAGCGAAAGGAGTAGTACCAGGAAATCATTATACACAGAGACTAATATACTGTGGTATAATCGAAAGTAATGGACTTCTCCATTAGGGTCAATGCAATGTCCCTGAACAATCTGCAGGGATCAAAACACTATCCACAAGCAGATGATAAACTGTGGAAGTAAAAACACCGATGAAAAGCAATTGCTTGACTACAGGGGTTGAGGGGATATGACTGAGGAGAGACTCTAAATGAACACTCTAATACAAATACCAACAACACGGAAATGGGTTCAAATCAAGAACACATGTGAACAAGAACACAGTGGAATCATGCGTCGGCTATGGGAGAGGTGGGGGGTGGGGAGAGGAAAAGAAAATGATCTTTGTTTCCAATGAATAA